>NC_133350.1:989098-1290007 GCF_030506205.2 Paramisgurnus dabryanus | reverse complement strand
ATTGTGGAAACTTGCAAAACACAAGCATTACAATGATGTATCACACAATCTGATTGGACTTTGTTTTAATTAAAAATTAAGAAATTTGTACATGCAACTTTACCCATTGTGATTCACAGGCCTTGTGGCCTAAAACAGGCTCAACTGTAACTCTTCTCCTTCCTGTTAGGAACAACACACAGTAAAGTCACTCATATGTCTGTAAAGTACACATACACACCTTTAATTTGATATAAAACAAAAGACAATAGCTTCAGATTTGACTGATATACAAAGATATTTGTACATGCAGTTTACCAAATGATTTACAGGCCTTTTGCAATGACCTCAACAAGGCCGATTTGACCCCTGTTCCATCGAGCTGTGAGTAACATACAACAATGAGCTTGGGTACCCGCGGCATCGTCAAGGTCACCAATACCACGGAGCGTCTACGACGCCCCGTTTCCGAGATATCGGCCAATGAACTGCCGGGCGCCGTATCTCGGCCGGGGAAGGTCCGAAGGACTCGGGGCCGGGCTCGTCGGAAAGGTCTCGCCCGGGGCTTTCCGACGAGACCGACCGCGGGTCCGTGCGACCCCGGGGGCCCGAGATACTTCCGGTCGAAAATTCGAATTTTCGTTACCCGCGCTGCTCCGGCGCCCCGGGTCCGGGGCCTTCGCCCTTCGGGTGGGTGGCTCCGCCGCGGGGGGCCTTTCGAACGAGCCCACCCGCGCGTCCCTAGCCCTTTCCGGGGCCGAGATACGGCCGGCCACCGCGGGATTTTCCCACGGCCGTTTCTCGGGCGCCTCGGGTCCGGGGCCTTCGCCCTTCGGGTCGGCGGCTCCGCCCGAGGGGCCCTTTCCGAGGAGCCCTCCCTCGAGTCTCTGGCCCTTTCCCGTGCCGAGATACGGCGGATCGTCGCGGAATTTTCGCTCGTCCGGAGCTCCGGCGCCCCTAGCGTCCGCCTCGGAGGTCGCCCGGACGCGCGGCCGGTCTCGTTCGAAAGGTCCGTCGCGGGGCTTTCCGACGAGCCAGGCCTCGAGTCCGTGCGACCCCCGCCCGCCGGAGATACGTCCGGTCGAAGCTCGCGGAGATTCCGACGGCCGTATCTCGGGCGCCCCGGGTCCGGGGCCTTCGCCCTTCGGGTCGGTCGCTCTGCCGGAGGGGGCCTTTCGATCGAGCCGACCCGCGAGCCTCTAGCCCCTTCCCCGGCCGAGATACGGCGGTCTATGCCCGGATTTTCCCACGTCCGTATCTCGGGGCGCCCCGGATCCGGGGCCTTCGCCCTTCGGGTCGTTCGCTCTGCCGGAGGGGAGCTTTCAAACGAGCCTACCCGCGAGCCTCTAGCCCTTTCCCCCGGCCGAGATACGGCGGTCCCTCCCCGGATTTTCCCAGGGGCGCAGCTCGGGCGCCTTTGCTCCGATCGACTCGCCCTTTGGGTCGGTTGCTCCACGCGAGGGGACCTTTCGAACGAGCCAACCCGCGAGCCTCTGGCCCTTTCCCCGGCCGAGATACGACGGTCCCCCCGCGGATTTTCCCACGGCCGCAGCTCGGGCGCCTTTGCTCGGATCGACTCGCCCTTTGGGTCGGTTGCTCCACCGGAGGGGACCTTTCCAACGAGGCGACCCGCGTCTCTCTAACCCCAAGCCCGGCAGAGATACGACGGTCCCTCCGCGGATTTTCCCACGGCCGCAGCTCGGGCGCCTTTGCTCGGATCGACTCGCCCTTTGAGTCGGTTGCTCCACTGAAGGGGACCTTTCCAACGAGCCAACCCGCTTCTCTCTAACCCTAAGCCCGGGCGAGATACGGCGTACCACCGCCTGACATTTAAATGCCTGTAACTCGGGCGCCTTTGCTCGGATGAACTCGTCCCTCGGGTCGGTTGCTCTACCGGAGCGGCCCTTTCCAACGAGCCATCCCGCTTCTCTCTAACCCTAAGCCCGGCCGAGATACGGGGTACCACCGCCTGACCTTTAAACGGCCGTAACTCGGGCGCCTTTGCTCGGATAAACTCGTCCCTCGGGTCGGTTGCTCTACCGGAGCGGCCCATTCCAACGAGCCATCCCGCTTCTCTCTAACCCTAAGCCCGGCCGAGATACGGGGTACCACCGCCTGACCTTTAAACGGCCGTAACTCGGGCGCCTTTGCTCGGATAAACTCGTCCCTCGGGTCGGTTGCTCTACCGGAGCGGCCCTTTCCAACGAGCCAACCCGCTTCTCTCTAACCCTTTCCCCGGCCGAGATACGACCCCGAGAACGGTGGCCCCTCTACCCGACCACAGTGCACCCGAGGCCGGCCTCGGACCCCCGAGGACGGTGGCCCCTCTACCCGACCACAGTGCACCCGAGGCCGGCCTCGGACCCCCGAGGACGGTGGCCCCTCTACCCGCCCACAGTGCACCCGAGGCCGGCCTCGGAACCCGCCACGGCCACCCTGGAGCCCGTACCCGGCGCACCGTTCGGTCCCGGGCACCCACTCTTAAGCACTCCCCCCCCCCCGGCCTAAGCTCCATACTCCCGGCCCCTCTGGAGAACCAAACCGTTGGTCAACCCGAAACGATCTCCAACCGTTGGTCAACCCGAAAGTACTTCCAGCAGTTGGTCAACCCGAAAGTTTCTCCAGCCGTTGGTCAACCCCATCGACTTAGGTTCTGGAGCGTTCACTTCTCCAGCCGTTGGTCAACCCCATCGACTTAGGTTCTGGAGCGTTCACTTCTCCAGCCGTTGGTCAACCCCATCGACTTAGGTTCTGGAGCGGCAATAAATACGTAAGATAGCATTTAAAAACGTTTAAAAATAGATGCATTTGTTTAAAGCAAAGCATTTATTTACTTACCAGACTACAGTTGGGTTCATGTGAAACTGCAAAACACAAGCTTTACAATGATGTATCACACAGTCTGATTGGACTTTGTTTTGATTAAAAATTAAGAAATTTGTACATGCAACTTTACCATTGTGATTCACAGGCCTTGTGGCCTAAAACAGGCTCAACTGTAACTCTTCTCCTTCCTGTTAGGAACAACACACAGTAAAGTCACTCATTTGTCTGTAAAGTACACATACACACCTTTAATTTGATATAAAACAAAAGACAATAGCTTCAGATTTGACTGATATACACAGATTTTTGTACAGGCAATTTACCAAATAATTTACTGGCCTTTTGCAATGACCTCAACAAGGCCGATTTGACCCCTGTTCCCTCGAGCTGTGAGTTACATACAACAATGAGCTTGGGTTCATGTGGAACTGCAAAACACAAGCATTACAATGATGTATCACACAATCTGATTGGACTTTGTTTTAATTAAAAATTAAGAAATTTGTACATGCAACTTTACCATTGTGATTCACAGGCCTTGTGGCCTAAAACAGGCTCAACTGTAACTCTTCTCCTTCCTGTTAGGAACAACACACAGTAAAGTCACTCATATGTCTGTAAAGTACACATACACACCTTTAATTTGATATAAAACAAAAGACAATAGCTTCAGATTTGACTGATATACAAAGATATTTGTACATGCAGTTTACCAAATGATTTACAGGCCTTTTGCAATGACCTCAACAAGGCCGATTTGACCCCTGTTCCATCGAGCTGTGAGTAACATACAACAATGAGCTTGGGTACCCGCGGCATCGTCAAGGTCACCAATACCACGGAGCGTCTACGACGCCCCGTTTCCGAGATATCGGCCAATGAACTGCCGGGCGCCGTATCTCGGCCGGGGAAGGTCCGAAGGACTCGGGGGCGGGCTCGTCGGAAAGGTCTCGCCCGGGGCTTTCCGACGAGACCGACCGCGGGTCCGTGCGACCCCGGGGGCCCGAGATACTTCCGGTCGAAAATTCGAATTTCGTTACCGCGCTGCTCCGGCGCCCCGGGTCCGGGGCCTTCGCCCTTCGGGTGGGTGGCTCCGCCGCGGGGGGCCTTTCGAACGAGCCCACCCGCGCGTCCCTAGCCCTTTCCGGGGCCGAGATACGGCCGGCCACCGCGGGATTTTCCCACGGCCGTTTCTCGGGCGCCTCGGGTCCGGGGCCTTCGCCCTTCGGGTCGGCGGCTCCGCCCGAGGGGCCCTTTCCGAGGAGCCCTCCCTCGAGTCTCTGGCCCTTTCCCGTGCCGAGATACGGCGGATCGTCGCGGAATTTTCGCTCGTCCGGAGCTCCGGCGCCCCTAGCGTCCGCCTCGGAGGTCGCCCGGACGCGCGGCCGGTCTCGTTCGAAAGGTCCGTCGCGGGGCTTTCCGACGAGCCAGGCCTCGAGTCCGTGCGACCCCGCCCGCCGGAGATACGTCCGGTCGAAACTCGCGGAGATTCCGACGGCCGTATCTCGGGCGCCCCGGGTCCGGGGCCTTCGCCCTTCGGGTCGGTCGCTCTGCCGGAGGGGGCCTTTCGATCGAGCCGACCCGCGAGCCTCTAGCCCCTTCCCCGGCCGAGATACGGCGGTCTATGCCCGGATTTTCCCACGTCCGTATCTCGGGCGCCCCGGATCCGGGGCCTTCGCCCTACGGGTCGTTCGCTCTGCCGGAGGGGAGCTTTCGAACGAGCCTACCCGCGAGCCTCTAGCCCTTTCCCCGGCCGAGATACGGCGGTCCCTCCCCGGATTTTCCCAGGGGCGCAGCTCGGGCGCCTTTGCTCCGATCGACTCGCCCTTTGGGTCGGTTGCTCCACGCGAGGGGACCTTTCGAACGAGCCAACCCGCGAGCCTCTGGCCCTTTCCCCGGCCGAGATACAACGGTCCCCCCGCGGATTTTCCCACGGCCGCAGCTCGGGCGCCTTTGCTCGGATCGACTCGCCCTTTGGGTCGATTGCTCCACTGGAGGGGACCTTTCCAACGAGCCAACCAGCTTCTCTCTAACCCTAAGCCCGGGCGAGATACGGCGTACCACCGCCTGACATTTAAACGCCTGTAACTCGGGCGCCTTTGCTCGGATGAACTCGTCCCTCGGGTCGGTTGCTCTACCGGAGCGGCCCTTTCCAACGAGCCATCCCGCTTCTCTCTAACCCTAAGCCCGGCCGAGATACGGGGTACCACCGCCTGACCTTTAAACGGCCGTAACTCGGGCGCCTTTGCTCGGATAAACTCGTCCCTCGGGTCGGTTGCTCTACCGGAGCGGCCCTTTCCAACGAGCCAACCCGCTTCTCTCTAACCCTTTCCCCGGCCGAGATACGACCCCGAGAACGGTGGCCCCTCTACCCGACCACAGTGCACCCGAGGCCGGCCTCGGACCCCCGAGGACGGTGGCCCCTCTACCCGACCACAGTGCACCCGAGGCCGGCCTCGGACCCCCGAGGACGGTGGCCCCTCTACCCGCCCACAGTGCACCCGAGGCCGGCCTCGGAACCCGCCACGGCCACCCTGGAGCCCGTACCCGGCGCACCGTTCGGTCCCGGGCACCCACTCTTAAGCACTCCCCCCCCCCCGGCCTAAGCTCCATACTCCCGGCCCCTCTGGAGAACCAAACCGTTGGTCAACCCGAAACGATCTCCAACCGTTGGTCAACCCGAAAGTACTTCCAGCAGTTGGTCAACCCGAAAGTTTCTCCAGCCGTTGGTCAACCCCATCGACTTAGGTTCTGGAGCGTTCACTTCTCCAGCCGTTGGTCAACCCCATCGACTTAGGTTCTGGAGCGTTCACTTCTCCAGCCGTTGGTCAACCCCATCGACTTAGGTTCTGGAGCGGCAATAAATACGTAAGATAGCATTTAAAAACGTTTAAAAATAGATGCATTTGTTTAAAGCAAAGCATTTATTTACTTACCAGACTACAGTTGGGTTCATGTGAAACTGCAAAACACAAGCTTTACAATGATGTATCACACAGTCTGATTGGACTTTGTTTTGATTAAAAATTAAGAAATTTGTACATGCAACTTTACCATTGTGATTCACAGGCCTTGTGGCCTAAAACAGGCTCAACTGTAACTCTTCTCCTTCCTGTTAGGAACAACACACAGTAAAGTCACTCATTTGTCTGTAAAGTACACATACACACCTTTAATTTGATATAAAACAAAAGACAATAGCTTCAGATTTGACTGATATACACAGATTTTTGTACAGGCAATTTACCAAATAATTTACTGGCCTTTTGCAATGACCTCAACAAGGCCGATTTGACCCCTGTTCCCTCGAGCTGTGAGTTACATACAACAATGAGCTTGGGTTCATGTGGAACTGCAAAACACAAGCATTACAATGATGTATCACACAATCTGATTGGACTTTGTTTTAATTAAAAATTAAGAAATTTGTACATGCAACTTTACCATTGTGATTCACAGGCCTTGTGGCCTAAAACAGGCTCAACTGTAACTCTTCTCCTTCCTGTTAGGAACAACACACAGTAAAGTCACTCATATGTCTGTAAAGTACACATACACACCTTTAATTTGATATAAAACAAAAGACAATAGCTTCAGATTTGACTGATATACAAAGATATTTGTACATGCAGTTTACCAAATGATTTACAGGCCTTTTGCAATGACCTCAACAAGGCCGATTTGACCCCTGTTCCATCGAGCTGTGAGTAACATACAACAATGAGCTTGGGTACCCGCGGCATCGTCAAGGTCACCAATACCACGGAGCGTCTACGACGCCCCGTTTCCGAGATATCGGCCAATGAACTGCCGGGCGCCGTATCTCGGCCGGGGAAGGTCCGAAGGACTCGGGGCCGGGCTCGTCGGAAAGGTCTCGCCCGGGGCTTTCCGACGAGACCGACCGCGGGTCCGTGCGACCCCGGGGGCCCGAGATACTTCCGGTCGAAAATTCGAATTTCGTTACCGCGCTGCTCCGGCGCCCCGGGTCCGGGGCCTTCGCCCTTCGGGTGGGTGGCTCCGCCGCGGGGGGCCTTTCGAACGAGCCCACCCGCGCGTCCCTAGCCCTTTCCGGGGCCGAGATACGGCCGGCCACCGCGGGATTTTCCCACGGCCGTTTCTCGGGCGCCTCGGGTCCGGGGCCTTCGCCCTTCGGGTCGGCGGCTCCGCCCGAGGGGCCCTTTCCGAGGAGCCCTCCCTCGAGTCTCTGGCCCTTTCCCGTGCCGAGATACGGCGGATCGTCGCGGAATTTTCGCTCGTCCGGAGCTCCGGCGCCCCTAGCGTCCGCCTCGGAGGTCGCCCGGACGCGCGGCCGGTCTCGTTCGAAAGGTCCGTCGCGGGGCTTTCCGACGAGCCAGGCCTCGAGTCCGTGCGACCCCGCCCGCCGGAGATACGTCCGGTCGAAGCTCGCGGAGATTCCGACGGCCGTATCTCGGGCGCCCCGGGTCCGGGGCCTTCGCCCTTCGGGTCGGTCGCTCTGCCGGAGGGGGCCTTTCGATCGAGCCGACCCGCGAGCCTCTAGCCCCTTCCCCGGCCGAGATACGGCGGTCTATGCCCGGATTTTCCCACGTCCGTATCTCGGGCGCCCCGGATCCGGGGCCTTCGCCCTTCGGGTCGTTCGCTCTGCCGGAGGGGAGCTTTCAAACGAGCCTACCCGCGAGCCTCTAGCCCTTTCCCCGGCCGAGATACGGCGGTCCCTCCCCGGATTTTCCCAGGGGCGCAGCTCGGGCGCCTTTGCTCCGATCGACTCGCCCTTTGGGTCGGTTGCTCCACGCGAGGGGACCTTTCGAACGAGCCAACCCGCGAGCCTCTGGCCCTTTCCCCGGCCGAGATACGACGGTCCCCCCGCGGATTTTCCCACGGCCGCAGCTCGGGCGCCTTTGCTCGGATCGACTCGCCCTTTGGGTCGGTTGCTCCACCGGAGGGGACCTTTCCAACGAGGCGACCCGCGTCTCTCTAACCCCAAGCCCGGCAGAGATACGACGGTCCCTCCGCGGATTTTCCCACGGCCGCAGCTCGGGCGCCTTTGCTCGGATCGACTCGCCCTTTGAGTCGGTTGCTCCACTGAAGGGGACCTTTCCAACGAGCCAACCCGCTTCTCTCTAACCCTAAGCCCGGGCGAGATACGGCGTACCACCGCCTGACATTTAAATGCCTGTAACTCGGGCGCCTTTGCTCGGATGAACTCGTCCCTCGGGTCGGTTGCTCTACCGGAGCGGCCCTTTCCAACGAGCCATCCCGCTTCTCTCTAACCCTAAGCCCGGCCGAGATACGGGGTACCACCGCCTGACCTTTAAACGGCCGTAACTCGGGCGCCTTTGCTCGGATAAACTCGTCCCTCGGGTCGGTTGCTCTACCGGAGCGGCCCATTCCAACGAGCCATCCCGCTTCTCTCTAACCCTAAGCCCGGCCGAGATACGGGGTACCACCGCCTGACCTTTAAACGGCCGTAACTCGGGCGCCTTTGCTCGGATAAACTCGTCCCTCGGGTCGGTTGCTCTACCGGAGCGGCCCTTTCCAACGAGCCAACCCGCTTCTCTCTAACCCTTTCCCCGGCCGAGATACGACCCCGAGAACGGTGGCCCCTCTACCCGACCACAGTGCACCCGAGGCCGGCCTCGGACCCCCGAGGACGGTGGCCCCTCTACCCGACCACAGTGCACCCGAGGCCGGCCTCGGACCCCCGAGGACGGTGGCCCCTCTACCCGCCCACAGTGCACCCGAGGCCGGCCTCGGAACCCGCCACGGCCACCCTGGAGCCCGTACCCGGCGCACCGTTCGGTCCCGGGCACCCACTCTTAAGCACTCCCCCCCCCCCCGGCCTAAGCTCCATACTCCCGGCCCCTCTGGAGAACCAAACCGTTGGTCAACCCGAAACGATCTCCAACCGTTGGTCAACCCGAAAGTACTTCCAGCAGTTGGTCAACCCGAAAGTTTCTCCAGCCGTTGGTCAACCCCATCGACTTAGGTTCTGGAGCGTTCACTTCTCCAGCCGTTGGTCAACCCCATCGACTTAGGTTCTGGAGCGTTCACTTCTCCAGCCGTTGGTCAACCCCATCGACTTAGGTTCTGGAGCGGCAATAAATACGTAAGATAGCATTTAAAAACGTTTAAAAATAGATGCATTTGTTTAAAGCAAAGCATTTATTTACTTACCAGACTACAGTTGGGTTCATGTGAAACTGCAAAACACAAGCTTTACAATGATGTATCACACAGTCTGATTGGACTTTGTTTTGATTAAAAATTAAGAAATTTGTACATGCAACTTTACCATTGTGATTCACAGGCCTTGTGGCCTAAAACAGGCTCAACTGTAACTCTTCTCCTTCCTGTTAGGAACAACACACAGTAAAGTCACTCATTTGTCTGTAAAGTACACATACACACCTTTAATTTGATATAAAACAAAAGACAATAGCTTCAGATTTGACTGATATACACAGATTTTTGTACAGGCAATTTACCAAATAATTTACTGGCCTTTTGCAATGACCTCAACAAGGCCGATTTGACCCCTGTTCCCTCGAGCTGTGAGTTACATACAACAATGAGCTTGGGTTCATGTGGAACTGCAAAACACAAGCATTACAATGATGTATCACACAATCTGATTGGACTTTGTTTTAATTAAAAATTAAGAAATTTGTACATGCAACTTTACCATTGTGATTCACAGGCCTTGTGGCCTAAAACAGGCTCAACTGTAACTCTTCTCCTTCCTGTTAGGAACAACACACAGTAAAGTCACTCATATGTCTGTAAAGTACACATACACACCTTTAATTTGATATAAAACAAAAGACAATAGCTTCAGATTTGACTGATATACAAAGATATTTGTACATGCAGTTTACCAAATGATTTACAGGCCTTTTGCAATGACCTCAACAAGGCCGATTTGACCCCTGTTCCATCGAGCTGTGAGTAACATACAACAATGAGCTTGGGTACCCGCGGCATCGTCAAGGTCACCAATACCACGGAGCGTCTACGACGCCCCGTTTCCGAGATATCGGCCAATGAACTGCCGGGCGCCGTATCTCGGCCGGGGAAGGTCCGAAGGACTCGGGGCCGGGCTCGTCGGAAAGGTCTCGCCCGGGGCTTTCCGACGAGACCGACCGCGGGTCCGTGCGACCCCGGGGGCCCGAGATACTTCCGGTCGAAAATTCGAATTTCGTTACCGCGCTGCTCCGGCGCCCCGGGTCCGGGGCCTTCGCCCTTCGGGTGGGTGGCTCCGCCGCGGGGGGCCTTTCGAACGAGCCCACCCGCGCGTCCCTAGCCCTTTCCGGGGCCGAGATACGGCCGGCCACCGCGGGATTTTCCCACGGCCGTTTCTCGGGCGCCTCGGGTCCGGGGCCTTCGCCCTTCGGGTCGGCGGCTCCGCCCGAGGGGCCCTTTCCGAGGAGCCCTCCCTCGAGTCTCTGGCCCTTTCCCGTGCCGAGATACGGCGGATCGTCGCGGAATTTTCGCTCGTCCGGAGCTCCGGCGCCCCTAGCGTCCGCCTCGGAGGTCGCCCGGACGCGCGGCCGGTCTCGTTCGAAAGGTCCGTCGCGGGGCTTTCCGACGAGCCAGGCCTCGAGTCCGTGCGACCCCGCCCGCCGGAGATACGTCCGGTCGAAACTCGCGGAGATTCCGACGGCCGTATCTCGGGCGCCCCGGGTCCGGGGCCTTCGCCCTTCGGGTCGGTCGCTCTGCCGGAGGGGGCCTTTCGATCGAGCCGACCCGCGAGCCTCTAGCCCCTTCCCCGGCCGAGATACGGCGGTCTATGCCCGGATTTTCCCACGTCCGTATCTCGGGCGCCCCGGATCCGGGGCCTTCGCCCTACGGGTCGTTCGCTCTGCCGGAGGGGAGCTTTCGAACGAGCCTACCCGCGAGCCTCTAGCCCTTTCCCCGGCCGAGATACGGCGGTCCCTCCCCGGATTTTCCCAGGGGCGCAGCTCGGGCGCCTTTGCTCCGATCGACTCGCCCTTTGGGTCGGTTGCTCCACGCGAGGGGACCTTTCGAACGAGCCAACCCGCGAGCCTCTGGCCCTTTCCCCGGCCGAGATACAACGGTCCCCCCGCGGATTTTCCCACGGCCGCAGCTCGGGCGCCTTTGCTCGGATCGACTCGCCCTTTGGGTCGATTGCTCCACTGGAGGGGACCTTTCCAACGAGCCAACCAGCTTCTCTCTAACCCTAAGCCCGGGCGAGATACGGCGTACCACCGCCTGACATTTAAACGCCTGTAACTCGGGCGCCTTTGCTCGGATGAACTCGTCCCTCGGGTCGGTTGCTCTACCGGAGCGGCCCTTTCCAACGAGCCATCCCGCTTCTCTCTAACCCTAAGCCCGGCCGAGATACGGGGTACCACCGCCTGACCTTTAAACGGCCGTAACTCGGGCGCCTTTGCTCGGATAAACTCGTCCCTCGGGTCGGTTGCTCTACCGGAGCGGCCCTTTCCAACGAGCCAACCCGCTTCTCTCTAACCCTTTCCCCGGCCGAGATACGACCCCGAGAACGGTGGCCCCTCTACCCGACCACAGTGCACCCGAGGCCGGCCTCGGACCCCCGAGGACGGTGGCCCCTCTACCCGACCACAGTGCACCCGAGGCCGGCCTCGGACCCCCGAGGACGGTGGCCCCTCTACCCGCCCACAGTGCACCCGAGGCCGGCCTCGGAACCCGCCACGGCCACCCTGGAGCCCGTACCCGGCGCACCGTTCGGTCCCGGGCACCCACTCTTAAGCACTCCCCCCCCCCCGGCCTAAGCTCCATACTCCCGGCCCCTCTGGAGAACCAAACCGTTGGTCAACCCGAAACGATCTCCAACCGTTGGTCAACCCGAAAGTACTTCCAGCAGTTGGTCAACCCGAAAGTTTCTCCAGCCGTTGGTCAACCCCATCGACTTAGGTTCTGGAGCGTTCACTTCTCCAGCCGTTGGTCAACCCCATCGACTTAGGTTCTGGAGCGTTCACTTCTCCAGCCGTTGGTCAACCCCATCGACTTAGGTTCTGGAGCGGCAATAAATACGTAAGATAGCATTTAAAAACGTTTAAAAATAGATGCATTTGTTTAAAGCAAAGCATTTATTTACTTACCAGACTACAGTTGGGTTCATGTGAAACTGCAAAACACAAGCTTTACAATGATGTATCACACAGTCTGATTGGACTTTGTTTTGATTAAAAATTAAGAAATTTGTACATGCAACTTTACCATTGTGATTCACAGGCCTTGTGGCCTAAAACAGGCTCAACTGTAACTCTTCTCCTTCCTGTTAGGAACAACACACAGTAAAGTCACTCATTTGTCTGTAAAGTACACATACACACCTTTAATTTGATATAAAACAAAAGACAATAGCTTCAGATTTGACTGATATACACAGATTTTTGTACAGGCAATTTACCAAATAATTTACTGGCCTTTTGCAATGACCTCAACAAGGCCGATTTGACCCCTGTTCCCTCGAGCTGTGAGTTACATACAACAATGAGCTTGGGTTCATGTGGAACTGCAAAACACAAGCATTACAATGATGTATCACACAATCTGATTGGACTTTGTTTTAATTAAAAATTAAGAAATTTGTACATGCAACTTTACCATTGTGATTCACAGGCCTTGTGGCCTAAAACAGGCTCAACTGTAACTCTTCTCCTTCCTGTTAGGAACAACACACAGTAAAGTCACTCATATGTCTGTAAAGTACACATACACACCTTTAATTTGATATAAAACAAAAGACAATAGCTTCAGATTTGACTGATATACAAAGATATTTGTACATGCAGTTTACCAAATGATTTACAGGCCTTTTGCAATGACCTCAACAAGGCCGATTTGACCCCTGTTCCATCGAGCTGTGAGTAACATACAACAATGAGCTTGGGTACCCGCGGCATCGTCAAGGTCACCAATACCACGGAGCGTCTACGACGCCCCGTTTCCGAGATATCGGCCAATGAACTGCCGGGCGCCGTATCTCGGCCGGGGAAGGTCCGAAGGACTCGGGGCCGGGCTCGTCGGAAAGGTCTCGCCCGGGGCTTTCCGACGAGACCGACCGCGGGTCCGTGCGACCCCGGGGGCCCGAGATACTTCCGGTCGAAAATTCGAATTTCGTTACCGCGCTGCTCCGGCGCCCCGGGTCCGGGGCCTTCGCCCTTCGGGTGGGTGGCTCCGCCGCGGGGGGCCTTTCGAACGAGCCCACCCGCGCGTCCCTAGCCCTTTCCGGGGCCGAGATACGGCCGGCCACCGCGGGATTTTCCCACGGCCGTTTCTCGGGCGCCTCGGGTCCGGGGCCTTCGCCCTTCGGGTCGGCGGCTCCGCCCGAGGGGCCCTTTCCGAGGAGCCCTCCCTCGAGTCTCTGGCCCTTTCCCGTGCCGAGATACGGCGGATCGTCGCGGAATTTTCGCTCGTCCGGAGCTCCGGCGCCCCTAGCGTCCGCCTCGGAGGTCGCCCGGACGCGCGGCCGGTCTCGTTCGAAAGGTCCGTCGCGGGGCTTTCCGACGAGCCAGGCCTCGAGTCCGTGCGACCCCGCCCGCCGGAGATACGTCCGGTCGAAGCTCGCGGAGATTCCGACGGCCGTATCTCGGGCGCCCCGGGTCCGGGGCCTTCGCCCTTCGGGTCGGTCGCTCTGCCGGAGGGGGCCTTTCGATCGAGCCGACCCGCGAGCCTCTAGCCCCTTCCCCGGCCGAGATACGGCGGTCTATGCCCGGATTTTCCCACGTCCGTATCTCGGGCGCCCCGGATCCGGGGCCTTCGCCCTTCGGGTCGTTCGCTCTGCCGGAGGGGAGCTTTCAAACGAGCCTACCCGCGAGCCTCTAGCCCTTTCCCCGGCCGAGATACGGCGGTCCCTCCCCGGATTTTCCCAGGGGCGCAGCTCGGGCGCCTTTGCTCCGATCGACTCGCCCTTTGGGTCGGTTGCTCCACGCGAGGGGACCTTTCGAACGAGCCAACCCGCGAGCCTCTGGCCCTTTCCCCGGCCGAGATACGACGGTCCCCCCGCGGATTTTCCCACGGCCGCAGCTCGGGCGCCTTTGCTCGGATCGACTCGCCCTTTGGGTCGGTTGCTCCACCGGAGGGGACCTTTCCAACGAGGCGACCCGCGTCTCTCTAACCCCAAGCCCGGCAGAGATACGACGGTCCCTCCGCGGATTTTCCCACGGCCGCAGCTCGGGCGCCTTTGCTCGGATCGACTCGCCCTTTGAGTCGGTTGCTCCACTGAAGGGGACCTTTCCAACGAGCCAACCCGCTTCTCTCTAACCCTAAGCCCGGGCGAGATACGGCGTACCACCGCCTGACATTTAAATGCCTGTAACTCGGGCGCCTTTGCTCGGATGAACTCGTCCCTCGGGTCGGTTGCTCTACCGGAGCGGCCCTTTCCAACGAGCCATCCCGCTTCTCTCTAACCCTAAGCCCGGCCGAGATACGGGGTACCACCGCCTGACCTTTAAACGGCCGTAACTCGGGCGCCTTTGCTCGGATAAACTCGTCCCTCGGGTCGGTTGCTCTACCGGAGCGGCCCATTCCAACGAGCCATCCCGCTTCTCTCTAACCCTAAGCCCGGCCGAGATACGGGGTACCACCGCCTGACCTTTAAACGGCCGTAACTCGGGCGCCTTTGCTCGGATAAACTCGTCCCTCGGGTCGGTTGCTCTACCGGAGCGGCCCTTTCCAACGAGCCAACCCGCTTCTCTCTAACCCTTTCCCCGGCCGAGATACGACCCCGAGAACGGTGGCCCCTCTACCCGACCACAGTGCACCCGAGGCCGGCCTCGGACCCCCGAGGACGGTGGCCCCTCTACCCGACCACAGTGCACCCGAGGCCGGCCTCGGACCCCCGAGGACGGTGGCCCCTCTACCCGCCCACAGTGCACCCGAGGCCGGCCTCGGAACCCGCCACGGCCACCCTGGAGCCCGTACCCGGCGCACCGTTCGGTCCCGGGCACCCACTCTTAAGCACTCCCCCCCCCCCGGCCTAAGCTCCATACTCCCGGCCCCTCTGGAGAACCAAACCGTTGGTCAACCCGAAACGATCTCCAACCGTTGGTCAACCCGAAAGTACTTCCAGCAGTTGGTCAACCCGAAAGTTTCTCCAGCCGTTGGTCAACCCCATCGACTTAGGTTCTGGAGCGTTCACTTCTCCAGCCGTTGGTCAACCCCATCGACTTAGGTTCTGGAGCGTTCACTTCTCCAGCCGTTGGTCAACCCCATCGACTTAGGTTCTGGAGCGGCAATAAATACGTAAGATAGCATTTAAAAACGTTTAAAAATAGATGCATTTGTTTAAAGCAAAGCATTTATTTACTTACCAGACTACAGTTGGGTTCATGTGAAACTGCAAAACACAAGCTTTACAATGATGTATCACACAGTCTGATTGGACTTTGTTTTGATTAAAAATTAAGAAATTTGTACATGCAACTTTACCATTGTGATTCACAGGCCTTGTGGCCTAAAACAGGCTCAACTGTAACTCTTCTCCTTCCTGTTAGGAACAACACACAGTAAAGTCACTCATTTGTCTGTAAAGTACACATACACACCTTTAATTTGATATAAAACAAAAGACAATAGCTTCAGATTTGACTGATATACACAGATTTTTGTACAGGCAATTTACCAAATAATTTACTGGCCTTTTGCAATGACCTCAACAAGGCCGATTTGACCCCTGTTCCCTCGAGCTGTGAGTTACATACAACAATGAGCTTGGGTTCATGTGGAACTGCAAAACACAAGCATTACAATGATGTATCACACAATCTGATTGGACTTTGTTTTAATTAAAAATTAAGAAATTTGTACATGCAACTTTACCATTGTGATTCACAGGCCTTGTGGCCTAAAACAGGCTCAACTGTAACTCTTCTCCTTCCTGTTAGGAACAACACACAGTAAAGTCACTCATATGTCTGTAAAGTACACATACACACCTTTAATTTGATATAAAACAAAAGACAATAGCTTCAGATTTGACTGATATACAAAGATATTTGTACATGCAGTTTACCAAATGATTTACAGGCCTTTTGCAATGACCTCAACAAGGCCGATTTGACCCCTGTTCCATCGAGCTGTGAGTAACATACAACAATGAGCTTGGGTACCCGCGGCATCGTCAAGGTCACCAATACCACGGAGCGTCTACGACGCCCCGTTTCCGAGATATCGGCCAATGAACTGCCGGGCGCCGTATCTCGGCCGGGGAAGGTCCGAAGGACTCGGGGCCGGGCTCGTCGGAAAGGTCTCGCCCGGGGCTTTCCGACGAGACCGACCGCGGGTCCGTGCGACCCCGGGGGCCCGAGATACTTCCGGTCGAAAATTCGAATTTCGTTACCGCGCTGCTCCGGCGCCCCGGGTCCGGGGCCTTCGCCCTTCGGGTGGGTGGCTCCGCCGCGGGGGGCCTTTCGAACGAGCCCACCCGCGCGTCCCTAGCCCTTTCCGGGGCCGAGATACGGCCGGCCACCGCGGGATTTTCCCACGGCCGTTTCTCGGGCGCCTCGGGTCCGGGGCCTTCGCCCTTCGGGTCGGCGGCTCCGCCCGAGGGGCCCTTTCCGAGGAGCCCTCCCTCGAGTCTCTGGCCCTTTCCCGTGCCGAGATACGGCGGATCGTCGCGGAATTTTCGCTCGTCCGGAGCTCCGGCGCCCCTAGCGTCCGCCTCGGAGGTCGCCCGGACGCGCGGCCGGTCTCGTTCGAAAGGTCCGTCGCGGGGCTTTCCGACGAGCCAGGCCTCGAGTCCGTGCGACCCCGCCCGCCGGAGATACGTCCGGTCGAAACTCGCGGAGATTCCGACGGCCGTATCTCGGGCGCCCCGGGTCCGGGGCCTTCGCCCATCGGGTCGGTCGCTCTGCCGGAGGGGGCCTTTCGATCGAGCCGACCCGCGAGCCTCTAGCCCCTTCCCCGGCCGAGATACGGCGGTCTATGCCCGGATTTTCCCACGTCCGTATCTCGGGCGCCCCGGATCCGGGGCCTTCGCCCTACGGGTCGTTCGCTCTGCCGGAGGGGAGCTTTCGAACGAGCCTACCCGCGAGCCTCTAGCCCTTTCCCCGGCCGAGATACGGCGGTCCCTCCCCGGATTTTCCCAGGGGCGCAGCTCGGGCGCCTTTGCTCCGATCGACTCGCCCTTTGGGTCGGTTGCTCCACGCGAGGGGACCTTTCGAACGAGCCAACCCGCGAGCCTCTGGCCCTTTCCCCGGCCGAGATACAACGGTCCCCCCGCGGATTTTCCCACGGCCGCAGCTCGGGCGCCTTTGCTCGGATCGACTCGCCCTTTGGGTCGATTGCTCCACTGGAGGGGACCTTTCCAACGAGCCAACCAGCTTCTCTCTAACCCTAAGCCCGGGCGAGATACGGCGTACCACCGCCTGACATTTAAACGCCTGTAACTCGGGCGCCTTTGCTCGGATGAACTCGTCCCTCGGGTCGGTTGCTCTACCGGAGCGGCCCTTTCCAACGAGCCATCCCGCTTCTCTCTAACCCTAAGCCCGGCCGAGATACGGGGTACCACCGCCTGACCTTTAAACGGCCGTAACTCGGGCGCCTTTGCTCGGATAAACTCGTCCCTCGGGTCGGTTGCTCTACCGGAGCGGCCCTTTCCAACGAGCCAACCCGCTTCTCTCTAACCCTTTCCCCGGCCGAGATACGACCCCGAGAACGGTGGCCCCTCTACCCGACCACAGTGCACCCGAGGCCGGCCTCGGACCCCCAAGGACGGTGGCCCCTCTACCCGACCACAGTGCACCCGAGGCCGGCCTCGGACCCCCGAGGACGGTGGCCCCTCTACCCGCCCACAGTGCACCCGAGGCCGGCCTCGGAACCCGCCACGGCCACCCTGGAGCCCGTACCCGGCGCACCGTTCGGTCCCGGGCACCCACTCTTAAGCACTCCCCCCCCCCCGGCCTAAGCTCCATACTCCCGGCCCCTCTGGAGAACCAAACCGTTGGTCAACCCGAAACGATCTCCAACCGTTGGTCAACCCGAAAGTACTTCCAGCAGTTGGTCAACCCGAAAGTTTCTCCAGCCGTTGGTCAACCCCATCGACTTAGGTTCTGGAGCGTTCACTTCTCCAGCCGTTGGTCAACCCCATCGACTTAGGTTCTGGAGCGTTCACTTCTCCAGCCGTTGGTCAACCCCATCGACTTAGGTTCTGGAGCGGCAATAAATACGTAAGATAGCATTTAAAAACGT
The DNA here is from genome assembly GCF_030506205.2 of Paramisgurnus dabryanus. Lineage (NCBI taxonomy): Eukaryota > Metazoa > Chordata > Actinopteri > Cypriniformes > Cobitidae > Paramisgurnus > Paramisgurnus dabryanus. The sequence continues at coordinate 1,272,031 of NC_133350.1, read as the reverse complement.
TTAAAAATAGATGCATTTGTTTAAAGCAAAGCATTTATTTACTTACCAGACTACAGTTGGGTTCATGTGAAACTGCAAAACACAAGCTTTACAATGATGTATCACACAGTCTGATTGGACTTTGTTTTGATTAAAAATTAAGAAATTTGTACATGCAACTTTACCATTGTGATTCACAGGCCTTGTGGCCTAAAACAGGCTCAACTGTAACTCTTCTCCTTCCTGTTAGGAACAACACACAGTAAAGTCACTCATTTGTCTGTAAAGTACACATACACACCTTTAATTTGATATAAAACAAAAGACAATAGCTTCAGATTTGACTGATATACACAGATTTTTGTACAGGCAATTTACCAAATAATTTACTGGCCTTTTGCAATGACCTCAACAAGGCCGATTTGACCCCTGTTCCCTCGAGCTGTGAGTTACATACAACAATGAGCTTGGGTTCATGTGGAACTGCAAAACACAAGCATTACAATGATGTATCACACAATCTGATTGGACTTTGTTTTAATTAAAAATTAAGAAATTTGTACATGCAACTTTACCATTGTGATTCACAGGCCTTGTGGCCTAAAACAGGCTCAACTGTAACTCTTCTCCTTCCTGTTAGGAACAACACACAGTAAAGTCACTCATATGTCTGTAAAGTACACATACACACCTTTAATTTGATATAAAACAAAAGACAATAGCTTCAGATTTGACTGATATACAAAGATATTTGTACATGCAGTTTACCAAATGATTTACAGGCCTTTTGCAATGACCTCAACAAGGCCGATTTGACCCCTGTTCCATCGAGCTGTGAGTAACATACAACAATGAGCTTGGGTACCCGCGGCATCGTCAAGGTCACCAATACCACGGAGCGTCTACGACGCCCCGTTTCCGAGATATCGGCCAATGAACTGCCGGGCGCCGTATCTCGGCCGGGGAAGGTCCGAAGGACTCGGGGCCGGGCTCGTCGGAAAGGTCTCGCCCGGGGCTTTCCGACGAGACCGACCGCGGGTCCGTGCGACCCCGGGGGCCCGAGATACTTCCGGTCGAAAATTCGAATTTCGTTACCGCGCTGCTCCGGCGCCCCGGGTCCGGGGCCTTCGCCCTTCGGGTGGGTGGCTCCGCCGCGGGGGGCCTTTCGAACGAGCCCACCCGCGCGTCCCTAGCCCTTTCCGGGGCCGAGATACGGCCGGCCACCGCGGGATTTTCCCACGGCCGTTTCTCGGGCGCCTCGGGTCCGGGGCCTTCGCCCTTCGGGTCGGCGGCTCCGCCCGAGGGGCCCTTTCCGAGGAGCCCTCCCTCGAGTCTCTGGCCCTTTCCCGTGCCGAGATACGGCGGATCGTCGCGGAATTTTCGCTCGTCCGGAGCTCCGGCGCCCCTAGCGTCCGCCTCGGAGGTCGCCCGGACGCGCGGCCGGTCTCGTTCGAAAGGTCCGTCGCGGGGCTTTCCGACGAGCCAGGCCTCGAGTCCGTGCGACCCCGCCCGCCGGAGATACGTCCGGTCGAAGCTCGCGGAGATTCCGACGGCCGTATCTCGGGCGCCCCGGGTCCGGGGCCTTCGCCCTTCGGGTCGGTCGCTCTGCCGGAGGGGGCCTTTCGATCGAGCCGACCCGCGAGCCTCTAGCCCCTTCCCCGGCCGAGATACGGCGGTCTATGCCCGGATTTTCCCACGTCCGTATCTCGGGCGCCCCGGATCCGGGGCCTTCGCCCTTCGGGTCGTTCGCTCTGCCGGAGGGGAGCTTTCGAACGAGCCTACCCGCGAGCCTCTAGCCCTTTCCCCGGCCGAGATACGGCGGTCCCTCCCCGGATTTTCCCAGGGGCGCAGCTCGGGCGCCTTTGCTCCGATCGACTCGCCCTTTGGGTCGGTTGCTCCACGCGAGGGGACCTTTCGAACGAGCCAACCCGCGAGCCTCTGGCCCTTTCCCCGGCCGAGATACAACGGTCCCCCCGCGGATTTTCCCACGGCCGCAGCTCGGGCGCCTTTGCTCGGATCGACTCGCCCTTTGGGTCGGTTGCTCCACCGGAGGGGACCTTTCCAACGAGGCGACCCGCGTCTCTCTAACCCCAAGCCCGGCAGAGATACGACGGTCCCTCCGCGGATTTTCCCACGGCCGCAGCTCGGGCGCCTTTGCTCGGATCGACTCGCCCTTTGAGTCGGTTGCTCCACTGAAGGGGACCTTTCCAACGAGCCAACCCGCTTCTCTCTAACCCTAAGCCCGGGCGAGATACGGCGTACCACCGCCTGACATTTAAACGCCTGTAACTCGGGCGCCTTTGCTCGGATGAACTCGTCCCTCGGGTCGGTTGCTCTACCGGAGCGGCCCTTTCCAACGAGCCATCCCGCTTCTCTCTAACCCTAAGCCCGGCCGAGATACGGGGTACCACCGCCTGACCTTTAAACGGCCGTAACTCGGGCGCCTTTGCTCGGATAAACTCGTCCCTCGGGTCGGTTGCTCTACCGGAGCGGCCCATTCCAACGAGCCATCCCGCTTCTCTCTAACCCTTTCCCCGGCCGAGATACGACCCCGAGAACGGTGGCCCCTCTACCCGACCACAGTGCACCCGAGGCCGGCCTCGGACCCCCGAGGACGGTGGCCCCTCTACCCGACCACAGTGCACCCGAGGCCGGCCTCGGACCCCCGAGGACGGTGGCCCCTCTACCCGCCCACAGTGCACCCGAGGCCGGCCTCGGAACCCGCCACGGCCACCCTGGAGCCCGTACCCGGCGCACCGTTCGGTCCCGGGCACCCACTCTTAAGCACTCCCCCCCGGCCTAAGCTCCATACTCCCGGCCCCTCTGGAGAACCAAACCGTTGGTCAACCCGAAACGATCTCCAACCGTTGGTCAACCCGAAAGTACTTCCAGCAGTTGGTCAACCCGAAAGTTTCTCCAGCCGTTGGTCAACCCCATCGACTTAGGTTCTGGAGCGTTCACTTCTCCAGCCGTTGGTCAACCCCATCGACTTAGGTTCTGGAGCGTTCACTTCTCCAGCCGTTGGTCAACCCCATCGACTTAGGTTCTGGAGCGTTCACTTCTCCAGCCGTTGGTCAACCCCATCGACTTAGGTTCTGGAGCGGCAATAAATACGTAAGATAGCATTTAAAAACGTTTAAAAATAGATGCATTTGTTTAAAGCAAAGCATTTATTTACTTACCAGACTACATAGTTGGGTTCATGTGAAACTGCAAAACACAAGCTTTACAATGATGTATCACACAGTCTGATTGGACTTTGTTTTGATTAAAAATTAAGAAATTTGTACATGCAACTTTACCATTGTGATTCACAGGCCTTGTGGCCTAAAACAGGCTCAACTGTAACTCTTCTCCTTCCTGTTAGGAACAACACACAGTAAAGTCACTCATTTGTCTGTAAAGTACACATACACACCTTTAATTTGATATAAAACAAAAGACAATAGCTTCAGATTTGACTGATATACACAGATTTTTGTACAGGCAATTTACCAAATAATTTACTGGCCTTTTGCAATGACCTCAACAAGGCCGATTTGACCCCTGTTCCCTCGAGCTGTGAGTTACATACAACAATGAGCTTGGGTTCATGTGGAACTGCAAAACACAAGCATTACAATGATGTATCACACAATCTGATTGGACTTTGTTTTAATTAAAAATTAAGAAATTTGTACATGCAACTTTACCATTGTGATTCACAGGCCTTGTGGCCTAAAACAGGCTCAACTGTAACTCTTCTCCTTCCTGTTAGGAACAACACACAGTAAAGTCACTCATATGTCTGTAAAGTACACATACACACCTTTAATTTGATATAAAACAAAAGACAATAGCTTCAGATTTGACTGATATACAAAGATATTTGTACATGCAGTTTACCAAATGATTTACAGGCCTTTTGCAATGACCTCAACAAGGCCGATTTGACCCCTGTTCCATCGAGCTGTGAGTAACATACAACAATGAGCTTGGGTACCCGCGGCATCGTCAAGGTCACCAATACCACGGAGCGTCTACGACGCCCCGTTTCCGAGATATCGGCCAATGAACTGCCGGGCGCCGTATCTCGGCCGGGGAAGGTCCGAAGGACTCGGGGCCGGGCTCGTCGGAAAGGTCTCGCCCGGGGCTTTCCGACGAGACCGACCGCGGGTCCGTGCGACCCCGGGGGCCCGAGATACTTCCGGTCGAAAATTCGAATTTCGTTACCGCGCTGCTCCGGCGCCCCGGGTCCGGGGCCTTCGCCCTTCGGGTGGGTGGCTCCGCCGCGGGGGGCCTTTCGAACGAGCCCACCCGCGCGTCCCTAGCCCTTTCCGGGGCCGAGATACGGCCGGCCACCGCGGGATTTTCCCACGGCCGTTTCTCGGGCGCCTCGGGTCCGGGGCCTTCGCCCTTCGGGTCGGCGGCTCCGCCCGAGGGGCCCTTTCCGAGGAGCCCTCCCTCGAGTCTCTGGCCCTTTCCCGTGCCGAGATACGGCGGATCGTCGCGGAATTTTCGCTCGTCCGGAGCTCCGGCGCCCCTAGCGTCCGCCTCGGAGGTCGCCCGGACGCGCGGCCGGTCTCGTTCGAAAGGTCCGTCGCGGGGCTTTCCGACGAGCCAGGCCTCGAGTCCGTGCGACCCCGCCCGCCGGAGATACGTCCGGTCGAAGCTCGCGGAGATTCCGACGGCCGTATCTCGGGCGCCCCGGGTCCGGGGCCTTCGCCCTTCGGGTCGGTCGCTCTGCCGGAGGGGGCCTTTCGATCGAGCCGACCCGCGAGCCTCTAGCCCCTTCCCCGGCCGAGATACGGCGGTCTATGCCCGGATTTTCCCACGTCCGTATCTCGGGCGCCCCGGATCCGGGGCCTTCGCCCTTTGGGTCGTTCGCTCTGCCGGAGGGGAGCTTTCGAACGAGCCTACCCGCGAGCCTCTAGCCCTTTCCCCGGCCGAGATACGGCGGTCCCTCCCCGGATTTTCCCAGGGGCGCAGCTCGGGCGCCTTTGCTCCGATCGACTCGCCCTTTGGGTCGGTTGCTCCACGCGAGGGGACCTTTCGAACGAGCCAACCCGCGAGCCTCTGGCCCTTTCCCCGGCCGAGATACAACGGTCCCCCCGCGGATTTTCCCACGGCCGCAGCTCGGGCGCCTTTGCTCGGATCGACTCGCCCTTTGGGTCGGTTGCTCCACCGGAGGGGACCTTTCCAACGAGGCGACCCGCGTCTCTCTAACCCCAAGCCCGGCAGAGATACGACGGTCCCTCCGCGGATTTTCCCACGGCCGCAGCTCGGGCGCCTTTGCTCGGATCGACTCGCCCTTTGAGTCGGTTGCTCCACTGAAGGGGACCTTTCCAACGAGCCAACCCGCTTCTCTCTAACCCTAAGCCCGGGCGAGATACGGCGTACCACCGCCTGACATTTAAACGCCTGTAACTCGGGCGCCTTTGCTCGGATGAACTCGTCCCTCGGGTCGGTTGCTCTACCGGAGCGGCCCTTTCCAACGAGCCATCCCGCTTCTCTCTAACCCTAAGCCCGGCCGAGATACGGGGTACCACCGCCTGACCTTTAAACGGCCGTAACTCGGGCGCCTTTGCTCGGATAAACTCGTCCCTCGGGTCGGTTGCTCTACCGGAGCGGCCCATTCCAACGAGCCATCCCGCTTCTCTCTAACCCTAAGCCCGGCCGAGATACGGGGTACCACCGCCTGACCTTTAAACGGCCGTAACTCGGGCGCCTTTGCTCGGATAACTCGTCCCTCGGGTCGGTTGCTCTACCGGAGCGGCCCTTTCCAACGAGCCAACCCGCTTCTCTCTAACCCTTTCCCCGGCCGAGATACGACCCCGAGAACGGTGGCCCCTCTACCCGACCACAGTGCACCCGAGGCCGGCCTCGGACCCCCGAGGACGGTGGCCCCTCTACCCGACCACAGTGCACCCGAGGCCGGCCTCGGACCCCCGAGGACGGTGGCCCCTCTACCCGCCCACAGTGCACCCGAGGCCGGCCTCGGAACCCGCCACGGCCACCCTGGAGCCCGTACCCGGCGCACCGTTCGGTCCCGGGCACCCACTCTTAAGCACTCCCCCCCGGCCTAAGCTCCATACTCCCGGCCCCTCTGGAGAACCAAACCGTTGGTCAACCCGAAACGATCTCCAACCGTTGGTCAACCCGAAAGTACTTCCAGCAGTTGGTCAACCCGAAAGTTTCTCCAGCCGTTGGTCAACCCCATCGACTTAGGTTCTGGAGCGTTCACTTCTCCAGCCGTTGGTCAACCCCATCGACTTAGGTTCTGGAGCGTTCACTTCTCCAGCCGTTGGTCAACCCCATCGACTTAGGTTCTGGAGCGTTCACTTCTCCAGCCGTTGGTCAACCCCATCGACTTAGGTTCTGGAGCGTTCACTTCTCCAGCCGTTGGTCAACCCCATCGACTTAGGTTCTGGAGCGGCAATAAATACGTAAGATAGCATTTAAAAACGTTTAAAAATAGATGCATTTGTTTAAAGCAAAGCATTTATTTACTTACCAGACTACAGTTGGGTTCATGTGAAACTGCAAAACACAAGCTTTACAATGATGTATCACACAGTCTGATTGGACTTTGTTTTGATTAAAAATTAAGAAATTTGTACATGCAACTTTACCATTGTGATTCACAGGCCTTGTGGCCTAAAACAGGCTCAACTGTAACTCTTCTCCTTCCTGTTAGGAACAACACACAGTAAAGTCACTCATTTGTCTGTAAAGTACACATACACACCTTTAATTTGATATAAAACAAAAGACAATAGCTTCAGATTTGACTGATATACACAGATTTTTGTACAGGCAATTTACCAAATAATTTACTGGCCTTTTGCAATGACCTCAACAAGGCCGATTTGACCCCTGTTCCCTCGAGCTGTGAGTTACATACAACAATGAGCTTGGGTTCATGTGGAACTACAAAACACAAGCATTACAATGATGTATCACACAATCTGATTGGACTTTGTTTTAATTAAAAATTAAGAAATTTGTACATGCAACTTTACCATTGTGATTCACAGGCCTTGTGGCCTAAAACAGGCTCAACTGTAACTCTTCTCCTTCCTGTTAGGAACAACACACAGTAAAGTCACTCATATGTCTGTAAAGTACACATACACACCTTTAATTTGATATAAAACAAAAGACAATAGCTTCAGATTTGACTGATATACAAAGATATTTGTACATGCAGTTTACCAAATGATTTACAGGCCTTTTGCAATGACCTCAACAAGGCCGATTTGACCCCTGTTCCATCGAGCTGTGAGTAACATACAACAATGAGCTTGGGTACCCGCGGCATCGTCAAGGTCACCAATACCACGGAGCGTCTACGACGCCCCGTTTCCGAGATATCGGCCAATGAACTGCCGGGCGCCGTATCTCGGCCGGGGAAGGTCCGAAGGACTCGGGGCCGGGCTCGTCGGAAAGGTCTCGCCCGGGGCTTTCCGACGAGACCGACCGCGGGTCCGTGCGACCCCGGGGGCCCGAGATACTTCCGGTCGAAAATTCGAATTTCGTTACCGCGCTGCTCCGGCGCCCCGGGTCCGGGGCCTTCGCCCTTCGGGTGGGTGGCTCCGCCGCGGGGGGCCTTTCGAACGAGCCCACCCGCGCGTCCCTAGCCCTTTCCGGGGCCGAGATACGGCCGGCCACCGCGGGATTTTCCCACGGCCGTTTCTCGGGCGCCTCGGGTCCGGGGCCTTCGCCCTTCGGGTCGGCGGCTCCGCCCGAGGGGCCCTTTCCGAGGAGCCCTCCCTCGAGTCTCTGGCCCTTTCCCGTGCCGAGATACGGCGGATCGTCGCGGAATTTTCGCTCGTCCGGAGCTCCGGCGCCCCTAGCGTCCGCCTCGGAGGTCGCCCGGACGCGCGGCCGGTCTCGTTCGAAAGGTCCGTCGCGGGGCTTTCCGACGAGCCAGGCCTCGAGTCCGTGCGACCCCGCCCGCCGGAGATACGTCCGGTCGAAGCTCGCGGAGATTCCGACGGCCGTATCTCGGGCGCCCCGGGTCCGGGGCCTTCGCCCTTCGGGTCGGTCGCTCTGCCGGAGGGGGCCTTTCGATCGAGCCGACCCGCGAGCCTCTAGCCCCTTCCCCGGCCGAGATACGGCGGTCTATGCCCGGATTTTCCCACGTCCGTATCTCGGGCGCCCCGGATCCGGGGCCTTCGCCCTTCGGGTCGTTCGCTCTGCCGGAGGGGAGCTTTCAAACGAGCCTACCCGCGAGCCTCTAGCCCTTTCCCCGGCCGAGATACGGCGGTCCCTCCCCGGATTTTCCCAGGGGCGCAGCTCGGGCGCCTTTGCTCCGATCGACTCGCCCTTTGGGTCGGTTGCTCCACGCGAGGGGACCTTTCGAACGAGCCAACCCGCGAGCCTCTGGCCCTTTCCCCGGCCGAGATACGACGGTCCCCCCGCGGATTTTCCCACGGCCGCAGCTCGGGCGCCTTTGCTCGGATCGACTCGCCCTTTGGGTCGGTTGCTCCACCGGAGGGGACCTTTCCAACGAGGCGACCCGCGTCTCTCTAACCCCAAGCCCGGCAGAGATACGACGGTCCCTCCGCGGATTTTCCCACGGCCGCAGCTCGGGCGCCTTTGCTCGGATCGACTCGCCCTTTGAGTCGGTTGCTCCACTGAAGGGGACCTTTCCAACGAGCCAACCCGCTTCTCTCTAACCCTAAGCCCGGGCGAGATACGGCGTACCACCGCCTGACATTTAAATGCCTGTAACTCGGGCGCCTTTGCTCGGATGAACTCGTCCCTCGGGTCGGTTGCTCTACCGGAGCGGCCCTTTCCAACGAGCCATCCCGCTTCTCTCTAACCCTAAGCCCGGCCGAGATACGGGGTACCACCGCCTGACCTTTAAACGGCCGTAACTCGGGCGCCTTTGCTCGGATAAACTCGTCCCTCGGGTCGGTTGCTCTACCGGAGCGGCCCATTCCAACGAGCCATCCCGCTTCTCTCTAACCCTAAGCCCGGCCGAGATACGGGGTACCACCGCCTGACCTTTAAACGGCCGTAACTCGGGCGCCTTTGCTCGGATAAACTCGTCCCTCGGGTCGGTTGCTCTACCGGAGCGGCCCTTTCCAACGAGCCAACCCGCTTCTCTCTAACCCTTTCCCCGGCCGAGATACGACCCCGAGAACGGTGGCCCCTCTACCCGACCACAGTGCACCCGAGGCCGGCCTCGGACCCCCGAGGACGGTGGCCCCTCTACCCGACCACAGTGCACCCGAGGCCGGCCTCGGACCCCCGAGGACGGTGGCCCCTCTACCCGCCCACAGTGCACCCGAGGCCGGCCTCGGAACCCGCCACGGCCACCCTGGAGCCCGTACCCGGCGCACCGTTCGGTCCCGGGCACCCACTCTTAAGCACTCCCCCCCGGCCTAAGCTCCATACTCCCGGCCCCTCTGGAGAACCAAACCGTTGGTCAACCCGAAACGATCTCCAACCGTTGGTCAACCCGAAAGTACTTCCAGCAGTTGGTCAACCCGAAAGTTTCTCCAGCCGTTGGTCAACCCCATCGACTTAGGTTCTGGAGCGTTCACTTCTCCAGCCGTTGGTCAACCCCATCGACTTAGGTTCTGGAGCGTTCACTTCTCCAGCCGTTGGTCAACCCCATCGACTTAGGTTCTGGAGCGTTCACTTCTCCAGCCGTTGGTCAACCCCATCGACTTAGGTTCTGGAGCGGCAATAAATACGTAAGATAGCATTTAAAAACGTTTAAAAATAGATGCATTTGTTTAAAGCAAAGCATTTATTTACTTACCAGACTACATAGTTGGGTTCATGTGAAACTGCAAAACACAAGCTTTACAATGATGTATCACACAGTCTGATTGGACTTTGTTTTGATTAAAAATTAAGAAATTTGTACATGCAACTTTACCATTGTGATTCACAGGCCTTGTGGCCTAAAACAGGCTCAACTGTAACTCTTCTCCTTCCTGTTAGGAACAACACACAGTAAAGTCACTCATTTGTCTGTAAAGTACACATACACACCTTTAATTTGATATAAAACAAAAGACAATAGCTTCAGATTTGACTGATATACACAGATTTTTGTACAGGCAATTTACCAAATAATTTACTGGCCTTTTGCAATGACCTCAACAAGGCCGATTTGACCCCTGTTCCCTCGAGCTGTGAGTTACATACAACAATGAGCTTGGGTTCATGTGGAACTGCAAAACACAAGCATTACAATGATGTATCACACAATCTGATTGGACTTTGTTTTAATTAAAAATTAAGAAATTTGTACATGCAACTTTACCATTGTGATTCACAGGCCTTGTGGCCTAAAACAGGCTCAACTGTAACTCTACTCCTTCCTGTTAGGAACAACACACAGTAAAGTCACTCATATGTCTGTAAAGTACACATACACACCTTTAATTTGATATAAAACAAAAGACAATAGCTTCAGATTTGACTGATATACAAAGATATTTGTACATGCAGTTTACCAAATGATTTACAGGCCTTTTGCAATGACCTCAACAAGGCCGATTTGACCCCTGTTCCATCGAGCTGTGAGTAACATACAACAATGAGCTTGGGTACCCGCGGCATCGTCAAGGTCACCAATACCACGGAGCGTCTACGACGCCCCGTTTCCGAGATATCGGCCAATGAACTGCCGGGCGCCGTATCTCGGCCGGGGAAGGTCCGAAGGACTCGGGGCCGGGCTCGTCGGAAAGGTCTCGCCCGGGGCTTTCCGACGAGACCGACCGCGGGTCCGTGCGACCCCGGGGGCCCGAGATACTTCCGGTCGAAAATTCGAATTTCGTTACCGCGCTGCTCCGGCGCCCCGGGTCCGGGGCCTTCGCCCTTCGGGTGGGTGGCTCCGCCGCGGGGGGCCTTTCGAACGAGCCCACCCGCGCGTCCCTAGCCCTTTCCGGGGCCGAGATACGGCCGGCCACCGCGGGATTTTCCCACGGCCGTTTCTCGGGCGCCTCGGGTCCGGGGCCTTCGCCCTTCGGGTCGGCGGCTCCGCCCGAGGGGCCCTTTCCGAGGAGCCCTCCCTCGAGTCTCTGGCCCTTTCCCGTGCCGAGATACGGCGGATCGTCGCGGAATTTTCGCTCGTCCGGAGCTCCGGCGCCCCTAGCGTCCGCCTCGGAGGTCGCCCGGACGCGCGGCCGGTCTCGTTCGAAAGGTCCGTCGCGGGGCTTTCCGACGAGCCAGGCCTCGAGTCCGTGCGACCCCGCCCGCCGGAGATACGTCCGGTCGAAGCTCGCGGAGATTCCGACGGCCGTATCTCGGGCGCCCCGGGTCCGGGGCCTTCGCCCTTCGGGTCGGTCGCTCTGCCGGAGGGGGCCTTTCGATCGAGCCGACCCGCGAGCCTCTAGCCCCTTCCCCGGCCGAGATACGGCGGTCTATGCCCGGATTTTCCCACGTCCGTATCTCGGGCGCCCCGGATCCGGGGCCTTCGCCCTTCGGGTCGTTCGCTCTGCCGGAGGGGAGCTTTCAAACGAGCCTACCCGCGAGCCTCTAGCCCTTTCCCCGGCCGAGATACGGCGGTCCCTCCCCGGATTTTCCCAGGGGCGCAGCTCGGGCGCCTTTGCTCCGATCGACTCGCCCTTTGGGTCGGTTGCTCCACGCGAGGGGACCTTTCGAACGAGCCAACCCGCGAGCCTCTGGCCCTTTCCCCGGCCGAGATACGACGGTCCCCCCGCGGATTTTCCCACGGCCGCAGCTCGGGCGCCTTTGCTCGGATCGACTCGCCCTTTGGGTCGGTTGCTCCACCGGAGGGGACCTTTCCAACGAGGCGACCCGCGTCTCTCTAACCCCAAGCCCGGCAGAGATACGACGGTCCCTCCGCGGATTTTCCCACGGCCGCAGCTCGGGCGCCTTTGCTCGGATCGACTCGCCCTTTGAGTCGGTTGCTCCACTGAAGGGGACCTTTCCAACGAGCCAACCCGCTTCTCTCTAACCCTAAGCCCGGGCGAGATACGGCGTACCACCGCCTGACATTTAAATGCCTGTAACTCGGGCGCCTTTGCTCGGATGAACTCGTCCCTCGGGTCGGTTGCTCTACCGGAGCGGCCCTTTCCAACGAGCCATCCCGCTTCTCTCTAACCCTAAGCCCGGCCGAGATACGGGGTACCACCGCCTGACCTTTAAACGGCCGTAACTCGGGCGCCTTTGCTCGGATAAACTCGTCCCTCGGGTCGGTTGCTCTACCGGAGCGGCCCATTCCAACGAGCCATCCCGCTTCTCTCTAACCCTAAGCCCGGCCGAGATACGGGGTACCACCGCCTGACCTTTAAACGGCCGTAACTCGGGCGCCTTTGCTCGGATAAACTCGTCCCTCGGGTCGGTTGCTCTACCGGAGCGGCCCTTTCCAACGAGCCAACCCGCTTCTCTCTAACCCTTTCCCCGGCCGAGATACGACCCCGAGAACGGTGGCCCCTCTACCCGACCACAGTGCACCCGAGGCCGGCCTCGGACCCCCGAGGACGGTGGCCCCTCTACCCGACCACAGTGCACCCGAGGCCGGCCTCGGACCCCCGAGGACGGTGGCCCCTCTACCCGCCCACAGTGCACCCGAGGCCGGCCTCGGAACCCGCCACGGCCACCCTGGAGCCCGTACCCGGCGCACCGTTCGGTCCCGGGCACCCACTCTTAAGCACTCCCCCCCGGCCTAAGCTCCATACTCCCGGCCCCTCTGGAGAACCAAACCGTTGGTCAACCCGAAACGATCTCCAACCGTTGGTCAACCCGAAAGTACTTCCAGCAGTTGGTCAACCCGAAAGTTTCTCCAGCCGTTGGTCAACCCCATCGACTTAGGTTCTGGAGCGTTCACTTCTCCAGCCGTTGGTCAACCCCATCGACTTAGGTTCTGGAGCGTTCACTTCTCCAGCCGTTGGTCAACCCCATCGACTTAGGTTCTGGAGCGGCAATAAATACGTAAGATAGCATTTAAAAACGTTTAAAAATAGATGCATTTGTTTAAAGCAAAGCATTTATTTACTTACCAGACTACAGTTGGGTTCATGTGAAACTGCAAAACACAAGCTTTACAATGATGTATCACACAGTCTGATTGGACTTTGTTTTGATTAAAAATTAAGAAATTTGTACATGCAACTTTACCATTGTGATTCACAGGCCTTGTGGCCTAAAACAGGCTCAACTGTAACTCTTCTCCTTCCTGTTAGGAACAACACACAGTAAAGTCACTCATTTGTCTGTAAAGTACACATACACACCTTTAATTTGATATAAAACAAAAGACAATAGCTTCAGATTTGACTGATATACACAGATTTTTGTACAGGCAATTTACCAAATAATTTACTGGCCTTTTGCAATGACCTCAACAAGGCCGATTTGACCCCTGTTCCCTCGAGCTGTGAGTTACATACAACAATGAGCTTGGGTTCATGTGGAACTGCAAAACACAAGCATTACAATGATGTATCACACAATCTGATTGGACTTTGTTTTAATTAAAAATTAAGAAATTTGTACATGCAACTTTACCATTGTGATTCACAGGCCTTGTGGCCTAAAACAGGCTCAACTGTAACTCTTCTCCTTCCTGTTAGGAACAACACACAGTAAAGTCACTCATATGTCTGTAAAGTACACATACACACCTTTAATTTGATATAAAACAAAAGACAATAGCTTCAGATTTGACTGATATACAAAGATATTTGTACATGCAGTTTACCAAATGATTTACAGGCCTTTTGCAATGACCTCAACAAGGCCGATTTGACCCCTGTTCCATCGAGCTGTGAGTAACATACAACAATGAGCTTGGGTACCCGCGGCATCGTCAAGGTCACCAATACCACGGAGCGTCTACGACGCCCCGTTTCCGAGATATCGGCCAATGAACTGCCGGGCGCCGTATCTCGGCCGGGGAAGGTCCGAAGGACTCGGGGCCGGGCTCGTCGGAAAGGTCTCGCCCGGGGCTTTCCGACGAGACCGACCGCGGGTCCGTGCGACCCCGGGGGCCCGAGATACTTCCGGTCGAAAATTCGAATTTCGTTACCGCGCTGCTCCGGCGCCCCGGGTCCGGGGCCTTCGCCCTTCGGGTGGGTGGCTCCGCCGCGGGGGGCCTTTCGAACGAGCCCACCCGCGCGTCCCTAGCCCTTTCCGGGGCCGAGATACGGCCGGCCACCGCGGGATTTTCCCACGGCCGTTTCTCGGGCGCCTCGGGTCCGGGGCCTTCGCCCTTCGGGTCGGCGGCTCCGCCCGAGGGGCCCTTTCCGAGGAGCCCTCCCTCGAGTCTCTGGCCCTTTCCCGTGCCGAGATACGGCGGATCGTCGCGGAATTTTCGCTCGTCCGGAGCTCCGGCGCCCCTAGCGTCCGCCTCGGAGGTCGCCCGGACGCGCGGCCGGACTCGTTCGAAAGGTCCGTCGCGGGGCTTTCCGACGAGCCAGGCCTCGAGTCCGTGCGACCCCGCCCGCCGGAGATACGTCCGGTCGAAGCTCGCGGAGATTCCGACGGCCGTATCTCGGGCGCCCCGGGTCCGGGGCCTTCGCCCTTCGGGTCGGTCGCTCTGCCGGAGGGGGCCTTTCCAACGAGGCGACCCGCGTCTCTCTAACCCCAAGCCCGGCAGAGATACGACGGTCCCTCCGCGGATTTTCCCACGGCCGCAGCTCGGGCGCCTTTGCTCGGATCGACTCGCCCTTTGAGTCGGTTGCTCCACTGAAGGGGACCTTTCCAACGAGCCAACCCGCTTCTCTCTAACCCTAAGCCCGGGCGAGATACGGCGTACCACCGCCTGACATTTAAACGCCTGTAACTCGGGCGCCTTTGCTCGGATGAACTCGTCCCTCGGGTCGGTTGCTCTACCGGAGCGGCCCTTTCCAACGAGCCATCCCGCTTCTCTCTAACCCTAAGCCCGGCCGAGATACGGGGTACCACCGCCTGACCTTTAAACGGCCGTAACTCGGGCGCCTTTGCTCGGATAAACTCGTCCCTCGGGTCGGTTGCTCTACCGGAGCGGCCCATTCCAACGAGCCATCCCGCTTCTCTCTAACCCTAAGCCCGGCCGAGATACGGGGTACCACCGCCTGACCTTTAAACGGCCGTAACTCGGGCGCCTTTGCTCGGATAAACTCGTCCCTCGGGTCGGTTGCTCTACCGGAGCGGCCCTTTCCAACGAGCCAACCCGCTTCTCTCTAACCCTTTCCCCGGCCGAGATACGACCCCGAGAACGGTGGCCCCTCTACCCGACCACAGTGCACCCGAGGCCGGCCTCGGACCCCCGAGGACGGTGGCCCCTCTACCCGACCACAGTGCACCCGAGGCCGGCCTCGGACCCCCGAGGACGGTGGCCCCTCTACCCGCCCACAGTGCACCCGAGGCCGGCCTCGGAACCCGCCACGGCCACCCTGGAGCCCGTACCCGGCGCACCGTTCGGTCCCGGGCACCCACTCTTAAGCACTCCCCCCCGGCCTAAGCTCCATACTCCCGGCCCCTCTGGAGAACCAAACCGTTGGTCAACCCGAAACGATCTCCAACCGTTGGTCAACCCGAAAGTACTTCCAGCAGTTGGTCAACCCGAAAGTTTCTCCAGCCGTTGGTCAACCCCATCGACTTAGGTTCTGGAGCGTTCACTTCTCCAGCCGTTGGTCAACCCCATCGACTTAGGTTCTGGAGCGTTCACTTCTCCAGCCGTTGGTCAACCCCATCGACTTAGGTTCTGGAGCGTTCACTTCTCCAGCCGTTGGTCAACCCCATCGACTTAGGTTCTGGAGCGGCAATAAATACGTAAGATAGCATTTAAAAACGTTTAAAAATAGATGCATTTGTTTAAAGCAAAGCATTTATTTACTTACCAGACTACATAGTTGGGTTCATGTGAAACTGCAAAACACAAGCTTTACAATGATGTATCACACAGTCTGATTGGACTTTGTTTTGATTAAAAATTAAGAAATTTGTACATGCAACTTTACCATTGTGATTCACAGGCCTTGTGGCCTAAAACAGGCTCAACTGTAACTCTTCTCCTTCCTGTTAGGAACAACACACAGTAAAGTCACTCATTTGTCTGTAAAGTACACATACACACCTTTAATTTGATATAAAACAAAAGACAATAGCTTCAGATTTGACTGATATACACAGATTTTTGTACAGGCAATTTACCAAATAATTTACTGGCCTTTTGCAATGACCTCAACAAGGCCGATTTGACCCCTGTTCCCTCGAGCTGTGAGTTACATACAACAATGAGCTTGGGTTCATGTGGAACTGCAAAACACAAGCATTACAATGATGTATCACACAATCTGATTGGACTTTGTTTTAATTAAAAATTAAGAAATTTGTACATGCAACTTTACCATTGTGATTCACAGGCCTTGTGGCCTAAAACAGGCTCAACTGTAACTCTTCTCCTTCCTGTTAGGAACAACACACAGTAAAGTCACTCATATGTCTGTAAAGTACACATACACACCTTTAATTTGATATAAAACAAAAGACAATAGCTTCAGATTTGACTGATATACAAAGATATTTGTACATGCAGTTTACCAAATGATTTACAGGCCTTTTGCAATGACCTCAACAAGGCCGATTTGACCCCTGTTCCATCGAGCTGTGAGTAACATACAACAATGAGCTTGGGTACCCGCGGCATCGTCAAGGTCACCAATACCACGGAGCGTCTACGACGCCCCGTTTCCGAGATATCGGCCAATGAACTGCCGGGCGCCGTATCTCGGCCGGGGAAGGTCCGAAGGACTCGGGGCCGGGCTCGTCGGAAAGGTCTCGCCCGGGGCTTTCCGACGAGACCGACCGCGGGTCCGTGCGACCCCGGGGGCCCGAGATACTTCCGGTCGAAAATTCGAATTTCGTTACCGCGCTGCTCCGGCGCCCCGGGTCCGGGGCCTTCGCCCTTCGGGTGGGTGGCTCCGCCGCGGGGGGCCTTTCGAACGAGCCCACCCGCGCGTCCCTAGCCCTTTCCGGGGCCGAGATACGGCCGGCCACCGCGGGATTTTCCCACGGCCGTTTCTCGGGCGCCTCGGGTCCGGGGCCTTCGCCCTTCGGGTCGGCGGCTCCGCCCGAGGGGCCCTTTCCGAGGAGCCCTCCCTCGAGTCTCTGGCCCTTTCCCGTGCCGAGATACGGCGGATCGTCGCGGAATTTTCGCTCGTCCGGAGCTCCGGCGCCCCTAGCGTCCGCCTCGGAGGTCGCCCGGACGCGCGGCCGGTCTCGTTCGAAAGGTCCGTCGCGGGGCTTTCCGACGAGCCAGGCCTCGAGTCCGTGCGACCCCGCCCGCCGGAGATACGTCCGGTCGAAGCTCGCGGAGATTCCGACGGCCGTATCTCGGGCGCCCCGGGTCCGGGGCCTTCGCCCTTCGGGTCGGTCGCTCTGCCGGAGGGGGCCTTTCGATCGAGCCGACCCGCGAGCCTCTAGCCCCTTCCCCGGCCGAGATACGGCGGTCTATGCCCGGATTTTCCCACGTCCGTATCTCGGGCGCCCCGGATCCGGGGCCTTCGCCTTTTGGGTCGTTCGCTCTGCCGGAGGGGAGCTTTCGAACGAGCCTACCCGCGAGCCTCTAGCCCTTTCCCCGGCCGAGATACGGCGGTCCCTCCCCGGATTTTCCCAGGGGCGCAGCTCGGGCGCCTTTGCTCCGATCGACTCGCCCTTTGGGTCGGTTGCTCCACGCGAGGGGACCTTTCGAACGAGCCAACCCGCGAGCCTCTGGCCCTTTCCCCAGCCGAGATACAACGGTCCCCCCGCGGATTTTCCCACGGCCGCAGCTCGGGCGCCTTTGCTCGGATCGACTCGCCCTTTGGGTCGGTTGCTCCACCGGAGGGGACCTTTCCAACGAGGCGACCCGCGTCTCTCTAACCCCAAGCCCGGCAGAGATACGACGGTCCCTCCGCGGATTTTCCCACGGCCGCAGCTCGGGCGCCTTTGCTCGGATCGACTCGCCCTTTGAGTCGGTTGCTCCACTGAAGGGGACCTTTCCAACGAGCCAACCCGCTTCTCTCTAACCCTAAGCCCGGGCGAGATACGGCGTACCACCGCCTGACATTTAAACGCCTGTAACTCGGGCGCCTTTGCTCGGATGAACTCGTCCCTCGGGTCGGTTGCTCTACCGGAGCGGCCCTTTCCAACGAGCCATCCCGCTTCTCTCTAACCCTAAGCCCGGCCGAGATACGGGGTACCACCGCCTGACCTTTAAACGGCCGTAACTCGGGCGCCTTTGCTCGGATAAACTCGTCCCTCGGGTCGGTTGCTCTACCGGAGCGGCCCATTCCAACGAGCCATCCCGCTTCTCTCTAACCCTAAGCCCGGCCGAGATACGGGGTACCACCGCCTGACCTTTAAACGGCCGTAACTCGGGCGCCTTTGCTCGGATAAACTCGTCCCTCGGGTCGGTTGCTCTACCGGAGCGGCCCTTTCCAACGAGCCAACCCGCTTCTCTCTAACCCTTTCCCCGGCCGAGATACGACCCCGAGAACGGTGGCCCCTCTACCCGACCACAGTGCACCCGAGGCCGGCCTCGGACCCCCGAGGACGGTGGCCCCTCTACCCGACCACAGTGCACCCGAGGCCGGCCTCGGACCCCCGAGGACGGTGGCCCCTCTACCCGCCCACAGTGCACCCGAGGCCGGCCTCGGAACCCGCCACGGCCACCCTGGAGCCCGTACCCGGCGCACCGTTCGGTCCCGGGCACCCACTCTTAAGCACTCCCCCCCGGCCTAAGCTCCATACTCCCGGCCCCTCTGGAGAACCAAACCGTTGGTCAACCCGAAACGATCTCCAACCGTTGGTCAACCCGAAAGTACTTCCAGCAGTTGGTCAACCCGAAAGTTTCTCCAGCCGTTGGTCAACCCCATCGACTTAGGTTCTGGAGCGTTCACTTCTCCAGCCGTTGGTCAACCCCATCGACTTAGGTTCTGGAGCGTTCACTTCTCCAGCCGTTGGTCAACCCCATCGACTTAGGTTCTGGAGCGGCAATAAATACGTAAGATAGCATTTAAAAACGTTTAAAAATAGATGCATTTGTTTAAAGCAAAGCATTTATTTACTTACCAGACTACAGTTGGGTTCATGTGAAACTGCAAAACACAAGCTTTACAATGATGTATCACACAGTCTGATTGGACTTTGTTTTGATTAAAAATTAAGAAATTTGTACATGCAACTTTACCATTGTGATTCACAGGCCTTGTGGCCTAAAACAGGCTCAACTGTAACTCTTCTCCTTCCTGTTAGGAACAACACACAGTAAAGTCACTCATTTGTCTGTAAAGTACACATACACACCTTTAATTTGATATAAAACAAAAGACAATAGCTTCAGATTTGACTGATATACACAGATTTTTGTACAGGCAATTTACCAAATAATTTACTGGCCTTTTGCAATGACCTCAACAAGGCCGATTTGACCCCTGTTCCCTCGAGCTGTGAGTTACATACAACAATGAGCTTGGGTTCATGTGGAACTGCAAAACACAAGCATTACAATGATGTATCACACAATCTGATTGGACTTTGTTTTAATTAAAAATTAAGAAATTTGTACATGCAACTTTACCATTGTGATTCACAGGCCTTGTGGCCTAAAACAGGCTCAACTGTAACTCTTCTCCTTCCTGTTAGGAACAACACACAGTAAAGTCACTCATATGTCTGTAAAGTACACATACACACCTTTAATTTGATATAAAACAAAAGACAATAGCTTCAGATTTGACTGATATACAAAGATATTTGTACATGCAGTTTACCAAATGATTTACAGGCCTTTTGCAATGACCTCAACAAGGCCGATTTGACCCCTGTTCCATCGAGCTGTGAGTAACATACAACAATGAGCTTGGGTACCCGCGGCATCGTCAAGGTCACCAATACCACGGAGCGTCTACGACGCCCCGTTTCCGAGATATCGGCCAATGAACTGCCGGGCGCCGTATCTCGACCGGGGAAGGTCCGACGGACTCGGGGCCGGTCTCGTCGGAAAGGTCTCGCCCGGGGCTTTCCGACGAGACCGACCGCGGGTCCGTGCGACCCCGGGGGCCCGAGATACTTCCGGTCGAAAATTCGAATTTCGTTACCGCGCTGCTCCGGCGCCCCGGGTCCGGTGCCTTCGCCCTTCGGGTGGGAGGCTCCGCCGCGGGGGGCCTTTCGAACGAGCCCAACCGCGCGTCCCTAGCCCTTTCCGGGGCCGAGATACGGCCGCCCCTCGCGGGATTTTCCCACGGCCGTTTCTCGGGCGCCTCGGGTCCGGGGCCTTCGCCCTTCGGGTCGGCGGCTCCCACGGCCGCAGCTCGGGCGCCTTTGCTCGGATCGACCCGCCCTTTGGGTCGGTTGCTCCACTGGAGGGGACCTTTCCAACGAGCCAACCCGCTTCTCTCTAAGCCTAAGCCCGGCCGAGATACAACGGTCCCCCCGCGGATTTTCCCACGGCCGCAGCTCGGGCGCCTTTGCTCGGATCGACTCGCCCTTTGGGTCGGTTGCTCCACCGGAGGGGACCTTTACAACGAACCAACCCGCGTCTCTCTAACCACAAGCCCGGCCGAGATACGGCGGTCCCTCCGCGGATTTTTCCACGGCCGCAGCTCGGGCGCCTTTGCTCGGATCGACTCGCCCTTTGGGTCGGTTGCTCCACCGGAGGGGACCTTTCCAACGAGCCGACCCGCGTCTCTCTAACCCCAAGCCCGGCAGAGATACGGCGGTCCCTCCGCGGATTTTCCCACGGCCGCAGCTCGGGCGCCTTTGCTCGGATCGACCCGCCCTTTGGGTCGGTTGCTCTACCGGAGCGGCCCTATCCAACGAGCCAACCCGCTTCTCTCTAACCCTAAGCCCGGCCGAGATACGGGGTACCACCGCTTGAACTTTAAACGGCCGTAGCTCGGGCGCCTTTGCTCGGATCGACTCGCCCTTTGGGTCGGTTGCTCTACCGGAGCGGCCCTATCCAACGAGCCAACACGCTTCTCTCTAACCCTAAGCCCGGCAGAGATACGGCGGTCCCTCCGCGGATTTTCCCACGGCCGCAGCTCGGGCGCCTTTGCTCGGATCGACCCGCCCTTTGGGTCGGTTGCTCTACCGGAGCGGCCCTATCCAACGAGCCAACCCGCTTCTCTCTAACCCTAAGCCCGGCCGAGATACGGGGTACCACCGCTTGAACTTTAAACGGCCGTAGCTCGGGCGCCTTTGCTCGGATCGACTCGCCCTTTGGGTCGGTTGCTCTACCGGAGCGGCCCTATCCAACGAGCCAACACGCTTCTCTCTAACCCTAAGCCCGGCCGAGATACGGGGTACCACCGCTTGAACTTTAAACGGCCGTAGCTCGGGCGCCTTTGCTCGGATCGACTCGCCCTTTGAGTCGGTTGCTCCACCAGAGGGGACCTTTCGAACGAGCCAACCCGCATCTCTCTAACCCTAAGCCCGGGCGAGATATGGCGTACCACCGCCTGACTTTAAACGCCCGTAGCTCCGGCGCACTAAGTCCCAGGACTTCGCCCTTTGGGTCGGTTGCTCCACCGGAGGAGACCTTTACAACGAGCCAACCCGCGTCTCTCTAACCCCAAGCCAAGGTCACCAATACCACGGAGCGTCTACGACGCCCCGTTTCCGAGATATCGGCCAATGAACTGCCGGGCGCCGTATCTCGGCCGGGGAAGGTCCGACGGACTCGGGGCCGGTCTCGTCGGAAAGGTCTCGCCCGGGGCTTTCCGAGGAGACCGACCGCGGGTCCGTGCGACCCCGGGGGCCCGAGATACTTCCGGTCGAAAATTCGAATTTCGTTACCGCGCTGCTCCGGCGCCCCGGGTCCGGGGCCTTCGCCCTTCGGGTGGGTGGCTCCGCCGCGGGGGGCCTTTCGAACGAGCCCACCCGCGCGTCCCTAGCCCTTTCCGGGGCCGAGATACGGCCGGCCACCGCGGGATTTTCCCACGGCCGTTTCTCGGGCGCCTCGGGTCCGGGGCCTTCGCCCTTCGGGTCGGCGGCTCCGCCCGAGGGGCCCTTTCCGAGGAGCCCTCCCTCGAGTCTCTGGCCCTTTCCCGTGCCGAGATACGGCGGATCGTCGCGGAATTTTCGCTCGTCCGGAGCTCCGGCGCCCCTAGCGTCCGCCTCGGAGGTCGCCCGGACGCGCGGCCGGTCTCGTTCGAAAGGTCCGTCGCGGGGCTTTCCGACGAGCCAGGCCTCGAGTCCGTGCGACCCCGCCCGCCGGAGATACGTCCGGTCGAAGCTCGCGGAGATTCCGACGGCCGTATCTCGGGCGCCCCGGGTCCGGGGCCTTCGCCCTTCGGGTCGGTCGCTCTGCAGGAGGGGGCCTTTCGATCGAGCCGACCCGCGAGCCTCTAGCCCCTTCCCCGGCCGAGATACGGCGGTCTATGCCCGGATTTTCCCACGTCCGTATCTCGGGCGCCCCGGATCCGGGGCCTTCGCCCTTCGGGTCGTTCGCTCTGCCGGAGGGGAGCTTTCGAACGAGCCTACCCGCAAGCCTCTAGCCCTTTCCCCGGCCGAGATACGGCGGTCCCTCCCCGGATTTTCCCAGGGGCGCAGCTCGGGCGCCTTTGCTCCGATCGACTCGCCCTTTGGGTCGGTTGCTCCACGCGAGGGGACCTTTCGAACGAGCCAACCCGCGAGCCTCTGGCCCTTTCCCCGGCCGAGATACAACGGTCCCCCCGCGGATTTTCCCACGGCCGCAGCTCGGGCGCCTTTGCTCGGATCGACTCGCCCTTTGGGTCGGTTGCTCCACCGGAGGGGACCTTTCCAACGAGGCGACCCGCGTCTCTCTAACCCCAAGCCCGGCAGAGATACGACGGTCCCTCCGCGGATTTTCCCACGGCCGCAGCTCGGGCGCCTTTGCTCGGATAAACTCGTCCCTCGGGTCGGTTGCTCTACCGGAGCGGCCCTTTCCAACGAGCCATCCCGCTTCTCTCTAACCCTAAGCCCGGCCGAGATACGGGGTACCACCGCCTGACCTTTAAACGGCCGTAACTCGGGCGCCTTTGCTCGGATAAACTCGTCCCTCGGGTCGGTTGCTCTACCGGAGCGGCCCTTTCCAACGAGCCAACCCGCTTCTCTCTAACCCTTTCCCCGGCCGAGATACGACCCCGAGAACGGTGGCCCCTCTACCCGACCACAGTGCACCCGAGGCCGGCCTCGGACCGCCGAGGACGGTGGCCCCTCTACCCGACCACAGTGCACCCGAGGCCGGCCTCGGACCCCCGAGGACGGTGGCCCCTCTACCCGCCCACAGTGCACCCGAGGCCGGCCTCGGAACCCGCCACGGCCACCCTGGAGCCCGTACCCGGCGCACCGTTCGGTCCCGGGCACCCACTCTTAAGCACTCCCCCCCGGCCTAAGCTCCATACTCCCGGCCCCTCTGGAGAACCAAACCGTTGGTCAACCCGAAACGATCTCCAACCGTTGGTCAACCCGAAAGTACTTCCAGCAGTTGGTCAACCCGAAAGTTTCTCCAGCCGTTGGTCAACCCCATCGACTTAGGTTCTGGAGCGTTCACTTCTCCAGCCGTTGGTCAACCCCATCGACTTAGGTTCTGGAGCGTTCACTTCTCCAGCCGTTGGTCAACCCCATCGACTTAGGTTCTGGAGCGTTCACTTCTCCAGCCGTTGGTCAACCCCATCGACTTAGGTTCTGGAGCGGCAATAAATACGTAAGATAGCATTTAAAAACGTTTAAAAATAGATGCATTTGTTTAAAGCAAAGCATTTATTTACTTACCAGACTACAGTTGGGTTCATGTGAAACTGCAAAACACAAGCTTTACAATGATGTATCACACAGTCTGATTGGACTTTGTTTTGATTAAAAATTAAGAAATTTGTACATGCAACTTTACCATTGTGATTCACAGGCCTTGTGGCCTAAAACAGGCTCAACTGTAACTCTTCTCCTTCCTGTTAGGAACAACACACAGTAAAGTCACTCATTTGTCTGTAAAGTACACATACACACCTTTAATTTGATATAAAACAAAAGACAATAGCTTCAGATTTGACTGATATACACAGATTTTTGTACAGGCAATTTACCAAATAATTTACTGGCCTTTTGCAATGACCTCAACAAGGCCGATTTGACCCCTGTTCCCTCGAGCTGTGAGTTACATACAACAATGAGCTTGGGTTCATGTGAAACTGCAAAACACAAGCATTACAATGATGTATCACACAATCTGATTGGACTTTGTTTTAATTAAAAATTAAGAAATTTGTACATGCAACTTTACCATTGTGATTCACAGGCCTTGTGGCCTAAAACAGGCTCAACTGTAACTCTTCTCCTTCCTGTTAGGAACAACACACAGTAAAGTCACTCATTTGTCTGTAAAGTACACATACACACCTTTAATTTGATATAAAACAAAAGACAATAGCTTCAGATTTGACTGATATACACAGATTTTTGTACAGGCAATTTACCAAATAATTTACTGGCCTTTTGCAATGACCTCAACAAGGCCGATTTGACCCCTGTTCCCTCGAGCTGTGAGTTACATACAACAATGAGCTTGGGTTCATGTGGAACTGCAAAACACAAGCATTACAATGATGTATCACACAATCTGATTGGACTTTGTTTTAATTAAAAATTAAGAAATTTGTACATGCAACTTTACCATTGTGATTCACAGGCCTTGTGGCCTAAAACAGGCTCAACTGTAACTCTTCTCCTTCCTGTTAGGAACAACACACAGTAAAGTCACTCATATGTCTGTAAAGTACACATACACACCTTTAATTTGATATAAAACAAAAGACAATAGCTTCAGATTTGACTGATATACAAAGATATTTGTACATGCAGTTTACCAAATGATTTACAGGCCTTTTGCAATGACCTCAACAAGGCCGATTTGACCCCTGTTCCATCGAGCTGTGAGTAACACACAACAATGAGCTTGGGTACCCGCGGCATCGTCAAGGTCACCAATACCACGGAGCGTCTACGACGCCCCGTTTCCGAGATATCGGCCAATGAACTGCCGGGCGCCGTATCTCGGCCGGGGAAGGTCCGAAGGACTCGGGGCCGGGCTCGTCGGAAAGGTCTCGCCCGGGGCTTTCCGACGAGTTTCGTTACCGAATTTCGTTACCGCGCTGCTCCGGCGCCCCGGGTCCGGGGCCTTCGCCCTTCGGGTCGTTCGCTCTGCCGGAGGGGAGCTTTCGAACGAGCCTACCCGCGAGCCTCTAGCCCTTTCCCCGGCCGAGATACGGCGGTCCCTCCCCGGATTTTCCCAGGGGCGCAGCTCGGGCGCCTTTGATCCGATCGACTCGCCCTTTGGGTCGGTTGCTCCACGCGAGGGGACCTTTCGAACGAGCCAACCCGCGAGCCTCTGGCCCTTTCCCCGGCCGAGATACAACGGTCCCCCCGCGGATTTTCCCACGGCCGCAGCTCGGGCGCCTTTGCTCGGATCGACTCGCCCTTTGGGTCGGTTGCTCCACCGGAGGGGACCTTTCCAACGAGCCAACCCGCTTCTCTCTAACCCTAAGCCCGGGCGAGATACGGCGTACCACCGCCTGACCTTTAAACGCCTGTAACTCGGGCGCCTTTGCTCGGATGAACTCGTCCCTCGGGTCGGTTGCTCTACCGGAGCGGCCCTTTCCAACGAGCCAACCCGCTTCTCTCTAACCCTAAGCCCGGCCGAGATACGGGGTACCACCGCCTGACCTTTAAACGGCCGTAACTCGGGCGCCTTTGCTCGGATAAACTCGTCCCTCGGGTCGGTTGCTCTACCGGAGCGGCCCTTTCCAACGAGCCAACCCGCTTCTCTCTAACCCTTTCCCCGGCCGAGATACGACCCCGAGAACGGTGGCCCCTCTACCCGACCACAGTGCACCCGAGGCCGGCCTCGGACCCCCGAGGACGGTGGCCCCTCTACCCGACCACAGTGCACCCGAGGAAGGCCTCGGACCCCCGAGGACGGTGGCCCCTCTACCCGCCCACAGTGCACCCGAGGCCGGCCTCGGAACCCGCCACGGCCACCCTTCTCTCTAACCCTTTCCCCGGCCGAGATACGACCCCGAGAACGGTGGCCCCTCTACCCGACCACAGTGCACCCGAGGCCGGCCTCGGACCCCCGAGGACGGTGGCCCCTCTACCCGCCCACAGTGCACCCGAGGCCGGCCTCGGAACCCGCCACGGCCACCCTGGAGCCCGTACCCGGCGCACCGTTCGGTCCCGGGCACCCACTCTTAAGCACTCCCCCCCGGCCTAAGCTCCATACTCCCGGCCCCTCTGGAGAACCAAACCGTTGGTCAACCCGAAACGATCTCCAACCGTTGGTCAACCCGAAAGTACTTCCAGCAGTTGGTCAACCCGAAAGTTTCTCCAGCCGTTGGTCAACCCCATCGACTTAGGTTCTGGAGCGTTCACTTCTCCAGCCGTTGGTCAACCCCATCGACTTAGGTTCTGGAGCGTTCACTTCTCCAGCCGTTGGTCAACCCCATCGACTTAGGTTCTGGAGCGGCAATAAATACGTAAGATAGCATTTAAAAACGTTTAAAAATAGATGCATTTGTTTAAAGCAAAGCATTTATTTACTTACCAGACTACAGTTGGGTTCATGTGAAACTGCAAAACACAAGCTTTACAATGATGTATCACACAGTCTGATTGGACTTTGTTTTGATTAAAAATTAAGAAATTTGTACATGCAACTTTACCATTGTGATTCACAGGCCTTGTGGCCTAAAACAGGCTCAACTGTAACTCTTCTCCTTCCTGTTAGGAACAACACACAGTAAAGTCACTCATTTGTCTGTAAAGTACACATACACACCTTTAATTTGATATAAAACAAAAGACAATAGCTTCAGATTTGACTGATATACACAGATTTTTGTACAGGCAATTTACCAAATAATTTACTGGCCTTTTGCAATGACCTCAACAAGGCCGATTTGACCCCTGTTCCCTCGAGCTGTGAGTTACATACAACAATGAGCTTGGGTTCATGTGGAACTGCAAAACACAAGCATTACAATGATGTATCACACAATCTGATTGGACTTTGTTTTAATTAAAAATTAAGAAATTTGTACATGCAACTTTACCATTGTGATTCACAGGCCTTGTGGCCTAAAACAGGCTCAACTGTAACTCTTCTCCTTCCTGTTAGGAACAACACACAGTAAAGTCACTCATATGTCTGTAAAGTACACATACACACCTTTAATTTGATATAAAACAAAAGACAATAGCTTCAGATTTGACTGATATACAAAGATATTTGTACATGCAGTTTACCAAATGATTTACAGGCCTTTTGCAATGACCTCAACAAGGCCGATTTGACCCCTGTTCCATCGAGCTGTGAGTAACATACAACAATGAGCTTGGGTACCCGCGGCATCGTCAAGGTCACCAATACCACGGAGCGTCTACGACGCCCCGTTTCCAAGATATCGGCCAATGAACTGCCGGGCGCCGTATCTCGGCCGGGGAAGGTCCGAAGGACTCGGGGCCGGGCTCGTCGGAAAGGTCTCGCCCGGGGCTTTCCGACGAGACCGACCGCGGGTCCGTGCGACCCCGGGGGCCCGAGATACTTCCGGTCGAAAATTCGAATTTCGTTACCGCGCTGCTCCGGCGCCCCGGGTCCGGGGCCTTCGCCCTTCGGGTGGGTGGCTCCGCCGCGGGGGGCCTTTCGAACGAGCCCACCCGCGCGTCCCTAGCCCTTTCCGGGGCCGAGATACGGCCGGCCACCGCGGGATTTTCCCACGGCCGTTTCTCGGGCGCCTCGGGTCCGGGGCCTTCGCCCTTCGGGTCGGCGGCTCCGCCCGAGGGGCCCTTTCCGAGGAGCCCTCCCTCGAGTCTCTGGCCCTTTCCCGTGCCGAGATACGGCGGATCGTCGCGGAATTTTCGCTCGTCCGGAGCTCCGGCGCCCCTAGCGTCCGCCTCGGAGGTCGCCCGGACGCGCGGCTTGTCTCGTTCGAAAGGTCCGTCGCGGGGCTTTCCGACGAGCCAGGCCTCGAGTCCGTGCGACCCCGCCCGCCGGAGATACGTCCGGTCGAAACTCGCGGAGATTCCGACGGCCGTATCTCGGGCGCCCCGGGTCCGGGGCCTTCGCCCTTCGGGTCGGTCGCTCTGCCGGAGGGGGCCTTTCGATCGAGCCGACCCGCGAGCCTCTAGCCCCTTCCCCGGCCGAGATACGGCGGTCTATGCCCGGATTTTCCCACGTCCGTATCTCGGGCGCCCCGGATCCGGGGCCTTCGCCCTACGGGTCGTTCGCTCTGCCGGAGGGGAGCTTTCGAACGAGCCTACCCGCGAGCCTCTAGCCCTTTCCCCGGCCGAGATACGGCGGTCCCTCCCCGGATTTTCCCAGGGGCGCAGCTCGGGCGCCTTTGCTCCGATCGACTCGCCCTTTGGGTCGGTTGCTCCACGCGAGGGGACCTTTCGAACGAGCCAACCCGCGAGCCTCTGGCCCTTTCCCCGGCCGAGATACAACGGTCCCCCCGCGGATTTTCCCACGGCCGCAGCTCGGGCGCCTTTGCTCGGATCGACTCGCCCTTTGGGTCGATTGCTCCACTGGAGGGGACCTTTCCAACGAGCCAACCAGCTTCTCTCTAACCCTAAGCCCGGGCGAGATACGGCGTACCACCGCGTGACCTTTAAACGCCTGTAACTCGGGCGCCTTTGCTCGGATGAACTCGTCCCTCGGGTCGGTTGCTCTACCGGAGCGGCCCTTTCCAACGAGCCATCCCGCTTCTCTCTAACCCTAAGCCCGGCCGAGATACGGGGTACCACCGCCTGACCTTTAAACGGCCGTAACTCGGGCGCCTTTGCTCGGATAAACTCGTCCCTCGGGTCGGTTGCTCTACCGGAGCGGCCCTTTCCAACGAGCCAACCCGCTTCTCTCTAACCCTTTCCCCGGCCGAGATACGACCCCGAGAACGGTGGCCCCTCTACCCGACCACAGTGCACCCGAGGCCGGCCTCGGACCGCCGAGGACGGTGGCCCCTCTACCCGACCACAGTGCACCCGAGGCCGGCCTCGGACCCCCGAGGACGGTGGCCCCTCTACCCGCCCACAGTGCACCCGAGGCCGGCCTCGGAACCCGCCACGGCCACCCTGGAGCCCGTACCCCGGCGCACCGTTCGGTCCCGGGCACCCACTCTTAAGCACTTCCCCCCGGGCCTAAGCTCCATACTCCCGGCCCCTCTGGAGAACCAAACCGTTGGTCAACCCGAAACGATCTCCAACCGTTGGTCAACCCGAAAGTACTTCCAGCAGTTGGTCAACCCGAAAGTTTCTCCAGCCGTTGGTCAACCCCATCGACTTAGGTTCTGGAGCGTTCACTTCTCCAGCCGTTGGTCAACCCCATCGACTTAGGTTCTGGAGCGTTCACTTCTCCAGCCGTTGGTCAACCCCATCGACTTAGGTTCTGGAGCGGCAATAAATACGTAAGATAGCATTTAAAAACGTTTAAAAATAGATGCATTTGTTTAAAGCAAAGCATTTATTTACTTACCAGACTACAGTTGGGTTCATGTGAAACTGCAAAACACAAGCTTTACAATGATGTATCACACAGTCTGATTGGACTTTGTTTTGATTAAAAATTAAGAAATTTGTACATGCAACTTTACCATTGTGATTCACAGGCCTTGTGGCCTAAAACAGGCTCAACTGTAACTCTTCTCCTTCCTGTTAGGAACAACACACAGTAAAGTCACTCATTTGTCTGTAAAGTACACATACACACCTTTAATTTGATATAAAACAAAAGACAATAGCTTCAGATTTGACTGATATACACAGATTTTTGTACAGGCAATTTACCAAATAATTTACTGGCCTTTTGCAATGACCTCAACAAGGCCGATTTGACCCCTGTTCCCTCGAGCTGTGAGTTACATACAACAATGAGCTTGGGTTCATGTGGAACTGCAAAACACAAGCATTACAATGATGTATCACACAATCTGATTGGACTTTGTTTTAATTAAAAATTAAGAAATTTGTACATGCAACTTTACCATTGTGATTCACAGGCCTTGTGGCCTAAAACAGGCTCAACTGTAACTCTTCTCCTTCCTGTTAGGAACAACACACAGTAAAGTCACTCATATGTCTGTAAAGTACACATACACACCTTTAATTTGATATAAAACAAAAGACAATAGCTTCAGATTTGACTGATATATAAAGATATTTGTACATGCAGTTTACCAAATGATTTACAGGCCTTTTGCAATGACCTCAACAAGGCCGATTTGACCCCTGTTCCATCGAGCTGTGAGTAACATACAACAATGAGCTTGGGTACCCGCGGCATCGTCAAGGTCACCAATACCACGGAGCGTCTACGACGCCCCGTTTCCGAGATATCGGCCAATGAACTGCCGGGCGCCGTATCTCGACCGGGGAAGGTCCGACGGACTCGGGGCCGGTCTCGTCGGAAAGGTCTCGCCCGGGGCTTTCCGACGAGACCGACCGCGGGTCCGTGCGACCCCGGGGGCCCGAGATACTTCCGGTCGAAAATTCGAATTTCGTTACCGCGCTGCTCCGGCGCCCCGGGTCCGGTGCCTTCGCCCTTCGGGTGGGAGGCTCCGCCGCGGGGGGCCTTTCGAACGAGCCCAACCGCGCGTCCCTAGCCCTTTCCGGGGCCGAGATACGGCCGCCCCTCGCGGGATTTTCCCACGGCCGTTTCTCGGGCGCCTCGGGTCCGGGGCCTTCGCCCTTCGGGTCGGCGGCTCCCACGGCCGCAGCTCGGGCGCCTTTGCTCGGATCGACCCGCCCTTTGGGTCGGTTGCTCCACTGGAGGGGACCTTTCCAACGAGCCAACCCGCTTCTCTCTAAGCCTAAGCCCGGCCGAGATACAACGGTCCCCCCGCGGATTTTCCCACGGCCGCAGCTCGGGCGCCTTTGCTCGGATCGACTCGCCCTTTGGGTCGGTTGCTCCACCGGAGGGGACCTTTACAACGAACCAACCCGCGTCTCTCTAACCACAAGCCCGGCCGAGATACGGTGGTCCCTCCGCGGATTTTTCCACGGCCGCAGCTCGGGCGCCTTTGCTCGGATCGACTCGCCCTTTGGGTCGGTTGCTCCACCGGAGGGGACCTTTCCAACGAGCCGACCCGCGTCTCTCTAACCCCAAGCCCGGCAGAGATACGGCGGACCCTCCGCGGATTTTCCCACGGCCGCAGCTCGGGCGCCTTTGCTCGGATCGACCCGCCCTTTGGGTCGGTTGCTCTACCGGAGCGGCCCTATCCAACGAGCCAACCCGCTTCTCTCTAACCCTAAGCCCGGCCGAGATACGGGGTACCACCGCTTGAACTTTAAACGGCCGTAGCTCGGGCGCCTTTGCTCGGATCGACTCGCCCTTTGGGTCGGTTGCTCTACCGGAGCGGCCCTATCCAACGAGCCAACACGCTTCTCTCTAACCCTAAGCCCGGCCGAGATACGGTGTACCACCGCTTGAACTTTAAACGGCCGTAGCTCGGGCGCCTTTGCTCGGATCGACTCGCCCTTTGAGTCGGTTGCTCCACCGGAGGGGACCTTTCGAACGAGCCAACCCGCATCTCTCTAACCCTAAGCCCGGGCGAGATATGGCGTACCACCGCCTGACTTTAAACGCCCGTAGCTCCGGCGCACTAAGTCCCAGGACTTCGCCCTTTGGGTCGGTTGCTCCACCGGAGGGGACCTTTACAACGAGCCAACCCGCGTCTCTCTAACCCCAAGCCAAGGTCACCAATACCACGGAGCGTCTACGACGCCCCGTTTCCGAGATATCGGCCAATGAACTGCCGGGCGCCGTATCTCGGCCGGGGAAGGTCCGACGGACTCGGGGCCGGTCTCGTCGGAAAGGTCTCGCCCGGGGGCCCGAGATACTTCCGGTCGAAAATTCGAATTTCGTTACCGCGCTGCTCCGGCGCCCCGGGTCCGGGGCCTTCGCCCTTCGGGTGGGTGGCTCCGCCGCGGGGGGCCTTTCGAACGAGCCCACCCGCGCGTCCCTAGCCCTTTCCGGGGCCGAGATACGGCCGGCCACCGCGGGATTTTCCCACGGCCGTTTCTCGGGCGCCTCGGGTCCGGGGCCTTCGCCCTTCGGGTCGGCGGCTCCGCCCGAGGGGCCCTTTCCGAGGAGCCCTCCCTCGAGTCTCTGGCCCTTTCCCGTGCCGAGATACGGCGGATCGTCGCGGAATTTTCGCTCGTCCGGAGCTCCGGCGCCCCTAGCGTCCGCCTCGGAGGTCGCCCGGACGCGCGGCCGGTCTCGTTCGAAAGGTCCGTCGCGGGGCTTTCCGACGAGCCAGGCCTCGAGTCCGTGCGACCCCGCCCGCCGGAGATACGTCCGGTCGAAGCTCGCGGAGATTCCGACGGCCGTATCTCGGGCGCCCCGGGTCCGGGGCCTTCGCCCTTCGGGTCGGTCGCTCTGCAGGAGGGGGCCTTTCGATCGAGCCGACCCGCGAGCCTCTAGCCCCTTCCCCGGCCGAGATACGGCGGTCTATGCCCGGATTTTCCCACGTCCGTATCTCGGGCGCCCCGGATCCGGGGCCTTCGCCCTTCGGGTCGTTCGCTCTGCCGGAGGGGAGCTTTCGAACGAGCCTACCCGCAAGCCTCTAGCCCTTTCCCCGGCCGAGATACGGCGGTCCCTCCCCGGATTTTCCCAGGGGCGCAGCTCGGGCGCCTTTGCTCCGATCGACTCGCCCTTTGGGTCGGTTGCTCCACGCGAGGGGACCTTTCGAACGAGCCAACCCGCGAGCCTCTGGCCCTTTCCCCGGCCGAGATACAACGGTCCCCCCGCGGATTTTCCCACGGCCGCAGCTCGGGCGCCTTTGCTCGGATCGACTCGCCCTTTGGGTCGGTTGCTCCACCGGAGGGGACCTTTCCAACGAGGCGACCCGCGTCTCTCTAACCCCAAGCCCGGCAGAGATACGACGGTCCCTCTGCGGATTTTCCCACGGCCGCAGCTCGGGCGCCTTTGCTCGGATAAACTCGTCCCTCGGGTCGGTTGCTCTACCGGAGCGGCCCTTTCCAACGAGCCATCCCGCTTCTCTCTAACCCTAAGCCCGGCCGAGATACGGGGTACCACCGCCTGACCTTTAAACGGCCGTAACTCGGGCGCCTTTGCTCGGATAAACTCGTCCCTCGGGTCGGTTGCTCTACCGGAGCGGCCCTTTCCAACGAGCCAACCCGCTTCTCTCTAACCCTTTCCCCGGCCGAGATACGACCCCGAGAACGGTGGCCCCTCTACCCGACCACAGTGCACCCGAGGCCGGCCTCGGACCGCCGAGGACGGTGGCCCCTCTACCCGACCACAGTGCACCCGAGGCCGGCCTCGGACCCCCGAGGACGGTGGCCCCTCTACCCGCCCACAGTGCACCCGAGGCCGGCCTCGGAACCCGCCACGGCCACCCTGGAGCCCGTACCCGGCGCACCGTTCGGTCCCGGGCACCCACTCTTAAGCACTCCCCCCCGGCCTAAGCTCCATACTCCCGGCCCCTCTGGAGAACCAAACCGTTGGTCAACCCGAAACGATCTCCAACCGTTGGTCAACCCGAAAGTACTTCCAGCAGTTGGTCAACCCGAAAGTTTCTCCAGCCGTTGGTCAACCCCATCGACTTAGGTTCTGGAGCGTTCACTTCTCCAGCCGTTGGTCAACCCCATCGACTTAGGTTCTGGAGCGTTCACTTCTCCAGCCGTTGGTCAACCCCATCGACTTAGGTTCTGGAGCGGCAATAAATACGTAAGATAGCATTTAAAAACGTTTAAAAATAGATGCATTTGTTTAAAGCAAAGCATTTATTTACTTACCAGACTACAGTTGGGTTCATGTGAAACTGCAAAACACAAGCTTTACAATGATGTATCACACAGTCTGATTGGACTTTGTTTTGATTAAAAATTAAGAAATTTGTACATGCAACTTTACCATTGTGATTCACAGGCCTTGTGGCCTAAAACAGGCTCAACTGTAACTCTTCTCCTTCCTGTTAGGAACAACACACAGTAAAGTCACTCATTTGTCTGTAAAGTACACATACACACCTTTAATTTGATATAAAACAAAAGACAATAGCTTCAGATTTGACTGATATACACAGATTTTTGTACAGGCAATTTACCAAATAATTTACTGGCCTTTTGCAATGACCTCAACAAGGCCGATTTGACCCCTGTTCCCTCGAGCTGTGAGTTACATACAACAATGAGCTTGGGTTCATGTGAAACTGCAAAACACAAGCATTACAACGATGTATCACACAATCTGATTGGACTTTGTTTTAATTAAAAATTAAGAAATTTGTACATGCAACTTTACCATTGTGATTCACAGGCCTTGTGGCCTAAAACAGGCTCAACTGTAACTCTTCTCCTTCCTGTTAGGAACAACACACAGTAAAGTCACTCATTTGTCTGTAAAGTACACATACACACCTTTAATTTGATATAAAACAAAAGACAATAGCTTCAGATTTGACTGATATACACAGATTTTTGTACAGGCAATTTACCAAATAATTTACTGGCCTTTTGCAATGACCTCAACAAGGCCGATTTGACCCCTGTTCCCTCGAGCTGTGAGTTACATACAACAATGAGCTTGGGTTCATGTGGAACTGCAAAACACAAGCATTACAATGATGTATCACACAATCTGATTGGACTTTGTTTTAATTAAAAATTAAGAAATTTGTACATGCAACTTTACCATTGTGATTCACAGGCCTTGTGGCCTAAAACAGGCTCAACTGTAACTCTTCTCCTTCCTGTTAGGAACAACACACAGTAAAGTCACTCATATGTCTGTAAAGTACACATACACACCTTTAATTTGATATAAAACAAAAGACAATAGCTTCAGATTTGACTGATATACAAAGATATTTGTACATGCAGTTTACCAAATGATTTACAGGCCTTTTGCAATGACCTCAACAAGGCCGATTTGACCCCTGTTCCATCGAGCTGTGAGTAACACACAACAATGAGCTTGGGTACCCGCGGCATCGTCAAGGTCACCAATACCACGGAGCGTCTACGACGCCCCGTTTCCGAGATATCGGCCAATGAACTGCCGGGCGCCGTATCTCGGCCGGGGAAGGTCCGAAGGACTCGGGGCCGGGCTCGTCGGAAAGGTCTCGCCCGGGGCTTTCCGACGAGTTTCGTTACCGAATTTCGTTACCGCGCTGCTCCGGCGCCCCGGGTCCGGGGCCTTCGCCCTTCGGGTGGGTGGCTCCGCCGCGGGGGGCCTTTCGAACGAGCCCACCCGCGCGTCCCTAGCCCTTTCCGGGGCCGAGATACGGCCGGCCACCGCGGGATTTTCCCACGTCCGTATCTCGGGCGCCCCGGATCCGGGGCCTTCGCCCTTCGGGTCGTTCGCTCTGCCGGAGGGGAGCTTTCGAACGAGCCTACCCGCGAGCCTCTAGCCCTTTCCCCGGCCGAGATACGGCGGTCCCTCCCCGGATTTTCCCAGGGGCGCAGCTCGGGCGCCTTTGATCCGATCGACTCGCCCTTTGGGTCGGTTGCTCCACGCGAGGGGACCTTTCGAACGAGCCAACCCGCGAGCCTCTGGCCCTTTCCCCGGCCGAGATACAACGGTCCCCCCGCGGATTTTCCCACGGCCGCAGCTCGGGCGCCTTTGCT
Source organism: Paramisgurnus dabryanus (assembly GCF_030506205.2). Classification (NCBI taxonomy): domain Eukaryota; kingdom Metazoa; phylum Chordata; class Actinopteri; order Cypriniformes; family Cobitidae; genus Paramisgurnus; species Paramisgurnus dabryanus. The sequence goes on along the minus strand of NC_133350.1, from coordinate 1,236,520 downwards.
CGGATCGACTCGCCCTTTGGGTCGGTTGCTCCACCGGAGGGGACCTTTCCAACGAGCCAACCCGCTTCTCTCTAACCCTAAGCCCGGGCGAGATACGGCGTACCACCGCCTGACCTTTAAACGCCTGTAACTCGGGCGCCTTTGCTCGGATGAACTCGTCCCTCGGGTCGGTTGCTCTACCGGAGCGGCCCTTTCCAACGAGCCAACCCGCTTCTCTCTAACCCTAAGCCCGGCCGAGATACGGGGTACCACCGCCTGACCTTTAAACGGCCGTAACTCGGGCGCCTTTGCTCGGATAAACTCGTCCCTCGGGTCGGTTGCTCTACCGGAGCGGCCCTTTCCAACGAGCCAACCCGCTTCTCTCTAACCCTTTCCCCGGCCGAGATACGACCCCGAGAACGGTGGCCCCTCTACCCGACCACAGTGCACCCGAGGCCGGCCTCGGACCCCCGAGGACGGTGGCCCCTCTACCCGACCACAGTGCACCCGAGGAAGGCCTCGGACCCCCGAGGACGGTGGCCCCTCTACCCGCCCACAGTGCACCCGAGGCCGGCCTCGGAACCCGCCACGGCCACCCTTCTCTCTAACCCTTTCCCCGGCCGAGATACGACCCCGAGAACGGTGGCCCCTCTACCCGACCACAGTGCACCCGAGGCCGGCCTCGGACCCCCGAGGACGGTGGCCCCTCTACCCGACCACAGTGCACCCGAGGCCGGCCTCGGACCCCCGAGGACGGTGGCCCCTCTACCCGCCCACAGTGCACCCGAGGCCGGCCTCGGAACCCGCCACGGCCACCCTGGAGCCCGTACCCGGCGCACCGTTCGGTCCCGGGCACCCACTCTTAAGCACTCCCCCCCGGCCTAAGCTCCATACTCCCGGCCCCTCTGGAGAACCAAACCGTTGGTCAACCCGAAACGATCTCCAACCGTTGGTCAACCCGAAAGTACTTCCAGCAGTTGGTCAACCCGAAAGTTTCTCCAGCCGTTGGTCAACCCCATCGACTTAGGTTCTGGAGCGTTCACTTCTCCAGCCGTTGGTCAACCCCATCGACTTAGGTTCTGGAGCGTTCACTTCTCCAGCCGTTGGTCAACCCCATCGACTTAGGTTCTGGAGCGGCAATAAATACGTAAGATAGCATTTAAAAACGTTTAAAAATAGATGCATTTGTTTAAAGCAAAGCATTTATTTACTTACCAGACTACAGTTGGGTTCATGTGAAACTGCAAAACACAAGCTTTACAATGATGTATCACACAGTCTGATTGGACTTTGTTTTGATTAAAAATTAAGAAATTTGTACATGCAACTTTACCATTGTGATTCACAGGCCTTGTGGCCTAAAACAGGCTCAACTGTAACTCTTCTCCTTCCTGTTAGGAACAACACACAGTAAAGTCACTCATTTGTCTGTAAAGTACACATACACACCTTTAATTTGATATAAAACAAAAGACAATAGCTTCAGATTTGACTGATATACACAGATTTTTGTACAGGCAATTTACCAAATAATTTACTGGCCTTTTGCAATGACCTCAACAAGGCCGATTTGACCCCTGTTCCCTCGAGCTGTGAGTTACATACAACAATGAGCTTGGGTTCATGTGAAACTGCAAAACACAAGCATTACAATGATGTATCACACAATCTGATTGGACTTTGTTTTAATTAAAAATTAAGAAATTTGTACATGCAACTTTACCATTGTGATTCACAGGCCTTGTGGCCTAAAACAGGCTCAACTGTAACTCTTCTCCTTCCTGTTAGGAACAACACACAGTAAAGTCACTCATTTGTCTGTAAAGTACACATACACACCTTTAATTTGATATAAAACAAAAGACAATAGCTTCAGATTTGACTGATATACACAGATTTTTGTACAGGCAATTTACCAAATAATTTACTGGCCTTTTGCAATGACCTCAACAAGGCCGATTTGACCCCTGTTCCCTCGAGCTGTGAGTTACATACAACAATGAGCTTGGGTTCATGTGGAACTGCAAAACACAAGCATTACAATGATGTATCACACAATCTGATTGGACTTTGTTTTAATTAAAAATTAAGAAATTTGTACATGCAACTTTACCATTGTGATTCACAGGCCTTGTGGCCTAAAACAGGCTCAACTGTAACTCTTCTCCTTCCTGTTAGGAACAACACACAGTAAAGTCACTCATATGTCTGTAAAGTACACATACACACCTTTAATTTGATATAAAACAAAAGACAATAGCTTCAGATTTGACTGATATACAAAGATATTTGTACATGCAGTTTACCAAATGATTTACAGGCCTTTTGCAATGACCTCAACAAGGCCGATTTGACCCCTGTTCCATCGAGCTGTGAGTAACACACAACAATGAGCTTGGGTACCCGCGGCATCGTCAAGGTCACCAATACCACGGAGCGTCTACGACGCCCCGTTTCCGAGATATCGGCCAATGAACTGCCGGGCGCCGTATCTCGGCCGGGGAAGGTCCGAAGGACTCGGGGCCGGGCTCGTCGGAAAGGTCTCGCCCGGGGCTTTCCGACGAGTTTCGTTACCGAATTTCGTTACCGCGCTGCTCCGGCGCCCCGGGTCCGGGGCCTTCGCCCTTCGGGTGGGTGGCTCCGCCGCGGGGGGCCTTTCGAACGAGCCCACCCGCGCGTCCCTAGCCCTTTCCGGGGCCGAGATACGGCCGGCCACCGCGGGATTTTCCCACGTCCGTATCTCGGGCGCCCCGGATCCGGGGCCTTCGCCCTTCGGGTCGTTCGCTCTGCCGGAGGGGAGCTTTCGAACGAGCCTACCCGCGAGCCTCTAGCCCTTTCCCCGGCCGAGATACGGCGGTCCCTCCCCGGATTTTCCCAGGGGCGCAGCTCGGGCGCCTTTGATCCGATCGACTCGCCCTTTGGGTCGGTTGCTCCACGCGAGGGGACCTTTCGAACGAGCCAACCCGCGAGCCTCTGGCCCTTTCCCCGGCCGAGATACAACGGTCCCCCCGCGGATTTTCCCACGGCCGCAGCTCGGGCGCCTTTGCTCGGATCGACTCGCCCTTTGGGTCGGTTGCTCCACCGGAGGGGACCTTTCCAACGAGCCAACCCGCTTCTCTCTAACCCTAAGCCCGGGCGAGATACGGCGTACCACCGCCTGACCTTTAAACGCCTGTAACTCGGGCGCCTTTGCTCGGATGAACTCGTCCCTCGGGTCGGTTGCTCTACCGGAGCGGCCCTTTCCAACGAGCCAACCCGCTTCTCTCTAACCCTAAGCCCGGCCGAGATACGGGGTACCACCGCCTGACCTTTAAACGGCCGTAACTCGGGCGCCTTTGCTCGGATAAACTCGTCCCTCGGGTCGGTTGCTCTACCGGAGCGGCCCTTTCCAACGAGCCAACCCGCTTCTCTCTAACCCTTTCCCCGGCCGAGATACGACCCCGAGAACGGTGGCCCCTCTACCCGACCACAGTGCACCCGAGGCCGGCCTCGGACCCCCGAGGACGGTGGCCCCTCTACCCGACCACAGTGCACCCGAGGAAGGCCTCGGACCCCCGAGGACGGTGGCCCCTCTACCCGCCCACAGTGCACCCGAGGCCGGCCTCGGAACCCGCCACGGCCACCCTTCTCTCTAACCCTTTCCCCGGCCGAGATACGACCCCGAGAACGGTGGCCCCTCTACCCGACCACAGTGCACCCGAGGCCGGCCTCGGACCCCCGAGGACGGTGGCCCCTCTACCCGACCACAGTGCACCCGAGGCCGGCCTCGGACCCCCGAGGACGGTGGCCCCTCTACCCGCCCACAGTGCACCCGAGGCCGGCCTCGGAACCCGCCACGGCCACCCTGGAGCCCGTACCCGGCGCACCGTTCGGTCCCGGGCACCCACTCTTAAGCACTCCCCCCCGGCCTAAGCTCCATACTCCCGGCCCCTCTGGAGAACCAAACCGTTGGTCAACCCGAAACGATCTCCAACCGTTGGTCAACCCGAAAGTACTTCCAGCAGTTGGTCAACCCGAAAGTTTCTCCAGCCGTTGGTCAACCCCATCGACTTAGGTTCTGGAGCGTTCACTTCTCCAGCCGTTGGTCAACCCCATCGACTTAGGTTCTGGAGCGTTCACTTCTCCAGCCGTTGGTCAACCCCATCGACTTAGGTTCTGGAGCGGCAATAAATACGTAAGATAGCATTTAAAAACGTTTAAAAATAGATGCATTTGTTTAAAGCAAAGCATTTATTTACTTACCAGACTACATAGTTGGGTTCATGTGAAACTGCAAAACACAAGCTTTACAATGATGTATCACACAGTCTGATTGGACTTTGTTTTGATTAAAAATTAAGAAATTTGTACATGCAACTTTACCATTGTGATTCACAGGCCTTGTGGCCTAAAACAGGCTCAACTGTAACTCTTCTCCTTCCTGTTAGGAACAACACACAGTAAAGTCACTCATTTGTCTGTAAAGTACACATACACACCTTTAATTTGATATAAAACAAAAGACAATAGCTTCAGATTTGACTGATATACACAGATTTTTGTACAGGCAATTTACCAAATAATTTACTGGCCTTTTGCAATGACCTCAACAAGGCCGATTTGACCCCTGTTCCCTCGAGCTGTGAGTTACATACAACAATGAGCTTGGGTACCCGCGGCATCGTCAAGGTCACTGTCACCACCAGGGGCTGGCTGTTTTAACCTAAAGCCACGCCCCTTTGCAACTCCCACCTCGAGGAGGTCCCCAAAGCCAACCCAATGACCAGACAAACACGGGAACAGGTAAGTAAAATTTAAAACAAGCTTTATTTAGTTTAAATATTTAAAAGAACTGGGAATTTGGGGTAAGGGGAAATTAAAACTAATAGGTCTCTTCTTCTCCCTCCAGGGAGACTGCAGCCACGGGCAGACAGGCCAAGGACAACAGGGGTGCCAACCACCATAAGCCGGGGGAGAAAGGGAAACGTCAGGCTCCGGCCTGGACCCTGCTAACCGTGGCGCCCTCCTTCTTCCGTCCTGGAGGCAGAATAATTTTGGTGTGACTGGTAAGGAGGATCTCCACTGTCGGTGTACCTTTCCTCGGGTCGGCAGGGGGTCCTCGCCCCACGTGCCTTTACGTTCCCTGTCGTACGTCCGCCCACGTTCTCCTTGTGCCCCACAGATAGTCGCTGTGACACAAAAGCACTGTTAGCTTACACTTAGGGTGTTTCTCACCGGCTCTGCTGCTTGCAGCTCTCTGGGTAGGTATCACGTTACACAGTCTGTTCTCCAATTGTTTCTCCTTGTTCTCCACAGGCGGCCACTAGGACACAAATGACACTATTACTTGGGCTTCGGGTATTGCTCACCGGCTCTGCTGCTTACAGCTCTCTGGGTAGGTATCACGTTCACAGTTTGCTCTTCAATGATTCACTCTCGTTCTGTTCTCTCTCCACAGGTGGCCGCTAGAACACAAAGGCACTGTTACTGAGACTTCGAGTAATTCTCACCGACTCTGCTGCTTACAGCTTTCTGGGTAGGTATCACGTTCACAGTTTGCTCTTCAATGATTCACTCTCGTTCTACTCTCTCTCCACAGGTGGCCGCTAGGACACAAAGACACTGTTACTGAGACTTCGAGTATTTCTCACCGGCTCTGCCGTTTACAGCTTTCTGGGTAGGTATCACGTTCACAGTTTGCTCTTCAATGATTCACTCTCGTTCTGCTCTCTCTCCACAGGTGGCCGCTAGAACACAAAGACACTGTTACTGAGACTTCGAGTATTTCTCACCGGCTCTGCTGTTTACAGCTTTCTGGGTAGGTATCACGTTCACAGGTGGCTCTTCAATGATTCACTCTCGTTCTGCTCTCTCTCCACAGGTGGCCGCTAGAACACAAAGGCACTGTTGCTGAGACTTCGAGTAATTCTCACCGGCTCTGCTGCTTACAGCTTTCTGGGTAGGTATCACGTCCACAGTTTGCTCTTCAATGATTCACTCTCGTTCTGCTCTCTCTCCACAGGTGGCCGCTAGAACACAAAGGCACTGTTGCTGAGACTTCGAGTAATTCTCACCGGCTCTGCTGCTTACAGCTTTCTGGGTAGGTATCACGTTCACAGTTTGCTCTTCAATGATTCACTCTCGTTCTACTCTCTCTCCACAGGTGGCCGCTAGAACACAAAGACACTGTTACTGAGACTTCGAGTATTTCTCACCGGCTCTGCTGTTTACAGCTTTCTGGGTAGGTATCACGTTCACAGGTGGCTCTTCAATGATTCACTCTCGTTCTGCTCTCTCTCCACAGGTGGCCGCTAGAACACAAAGACACTGTTACTGAGACTTCGAGTATTTCTCACCGGCTCTGCTGTTTACAGCTTTCTGGGTAAGTATGGTTCTCCTCCGTAGGTCAGCAGAGGGGCGAAGGTCACACACCACCTCACCGGGTCGAGCGCTGCCCTATCTCCAATGCCCATAGGCCGATCGATTCCTAGACGGGGGCGCCCTTTTCGTAGAGACCACGGGGCGGCGGACCCTTTCGCCTCTGACTCTGCGACAAAACAGACACAGGTAAGTTCACACCACGAATGTTTCCAATGGTTTACTCACGGTCACGGACAGCTCTTAGTCTGCGTCCCTTCGTACTCCAAACAGCACACTACAAATAGTAACAGTAGTTTCTGAGGTCGTTGGCCTCTCCGTCTTCTGCCCAGTGGAAGAAAATGGATGATGCGGGGCTTCGTCTACAAGACACACAGCAACCCACAGCAAATACACAGCACCACTCCAACGTGAAAAGATTTATTACACAGTCTCACTCACCACACTATAAGTGCACCACAACAAGGGAAGCGCCCGGTGTCCTCCACTGCGCTTGGGCTACGATAAGGCGATGGGAAATACGACCACAATAAGTCTCGTTGCGGCGGCTGTTTGAATGTGTACTTCTAACGGCTCGCCCACCACACTCTGGTAGGGGTAGGGCCGCCCTCCTTTTCCTGGAGGTTTCCAATGGCTACACAAGTTAATTTTTGCCAGTTACTCCACACAGAAAGGGTATACTCACGGCGGATAGCCTTTATTTACGTTGTACCAGACAGTCAATATCTCTTCCTGCTTTACTCCTTCAGTATTGGTTAGAACAAAGTTCCTTCTTACCCATAGGGCTTTCCTGTTCACTCCAGCAGGTCCACAATAAAGACTGAAACGAGAGAGAGAGAGAGAAACACAGATAGCCACCACGTCCAAAAATGAGCACAGCTCCGTTTCCCAGCACACACTAAACACCCCTAACTGCGTTCTAACTGTGCTTTATATACTCCTCTCTGTACTATAATCATCCAATTACCCGGCGATCTCTTCAACTAGGCACAGCTGTGCCCAATCGGCTGATTACAGCCTCCGTGAATCTGCCGGATGTCCGGTGTTTCCGTTTTCCGGTCTGGACGGAAACATCCGGGCGGAACCAAAACTTCCTCAACTTTTGGTTCCGCCCTGAAAGATCGTCACCCCGTGACATCCTCCCCCGCCAATGCATTCCAGTCCCTGGAATGCCTTTGAGTAGTCCACTCACCGTAACGGGAAGGGGGTCGGCCTCGATTCTCCCGTTGGGAGCGCCTCACAGGGGAGTCAGGTTCGGCGGGCTCGGGCACAACCTCAGGTTGTCTTTGGGCGGCCGGGGGTTCGGCTGGCTCTGGTACTGGCTCTGGCTGTCCCTGGGCGGCCGGGGGTTCAACTGGCTCAGGTGCTAGCTCTGGCTCTCCTGGGGCGGCCGGGGGTGGTGCTACCACGGGTAGGCCTGGTACCACAGCCCATCCTTCCATCCAGGGGGCCGTCGGTGCCGGTTCCGCCACTACCTCCTTCGCGACCTCGGGATAATTTGGGCAAGGGCGAATCATGTTTCGGTGCACCACACGTTCAGGGCCGGCCTTTCCTTCCGGCCGGATGGTATACACCGGCTGTCCCGGCCTCTGTTGCCTGCAGACTACGTACGGGGTGGTCTCCCAACGGTCACTCAGCTTTCCTTTGCCTTGCCGCCGATTGTCTCGTACCAAGACTCTCTCTCCTGGTAACAAGGGGGCGTCCCGGGCCGTCCGGTCGTACAGCCGCTTGTTCTTTTCCCCTGTAGCCCGGATCTTCTGGGATACCTGTTCGTAAGCAAAGTGCAGCCGTTGGTGGTGGCGCCCCACCCATTCCGTCACGCTCCCTTCCTCTTGGCCAGCGGCCACTCCCAAGACCAGGTCCGTGGGCATCCGCACATGTCTGCCGAACATCAGATAAGTGGGGGCATACCCCGTCGTACTATGAACGCTGTTATTATAAGCTTGCAAAAGGTTCGGTAGAGCACTCACCCAATCGCTCTGCTTCCGTTGGTCCAGGGTCCCTAGGAGCCCCAACAGGGTCTGATTAAACCTCTCACAACAGCCATTTCCTTGAGGGTGATACGACGTCGTATGGGTCTTCGTGCATCCATACAGCTGACATAATTCTCGGATCACCTTTGATTCGAAATTTGCCCCTTGGTCTGAGTGCAGGAACTCTGGACATCCGAACGTTTGGAAGACGTGCCGCCATAGAGCCGTTGCGGTGGTGTTTGCCGTCTGATCAAGGGTGGGAACTGCCCATGCGTATTTTGTAAACAGGTCGGTGATTACTAAGATGTTCGGATAGCGGTCCTGTGGCCGGCCCAGTGTCAGGAAATCCATCGCCATGATGTGGAGGGGGGCTTTGGCATGTATGGGCACCATCGGCGCTCGAGCCTCTCGTCGAGATTTAAACAACATACACCTGGGGCAAGCTTGGACCAAGCTGCGTACTGATGCTTCCAGCCCCGGCCAGTAGAAAAACCTGCGCAGCAGCGATACTGTCCGTTCCTGTCCCTGGTGCCCCAGCTGATCATGGTAGGCGGACACCAAGGCTGCTGCTTGATCGGCGGGCACCACGATCTGGCGCACCTCTTCGTCCAGCTTCGGGTCACTAACCTTCCGGCAAAGCACCCCTTCTTGTAGTTCCAGCTTGTCCCACTGTCCCAGCAGTCTTTTTCCCGTCTCTGTTTGGGTCAGCCTCTCAGATGATGTTGGCCGTCGGCCCTGCTCCACCCACATCTTTACCTGACACACATCCTGATCCTGGGCCTGCCTCGCTTTCCACCGACAGGGGTCCCAGCCCCAATTCTCCGGTACCGCCTCCTGCTGGCCTCCTGGGGCCTCCACGGCCCCTATCAGATAGCCCTCCCTCTGGCTTTCTTCTTCCTTGCCTCCCCGGCAACCGGGGTTGTCCGCCTCTGGCAATCGGGACAAGGCGTCCGCGTTCGTGTGTTCTCGCCCAGGCCGATACTGCAGTTGATACTCGAAATTGGCAAGTTGTGCCACCCAGCGCTGCTCCACAGCTCCCAACTTCGCTGTCTGTAAATGTACCAAAGGATTATTGTCCGTAATCACCGTTACCTTAGCACCCCAGAGGTAGTCCTTAAACTTCTCGCTCAGGGCCCACTTCAGGGCCAGCAGTTCCAGTTTAAATGAGCTGTAGTTTGCGTCGTTCTTCTCAGCTGGGTGGAGGCTTCGGCTTGCGTAGGCAATCACCCGTTCTGTTCCCGCTTGTCGTTGGGCCAAGACCGCTCCCAACCCCAGGTTGCTAGCGTCTGTATACAAGGTAAATGGTTGAGTAAAGTCTGCATAGGCTAAGATAGGAGCCTGTAATAATTCCTGTTTCAACCTCTGAAATGCCCCCTCACAGGACTCATCCCAGTCAATCGGGGGTGATCCCCTTCCCCGGTTCCGCCCTGTACCGACCAGCAGCTGGTTAAGTGGCTTAGCGATCTTGGAAAAATCTTTTATGAACCGTCTGTAGTATCCCACAAACCCTAGAAATGAACGTACTTGCCTCACAGTCTTGGGCGCACTCCAATCTCTTACTGCAGAGACTTTCCCAGGGTCCACAGCCACCCCAGCAGCGCTGACCACGTGACCCAGGAACTGGACCTCTCGCCTCAACAGATGGCATTTATCGGGTTGCAACTTCAGCCCATATTTCTCCATTGCCTGGAAAACCTCTTCGAGGTGCCGGAGATGGGAATCGAAATCTGGGGAGTACACAATTACATCATCCAGATATACCAAGACTGACTCCATTAACTGACCTCCCAGACAGCGCTGCATCAGGCGTTGGAACGTGGCTGGGGCGTTGCAGAGCCCGAAGGGCATCCGTTCCCACTCGAATAATCCAAACGGGGTCGTGAAAGCGGTCTTTTCCCTATCGGCCTCGGCCACTGGCACCTGCCAATACCCACTGGCCAGATCCAGAGTGGAGTACCATGCAGACCGCGTGAGACCCGCAAGGGAGTCTTCGATCCGGGGTAGGGGAAAAGCGTCTTTCTTAGTCACCAGGTTGAGCTTACGATAGTCCACACAAAACCTCCAAGCTCCCGACTTCTTCTGCACAAGTACGATGGGGGCCGCCCATGGGCTACTGCTTTCCCGGACGATGCCCCGCCCCAGCATGCCCTGCAATAGTGAGCGTACCTCTGTATACAAAGTGGGTGGGATCGGCCGGTACCTCTCCCTACTGGGTCCTGCATCTCCAGTCGGAATATGATGTTCTACCACCTTAGTGCATCCGTAATCCTCCTCGTGTCTTGCAAACACATGTTGCCATTTCTGAAGGAGGGCTTGGAGTCTTTGTGTCTGCGCCTGTTCCAGCTTTTCCCCTTGCAGGGACTCACCTGCCAGGTGTCTTGGCACGTCCCTCTCTCCGTTGTTCGAAGGGGCTTCCATCTGCGTCAGGGCCACCTCGATGACAGTGGGGCACACCTGACGGAAACTAACATCTCTCTCTTCCCTCACCTGATGGGGTGCAACCCCCGTGAGTCGGGCCAGCCGCTGGTGTCGGTGTAAATGTACTGGGTAGGGGTGGTCATTTCGAACCTTTACAGGGACCCTCCCCCGGTGGACCGCCGCTAGACCTCGTGCTACTTCCACTTGGGGGCAATCGGCGTGGGGTTCAACCAATACCCACTCTTCGGGGCCAACTCCTCGGGGGGCCACTCTCACCCACACCATGGCCTCACTCCTAGGGGGGATAGATAAAGCATAGCGACACATTACTCTCCCTACCTCTTCTCGGCCTCTGCGGACCTGGGTCATCTGGACCCGACGACAGTCGGCGACTACTCGCTCCCATAAGGGCCTCTCAACAGGGGAGATCCTAGGGCCGGGCTTAGCCCGAAATAACTCCTCCCAACATTCGGAGAGCACGTTCATCCCTAATAGGGCTCGATGGACACCCAAACACCTGTCTTCCACGATGATCACCCCTTTTTGGGGAACTAACACCCCGTGCACTTCTAAGTCCGTCAGCCGATAGCCAATGTAAGGAATCTCTAAGCCGTTGGCGCCCCGCAACGTCAGCCAGGGGGCCTCTCCTCCTTGGGTTCTCTGCTTCCCGAATACTTCCTGCGAGAGACTTTCGGCAAACAATGTCACTTGAGAGCCCGTATCTACCAGGCACTGTATTGTCTTGCCACATACCTTCACCTCCGCCATTGGGCTATGCCCAACCATCTGGTCTCTTGAGTTATCACGTCTTTCCGGGTCTCCTCGAGGGGTCCCGGCCACACGACCCACTATGGCCGGTCGTCCTAAAAACCCCCTTCCGATGCCCTGCGAGGCCCACACTGACGGCTATAATGCCCTGGTTCTCCACAACGATTGCAGATTGGTCGCCCTTGGTCATCCCACTCGAAGCGGGGCCGGTTAAAACGGTTTGGGCGCCCCGGTGGCTCTCGGCCCCTCTCAGAGTAGACTCGCTCTCGGGGTGCCGGCCTCAGTTCCTCTCGCGCCCTACCTTGGCGAAGTTCTCCCAGAAGAGTCTTAGATAGTTCCGACATCTGCTCTCGGACATCTTTCAACAATTCTACTCTCAGGGCTTGCTTCCAATCTGCGTGTTCAGGTGGTGCTGCGGTGTTCCCACTTACGGCTGCACATACAGGGGTTTCACTTACTTCGACCTCATCACCCTCCAAGGCCAGCGCCTCCTTCTTTAGGTCTTCAAAGGTGAGCCCAGAGTCCCTCCGAAACTGGACCCTCAGACTTTGTCTCACGGGGCCCTCTTTCATCCCCAGGAGGAACTGGTCACGTAACAATGTCTCTCCGTCTCCTAGCCCATGGTCTCGTCGGGCCTGCAGGCGAGTAAACTGCTCTCGCAGCCTAAGGGCAAAAGCTCTAATAGGTTGTCGGGGGCCTTGCTTACAATTAAAAAATTGTGAACGGAGGACAGCTACGGGGGTATGGTCGCCATATTGCTCAGTAAGGAACTGGAACACAGTCTGGGCGGTGGCTCGGATTGCTTCGGGGGCGGCTTGTACCTCTCGCCGTGCTTCTCCCTCTAGGGAGTTCAACACAAACTGGAGCCGCTGAGCGGCGCTAAGGCCCTGTAAGTCGGCCAAGTACTCTAATTGGGCCTTCCATTCGGTCAGTCGTACCTCCGACTCTGCTCCTCCGTATTTCTGGATCCATGGGCTTCCCATGATAATAGATGTGGCACGGGGTGGGGCTGCAGGCCCCGCGTTGTCAGTCATTGGGTGACCTTGGTTACTCAACTCGAGGTGGGGCCCTGCCGACTACGCCAAAATCTGTCACCACCAGGGGCTGGCTGTTTTAACCTAAAGCCACGCCCCTTTGCAACTCCCACCTCGAGGAGGTCCCCAAAGCCAACCCAATGACCAGACAAACACGGGAACAGGTAAGTAAAATTTAAAACAAGCTTTATTTAGTTTAAATATTTAAAAGAACTGGGAATTTGGGGTAAGGGGAAATTAAAACTAATAGGTCTCTTTTTCTCCCTCCAGGGAGACTGCAGCCACGGGCAGACAGGCCAAGGACAACAGGGGTGCCAACCACCATAAGCCGGGGGAGAAAGGGAAACGTCAGGCTCCGGCCTGGACCCTGCTAACCGTGGCGCCCTCCTTCTTCCGTCCTGGAGGCAGAATAATTTTGGTGTGACTGGTAAGGAGGATCTCCACTGTCGGTGTACCTTTCCTCGGGTCGGCAGGGGGTCCTCGCCCCACGTGCCTTTACGTTCCCTGTCGTACGTCCGCCCACGTTCTCCTTGTGCCCCACAGATAGTCGCTGTGACACAAAAGCACTGTTAGCTTACACTTAGGGTGTTTCTCACCGGCTCTGCTGCTTGCAGCTCTCTGGGTAGGTATCACGTTACACAGTCTGTTCTCCAATTGTTTCTCCTTGTTCTCCACAGGCGGCCACTAGGACACAAATGACACTATTACTTGGGCTTCAGGTATTGCTCACCGGCTCTGCTGCTTACAGCTCTCTGGGTAGGTATCACGTTCACAGTTTGCTCTTCAATGATTCACTCTCGTTCTGTTCTCTCTCCACAGGTGGCCGCTAGAACACAAAGGCACTGTTACTGAGACTTCGAGTAATTCTCACCGACTCTGCTGCTTACAGCTTTCTGGGTAGGTATCACGTTCACAGTTTGCTCTTCAATGATTCACTCTCGTTCTACTCTCTCTCCACAGGTGGCCGCTAGGACACAAAGACACTGTTACTGAGACTTCGAGTATTTCTCACCGGCTCTGCCGTTTACAGCTTTCTGGGTAGGTATCACGTTCACAGTTTGCTCTTCAATGATTCACTCTCGTTCTGCTCTCTCTCCACAGGTGGCCGCTAGAACACAAAGACACTGTTACTGAGACTTCGAGTATTTCTCACCGGCTCTGCTGTTTACAGCTTTCTGGGTAGGTATCACGTTCACAGGTGGCTCTTCAATGATTCACTCTCGTTCTGCTCTCTCTCCACAGGTGGCCGCTAGAACACAAAGGCACTGTTGCTGAGACTTCGAGTAATTCTCACCGGCTCTGCTGCTTACAGCTTTCTGGGTAGGTATCACGTCCACAGTTTGCTCTTCAATGATTCACTCTCGTTCTGCTCTCTCTCCACAGGTGGCCGCTAGAACACAAAGGCACTGTTGCTGAGACTTCGAGTAATTCTCACCGGCTCTGCTGCTTACAGCTTTCTGGGTAGGTATCACGTTCACAGTTTGCTCTTCAATGATTCACTCTCGTTCTACTCTCTCTCCACAGGTGGCCGCTAGAACACAAAGACACTGTTACTGAGACTTCGAGTATTTCTCACCGGCTCTGTTGTTTACAGCTTTCTGGGTAGGTATCACGTTCACAGGTGGCTCTTCAATGATTCACTCTCGTTCTGCTCTCTCTCCACAGGTGGCCGCTAGAACACAAAGACACTGTTACTGAGACTTCGAGTATTTCTCACCGGCTCTGCTGTTTACAGCTTTCTGGGTAAGTATGGTTCTCCTCCGTAGGTCAGCAGAGGGGCGAAGGTCACACACCACCTCACCGGGTCGAGCGCTGCCCTATCTCCAATGCCCATAGGCCGATCGATTCCTAGACGGGGGCGCCCTTTTCGTAGAGACCACGGGGCGGCGGACCCTTTCGCCTCTGACTCTGCGACAAAACAGACACAGGTAAGTTCACACCACGAATGTTTCCAATGGTTTACTCACGGTCACGGACAGCTCTTAGTCTGCGTCCCTTCGTACTCCAAACAGCACACTACAAATAGTAACAGTAGTTTCTGAGGTCGTTGGCCTCTCCGTCTTCTGCCCAGTGGAAGAAAATGGATGATGCGGGGCTTCGTCTACAAGACACACAGCAACCCACAGCAAATACACAGCACCACTCCAACGTGAAAAGATTTATTACACAGTCTCACTCACCACACTATAAGTGCACCACAACAAGGGAAGCGCCCGGTGTCCTCCACTGCGCTTGGGCTACGATAAGGCGATGGGAAATACGACCACAATAAGTCTCGTTGCGGCGGCTGTTTGAATGTGTACTTCTAACGGCTCGCCCACCACACTCTGGTAGGGGTAGGGCCGCCCTCCTTTTCCTGGAGGTTTCCAATGGCTACACAAGTTAATTTTTGCCAGTTACTCCACACAGAAAGGGTATACTCACGGCGGATAGCCTTTATTTACGTTGTACCAGACGGTCAATATCTCTTCCTGCTTTACTCCTTCAGTATTGGTTAGAACAAAGTTCCTTCTTACCCATAGGGCTTTCCTGTTCACTCCAGCAGGTCCACAATAAAGACTGAAACGAGAGAGAGAGAGAGAAACACAGATAGCCACCACGTCCAAAAATGAGCACAGCTCCGTTTCCCAGCACACACTAAACACCCCTAACTGCGTTCTAACTGTGCTTTATATACTCCTCTCTGTACTATAATCATCCAATTACCCGGCGATCTCTTCAACTAGGCACAGCTGTGCCCAATCGGCTGATTACAGCCTCCGTGAATCTGCCGGATGTCCGGTGTTTCCGTTTTCCGGTCTGGACGGAAACATCCGGGCGGAACCAAAACTTCCTCAACTTTTGGTTCCGCCCTGAAAGATCGTCACCCCGTGACAGTCACCAATACCACGGAGCGTCTACGACGCCCCGTTTCCAAGATATCGGCCAATGAACTGCCGGGCGCCGTATCTCGGCCGGGGAAGGTCCGAAGGACTCGGGGCCGGGCTCGTCGGAAAGGTCTCGCCCGGGGCTTTCCGACGAGACCGACCGCGGGTCCGTGCGACCCCGGGGGCCCGAGATACTTCCGGTCGAAAATTCGAATTTCGTTACCGCGCTGCTCCGGCGCCCCGGGTCCGGGGCCTTCGCCCTTCGGGTGGGTGGCTCCGCCGCGGGGGGCCTTTCGAACGAGCCCACCCGCGCGTCCCTAGCCCTTTCCGGGGCCGAGATACGGCCGGCCACCGCGGGATTTTCCCACGGCCGTTTCTCGGGCGCCTCGGGTCCGGGGCCTTCGCCCTTCGGGTCGGCGGCTCCGCCCGAGGGGCCCTTTCCGAGGAGCCCTCCCTCGAGTCTCTGGCCCTTTCCCGTGCCGAGATACGGCGGATCGTCGCGGAATTTTCGCTCGTCCGGAGCTCCGGCGCCCCTAGCGTCCGCCTCGGAGGTCGCCCGGACGCGCGGCTTGTCTCGTTCGAAAGGTCCGTCGCGGGGCTTTCCGACGAGCCAGGCCTCGAGTCCGTGCGACCCCGCCCGCCGGAGATACGTCCGGTCGAAACTCGCGGAGATTCCGACGGCCGTATCTCGGGCGCCCCGGGTCCGGGGCCTTCGCCCTTCGGGTCGGTCGCTCTGCCGGAGGGGGCCTTTCGATCGAGCCGACCCGCGAGCCTCTAGCCCCTTCCCCGGCCGAGATACGGCGGTCTATGCCCGGATTTTCCCACGTCCGTATCTCGGGCGCCCCGGATCCGGGGCCTTCGCCCTACGGGTCGTTCGCTCTGCCAGAGGGGAGCTTTCGAACGAGCCTACCCGCGAGCCTCTAGCCCTTTCCCCGGCCGAGATACGGCGGTCCCTCCCCGGATTTTCCCAGGGGCGCAGCTCGGGCGCCTTTGCTCCGATCGACTCGCCCTTTGGGTCGGTTGCTCCACGCGAGGGGACCTTTCGAACGAGCCAACCCGCGAGCCTCTGGCCCTTTCCCCGGCCGAGATACAACGGTCCCCCCGCGGATTTTCCCACGGCCGCAGCTCGGGCGCCTTTGCTCGGATCGACTCGCCCTTTGGGTCGATTGCTCCACTGGAGGGGACCTTTCCAACGAGCCAACCAGCTTCTCTCTAACCCTAAGCCCGGGCGAGATACGGCGTACCACCGCCTGACCTTTAAACGCCTGTAACTCGGGCGCCTTTGCTCGGATGAACTCGTCCCTCGGGTCGGTTGCTCTACCGGAGCGGCCCTTTCCAACGAGCCATCCCGCTTCTCTCTAACCCTAAGCCCGGCCGAGATACGGGGTACCACCGCCTGACCTTTAAACGGCCGTAACTCGGGCGCCTTTGCTCGGATAAACTCGTCCCTCGGGTCGGTTGCTCTACCGGAGCGGCCCTTTCCAACGAGCCAACCCGCTTCTCTCTAACCCTTTCCCCGGCCGAGATACGACCCCGAGAACGGTGGCCCCTCTACCCGACCACAGTGCACCCGAGGCCGGCCTCGGACCGCCGAGGACGGTGGCCCCTCTACCCGACCACAGTGCACCCGAGGCCGGCCTCGGACCCCCGAGGACGGTGGCCCCTCTACCCGCCCACAGTGCACCCGAGGCCGGCCTCGGAACCCGCCACGGCCACCCTGGAGCCCGTACCCGGCGCACCGTTCGGTCCCGGGCACCCACTCTTAAGCACTTCCCCCCGGGCCTAAGCTCCATACTCCCGGCCCCTCTGGAGAACCAAACCGTTGGTCAACCCGAAACGATCTCCAACCGTTGGTCAACCCGAAAGTACTTCCAGCAGTTGGTCAACCCGAAAGTTTCTCCAGCCGTTGGTCAACCCCATCGACTTAGGTTCTGGAGCGTTCACTTCTCCAGCCGTTGGTCAACCCCATCGACTTAGGTTCTGGAGCGTTCACTTCTCCAGCCGTTGGTCAACCCCATCGACTTAGGTTCTGGAGCGGCAATAAATACGTAAGATAGCATTTAAAAACGTTTAAAAATAGATGCATTTGTTTAAAGCAAAGCATTTATTTACTTACCAGACTACAGTTGGGTTCATGTGAAACTGCAAAACACAAGCTTTACAATGATGTATCACACAGTCTGATTGGACTTTGTTTTGATTAAAAATTAAGAAATTTGTACATGCAACTTTACCATTGTGATTCACAGGCCTTGTGGCCTAAAACAGGCTCAACTGTAACTCTTCTCCTTCCTGTTAGGAACAACACACAGTAAAGTCACTCATTTGTCTGTAAAGTACACATACACACCTTTAATTTGATATAAAACAAAAGACAATAGCTTCAGATTTGACTGATATACACAGATTTTTGTACAGGCAATTTACCAAATAATTTACTGGCCTTTTGCAATGACCTCAACAAGGCCGATTTGACCCCTGTTCCCTCGAGCTGTGAGTTACATACAACAATGAGCTTGGGTTCATGTGGAACTGCAAAACACAAGCATTACAATGATGTATCACACAATCTGATTGGACTTTGTTTTAATTAAAAATTAAGAAATTTGTACATGCAACTTTACCATTGTGATTCACAGGCCTTGTGGCCTAAAACAGGCTCAACTGTAACTCTTCTCCTTTCTGTTAGGAACAACACACAGTAAAGTCACTCATATGTCTGTAAAGTACACATACACACCTTTAATTTGATATAAAACAAAAGACAATAGCTTCAGATTTGACTGATATACAAAGATATTTGTACATGCAGTTTACCAAATGATTTACAGGCCTTTTGCAATGACCTCAACAAGGCCGATTTGACCCCTGTTCCATCGAGCTGTGAGTAACATACAACAATGAGCTTGGGTACCCGCGGCATCGTCAAGGTCACCAATACCACGGAGCGTCTACGACGCCCCGTTTCCGAGATATCGGCCAATGAACTGCCGGGCGCCGTATCTCGACCGGGGAAGGTCCGACGGACTCGGGGCCGGTCTCGTCGGAAAGGTCTCGCCCGGGGCTTTCCGACGAGACCGACCGCGGGTCCGTGCGACCCCGGGGGCCCGAGATACTTCCGGTCGAAAATTCGAATTTCGTTACCGCGCTGCTCCGGCGCCCCGGGTCCGGTGCCTTCGCCCTTCGGGTGGGAGGCTCCGCCGCGGGGGGCCTTTCGAACGAGCCCAACCGCGCGTCCCTAGCCCTTTCCGGGGCCGAGATACGGCCGCCCCTCGCGGGATTTTCCCACGGCCGTTTCTCGGGCGCCTCGGGTCCGGGGCCTTCGCCCTTCGGGTCGGCGGCTCCCACGGCCGCAGCTCGGGCGCCTTTGCTCGGATCGACCCGCCCTTTGGGTCGGTTGCTCCACTGGAGGGGACCTTTCCAACGAGCCAACCCGCTTCTCTCTAAGCCTAAGCCCGGCCGAGATACAACGGTCCCCCCGCGGATTTTCCCACGGCCGCAGCTCGGGCGCCTTTGCTCGGATCGACTCGCCCTTTGGGTCGGTTGCTCCACCGGAGGGGACCTTTACAACGAACCAACCCGCGTCTCTCTAACCACAAGCCCGGCCGAGATACGGCGGTCCCTCCGCGGATTTTTCCACGGCCGCAGCTCGGGCGCCTTTGCTCGGATCGACTCGCCCTTTGGGTCGGTTGCTCCACCGGAGGGGACCTTTCCAACGAGCCGACCCGCGTCTCTCTAACCCCAAGCCCGGCAGAGATACGGCGGTCCCTCCGCGGATTTTCCCACGGCCGCAGCTCGGGCGCCTTTGCTCGGATCGACCCGCCCTTTGGGTCGGTTGCTCTACCGGAGCGGCCCTATCCAACGAGCCAACCCGCTTCTCTCTAACCCTAAGCCCGGCCGAGATACGGGGTACCACCGCTTGAACTTTAAACGGCCGTAGCTCGGGCGCCTTTGCTCGGATCGACTCGCCCTTTGGGTCGGTTGCTCTACCGGAGCGGCCCTATCCAACGAGCCAACACGCTTCTCTCTAACCCTAAGCCCGGCCGAGATACGGGGTACCACCGCTTGAACTTTAAACGGCCGTAGCTCGGGCGCCTTTGCTCGGATCGACTCGCCCTTTGAGTCGGTTGCTCCACCGGAGGGGACCTTTCGAACGAGTCAACCCGCATCTCTCTAACCCTAAGCCCGGGCGAGATATGGCGTACCACCGCCTGACTTTAAACGCCCGTAGCTCCGGCGCACTAAGTCCCAGGACTTCGCCCTTTGGGTCGGTTGCTCCACCGGAGGGGACCTTTACAACGAGCCAACCCGCGTCTCTCTAACCCCAAGCCAAGGTCACCAATACCACGGAGCGTCTACGACGCCCCGTTTCCGAGATATCGGCCAATGAACTGCCGGGCGCCGTATCTCGGCCGGGGAAGGTCCGACGGACTCGGGGCCGGTCTCGTCGGAAAGGTCTCGCCCGGGGCTTTCCGAGGAGACCGACCGTGGGTCCGTGCGACCCCGGGGGCCCGAGATACTTCCGGTCGAAAATTCGAATTTCGTTACCGCGCTGCTCCGGCGCCCCGGGTCCGGGGCCTTCGCCCTTCGGGTGGGTGGCTCCGCCGCGGGGGGCCTTTCGAACGAGCCCACCCGCGCGTCCCTAGCCCTTTCCGGGGCCGAGATACGGCCGGCCACCGCGGGATTTTCCCACGGCCGTTTCTCGGGCGCCTCGGGTCCGGGGCCTTCGCCCTTCGGGTCGGCGGCTCCGCCCGAGGGGCCCTTTCCGAGGAGCCCTCCCTCGAGTCTCTGGCCCTTTCCCGTGCCGAGATACGGCGGATCGTCGCGGAATTTTCGCTCGTCCGGAGCTCCGGCGCCCCTAGCGTCCGCCTCGGAGGTCGCCCGGACGCGCGGCCGGTCTCGTTCGAAAGGTCCGTCGCGGGGCTTTCCGACGAGCCAGGCCTCGAGTCCGTGCGACCCCGCCCGCCGGAGATACGTCCGGTCGAAGCTCGCGGAGATTCCGACGGCCGTATCTCGGGCGCCCCGGGTCCGGGGCCTTCGCCCTTCGGGTCGGTCGCTCTGCAGGAGGGGGCCTTTCGATCGAGCCGACCCGCGAGCCTCTAGCCCCTTCCCCGGCCGAGATACGGCGGTCTATGCCCGGATTTTCCCACGTCCGTATCTCGGGCGCCCCGGATCCGGGGCCTTCGCCCTTCGGGTCGTTCGCTCTGCCGGAGGGGAGCTTTCGAACGAGCCTACCCGCAAGCCTCTAGCCCTTTCCCCGGCCGAGATACGGCGGTCCCTCCCCGGATTTTCCCAGGGGCGCAGCTCGGGCGCCTTTGCTCCGATCGACTCGCCCTTTGGGTCGGTTGCTCCACGCGAGGGGACCTTTCGAACGAGCCAACCCGCGAGCCTCTGGCCCTTTCCCCGGCCGAGATACAACGGTCCCCCCGCGGATTTTCCCACGGCCGCAGCTCGGGCGCCTTTGCTCGGATCGACTCGCCCTTTGGGTCGGTTGCTCTACCGGAGCGGCCCTTTCCAACGAGCCATCCCGCTTCTCTCTAACCCTAAGCCCGGCCGAGATACGGGGTACCACCGCCTGACCTTTAAACGGCCGTAACTCGGGCGCCTTTGCTCGGATAAACTCGTCCCTCGGGTCGGTTGCTCTACCGGAGCGGCCCTTTCCAACGAGCCAACCCGCTTCTCTCTAACCCTTTCCCCGGCCGAGATACGACCCCGAGAACGGTGGCCCCTCTACCCGACCACAGTGCACCCGAGGCCGGCCTCGGACCGCCGAGGACGGTGGCCCCTCTACCAGACCACAGTGCACCCGAGGCCGGCCTCGGACCCCCGAGGACGGTGGCCCCTCTACCCGCCCACAGTGCACCCGAGGCCGGCCTCGGAACCCGCCACGGCCACCCTGGAGCCCGTACCCGGCGCACCGTTCGGTCCCGGGCACCCACTCTTAAGCACTCCCCCCCGGCCTAAGCTCCATACTCCCGGCCCCTCTGGAGAACCAAACCGTTGGTCAACCCGAAACGATCTCCAACCGTTGGTCAACCCGAAAGTACTTCCAGCAGTTGGTCAACCCGAAAGTTTCTCCAGCCGTTGGTCAACCCCATCGACTTAGGTTCTGGAGCGTTCACTTCTCCAGCCGTTGGTCAACCCCATCGACTTAGGTTCTGGAGCGTTCACTTCTCCAGCCGTTGGTCAACCCCATCGACTTAGGTTCTGGAGCGGCAATAAATACGTAAGATAGCATTTAAAAACGTTTAAAAATAGATGCATTTGTTTAAAGCAAAGCATTTATTTACTTACCAGACTACAGTTGGGTTCATGTGAAACTGCAAAACACAAGCTTTACAATGATGTATCACACAGTCTGATTGGACTTTGTTTTGATTAAAAATTAAGAAATTTGTACATGCAACTTTACCATTGTGATTCACAGGCCTTGTGGCCTAAAACAGGCTCAACTGTAACTCTTCTCCTTCCTGTTAGGAACAACACACAGTAAAGTCACTCATTTGTCTGTAAAGTACACATACACACCTTTAATTTGATATAAAACAAAAGACAATAGCTTCAGATTTGACTGATATACACAGATTTTTGTACAGGCAATTTACCAAATAATTTACTGGCCTTTTGCAATGACCTCAACAAGGCCGATTTGACCCCTGTTCCCTCGAGCTGTGAGTTACATACAACAATGAGCTTGGGTTCATGTGAAACTGCAAAACACAAGCATTACAATGATGTATCACACAATCTGATTGGACTTTGTTTTGATTAAAAATTAAGAAATTTGTACATGCAACTTTACCATTGTGATTCACAGGCCTTGTGGCCTAAAACAGGCTCAACTGTAACTCTTCTCCTTCCTGTTAGGAACAACACACAGTAAAGTCACTCATTTGTCTGTAAAGTACACATACACACCTTTAATTTGATATAAAACAAAAGACAATAGCTTCAGATTTGACTGATATACACAGATTTTTGTACAGGCAATTTACCAAATAATTTACTGGCCTTTTGCAATGACCTCAACAAGGCCGATTTGACCCCTGTTCCATCGAGCTGTGAGTAACACACAACAATGAGCTTGGGTACCCGCGGCATCGTCAAGGTCACCAATACCACGGAGCGTCTACGACGCCCCGTTTCCGAGATATCGGCCAATGAACTGCCGGGCGCCGTATCTCGGCCGGGGAAGGTCCGAAGGACTCGGGGCCGGGCTCGTCGGAAAGGTCTCGCCCGGGGCTTTCCGACGAGTTTCGTTACCGAATTTCGTTACCGCGCTGCTCCGGCGCCCCGGGTCCGGGGCCTTCGCCCTTCGGGTGGGTGGCTCCGCCGCGGGGGGCCTTTCGAACGAGCCCACCCGCGCGTCCCTAGCCCTTTCCGGGGCCGAGATACGGCCGGCCACCGCGGGATTTTCCCACGTCCGTATCTCGGGCGCCCCGGATCCGGGGCCTTCGCCCTTCGGGTCGTTCGCTCTGCCGGAGGGGAGCTTTCGAACGAGCCTACCCGCGAGCCTCTAGCCCTTTCCCTGGCCGAGATACGGCGGTCCCTCCCCGGATTTTCCCAGGGGCGCAGCTCGGGCGCCTTTGATCCGATCGACTCGCCCTTTGGGTCGGTTGCTCCACGCGAGGGGACCTTTCGAACGAGCCAACCCGCGAGCCTCTGGCCCTTTCCCCGGCCGAGATACAACGGTCCCCCCGCGGATTTTCCCACGGCCGCAGCTCGGGCGCCTTTGCTCGGATCGACTCGCCCTTTGGGTCGGTTGCTCCACCGGAGGGGACCTTTCCAACGAGCCAACCCGCTTCTCTCTAACCCTAAGCCCGGGCGAGATACGGCGTACCACCGCCTGACCTTTAAACGCCTGTAACTCGGGCGCCTTTGCTCGGATGAACTCGTCCCTCGGGTCGGTTGCTCTACCGGAGCGGCCCTTTCCAACGAGCCAACCCGCTTCTCTCTAACCCTAAGCCCGGCCGAGATACGGGGTACCACCGCCTGACCTTTAAACGGCCGTAACTCGGGCGCCTTTGCTCGGATAAACTCGTCCCTCGGGTCGGTTGCTCTACCGGAGCGGCCCTTTCCAACGAGCCAACCCGCTTCTCTCTAACCCTTTCCCCGGCCGAGATACGACCCCGAGAACGGTGGCCCCTCTACCCGACCACAGTGCACCCGAGGCCGGCCTCGGACCCCCGAGGACGGTGGCCCCTCTACCCGACCACAGTGCACCCGAGGAAGGCCTCGGACCCCCGAGGACGGTGGCCCCTCTACCCGCCCACAGTGCACCCGAGGCCGGCCTCGGAACCCGCCACGGCCACCCTTCTCTCTAACCCTTTCCCCGGCCGAGATACGACCCCGAGAACGGTGGCCCCTCTACCCGACCACAGTGCACCCGAGGCCGGCCTCGGACCCCCGAGGACGGTGGCCCCTCTACCCGACCACAGTGCACCCGAGGCCGGCCTCGGACCCCCGAGGACGGTGGCCCCTCTACCCGCCCACAGTGCACCCGAGGCCGGCCTCGGAACCCGCCACGGCCACCCTGGAGCCCGTACCCGGCGCACCGTTCGGTCCCGGGCACCCACTCTTAAGCACTCCCCCCCGGCCTAAGCTCCATACTCCCGGCCCCTCTGGAGAACCAAACTGTTGGTCAACCCGAAACGATCTCCAACCGTTGGTCAACCCGAAAGTACTTCCAGCAGTTGGTCAACCCGAAAGTTTCTCCAGCCGTTGGTCAACCCCATCGACTTAGGTTCTGGAGCGTTCACTTCTCCAGCCGTTGGTCAACCCCATCGACTTAGGTTCTGGAGCGTTCACTTCTCCAGCCGTTGGTCAACCCCATCGACTTAGGTTCTGGAGCGGCAATAAATACGTAAGATAGCATTTAAAAACGTTTAAAAATAGATGCATTTGTTTAAAGCAAAGCATTTATTTACTTACCAGACTACAGTTGGGTTCATGTGAAACTGCAAAACACAAGCTTTACAATGATGTATCACACAGTCTGATTGGACTTTGTTTTGATTAAAAATTAAGAAATTTGTACATGCAACTTTACCATTGTGATTCACAGGCCTTGTGGCCTAAAACAGGCTCAACTGTAACTCTTCTCCTTCCTGTTAGGAACAACACACAGTAAAGTCACTCATTTGTCTGTAAAGTACACATACACACCTTTAATTTGATATAAAACAAAAGACAATAGCTTCAGATTTGACTGATATACACAGATTTTTGTACAGGCAATTTACCAAATAATTTACTGGCCTTTTGCAATGACCTCAACAAGGCCGATTTGACCCCTGTTCCCTCGAGCTGTGAGTTACATACAACAATGAGCTTGGGTTCATGTGAAACTGCAAAACACAAGCATTACAATGATGTATCACACAATCTGATTGGACTTTGTTTTAATTAAAAATTAAGAAATTTGTACATGCAACTTTACCATTGTGATTCACAGGCCTTGTGGCCTAAAACAGGCTCAACTGTAACTCTTCTCCTTCCTGTTAAGAACAACACACAGTAAAGTCAGTCATATGTCTGTAAAGTACACATACACACCTTTAATTTGATATAAAACAAAAGACAATAGCTTCAGATTTGACTGATATACAAAGATATTTGTACATGCAGTTTACCAAATGATTTACAGGCCTTTTGCAATGACCTCAACAAGGCCGATTTGAGCCCTGTTCCATCGAGCTGTGAGTTACATACAACAATGAGCTTGGGTTCATGTGAAACTGCAAAACACAAGCATTACAATGATGTATCACACAATCTGATTGGACTTTGTTTTAATTAAAAATTAAGAAATTTGTACATGCAACTTTACCATTGTGATTCACAGGCCTTGTGGCCTAAAACAGGCTCAACTGTAACTCTTCTCCTTCCTGTTAGGAACAACACACAGTAAAGTCACTCATATGTCTGTAAAGTACACATACACACCTTTAATTTGATATAAAACAAAAGACAATAGCTTCAGATTTGACTGATATACAAAGATATTTGTACATGCAGTTTACCAAATGATTTACAGGCATTTTGCAATGACCTCAACAAGGCCGATTTGACCCCTGTTCCATCGAGCTGTGAGTAACACACAACAATGAGCTTGGGTACCCGCGGCATCGTCAAGGTCACCAATACCACGGAGCGTCTACGACGCCCCGTTTCCGAGATATCGGCCAATGAACTGCCGGGCGCCGTATCTCGGCCGGGGAAGGTCCGAAGGACTCGGGGCCGGGCTCGTCGGAAAGGTCTCGCCCGGGGCTTTCCGACGAGACCGACCGCGGGTCCGTGCGACCCCGGGGGCCCGAGATACTTCCGGTCGAAAATTCGAATTTCGTTACCGCGCTGCTCCGGCGCCCCGGGTCCGGGGCCTTCGCCCTTCGGGTGGGCGGCTCCGCCGCGGGGGGCCTTTCGAACGAGCCCACCCGCGCGTCCCTAGCCCTTTCCGGGGCCGAGATACGGCCGGCCACCGCGGGATTTTCCCACGGCCGTTTCTCGGGCGCCTCGGGTCCGGGGCCTTCGCCCTTCGGGTCGGCGGCTCCGTCCGAGGGGCCCTTTCCGAGGAGCCCTCCCTCGAGTCTCTGGCCCTTTCCCGTGCCGAGATACGGCGGATCGTCGCGGAATTTTCGCTCGTCCGGAGCTCCGGCGCCCCTAGCGTCCGCCTCGGAGGTCGCCCGGACGCGCGGCCGGTCTCGTTCGAAAGGTCCGTCGCGGGGCTTTCCGACGAGCCAGGCCTCGAGTCCGTGCGACCCCGCCCGCCGGAGATACGTCCGGTCGAAGCTCGCGGAGATTCCGACGGCCGTATCTCGGGCGCCCCGGGTCCGGGGCCTTCGCCCTTCGGGTCGGTCGCTCTGCCGGAGGGGGCCTTTCGATCGAGCCGACCCGCGAGCCTCTAGCCCCTTCCCCGGCCGAGATACGGCGGTCTATGCCCGGATTTTCCCACGTCCGTATCTCGGGCGCCCCGGATCCGGGGCCTTCGCCCTTCGGGTCGTTCGCTCTGCCGGAGGGGAGCTTTCGAACGAGCCTACCCGCGAGCCTCTAGCCCTTTCCCCGGCCGAGATACGGCGGTCCCTCCCCGGATTTTCCCAGGGGCGCAGCTCGGGCGCCTTTGATCCGATCGACTCGCCCTTTGGGTCGGTTGCTCCACGCGAGGGGACCTTTCGAACGAGCCAACCCGCGAGCCTCTGGCCCTTTCCCCGGCCGAGATACAACGGTCCCCCCGCGGATTTTCCCACGGCCGCAGCTCGGGCGCCTTTGCTCGGATCGACTCGCCCTTTGGGTCGGTTGCTCCACCGGAGGGGACCTTTCCACCGAGCCAACCCGCTTCTCTCTAACCCTAAGCCCGGGCGAGATACGGCGTACCACCGCCTGACCTTTAAACGCCTGTAACTCGGGCGCCTTTGCTCGGATGAACTCGTCCCTCGGGTCGGTTGCTCTACCGGAGCGGCCCTTTCCAACGAGCCAACCCGCTTCTCTCTAACCCTAAGCCCGGCCGAGATACGGGGTACCACCGCCTGACCTTTAAACGGCCGTAACTCGGGCGCCTTTGCTCGGATAAACTCGTCCCTCGGGTCGGTTGCTCTACCGGAGCGGCCCTTTCCAACGAGCCAACCCGCTTCTCTCTAACCCTTTCCCCGGCCGAGATACGACCCCGAGAACGGTGGCCCCTCTACCCGACCACAGTGCACCCGAGGCCGGCCTCGGACCCCCGAGGACGGTGGCCCCTCTACCCGACCACAGTGCACCCGAGGAAGGCCTCGGACCCCCGAGGACGGTGGCCCCTCTACCCGCCCACAGTGCACCCGAGGCCGGCCTCGGAACCCGCCACGGCCACCCTTCTCTCTAACCCTTTCCCCGGCCGAGATACGACCCCGAGAACGGTGGCCCCTCTACCCGACCACAGTGCACCCGAGGCCGGCCTCGGACCCCCGAGGACGGTGGCCCCTCTACCCGACCACAGTGCACCCAAGGCCGGCCTCGGACCCCCGAGGACGGTGGCCCCTCTACCCGCCCACAGTGCACCCGAGGCCGGCCTCGGAACCCGCCACGGCCACCCTGGAGCCCGTACCCGGCGCACCGTTCGGTCCCGGGCACCCACTCTTAAGCACTCCCCCCCGGCCTAAGCTCCATACTCCCGGCCCCTCTGGAGAACCAAACTGTTGGTCAACCCGAAACGATCTCCAACCGTTGGTCAACCCGAAAGTACTTCCAGCAGTTGGTCAACCCGAAAGTTTCTCCAGCCGTTGGTCAACCCCATCGACTTAGGTTCTGGAGCGTTCACTTCTCCAGCCGTTGGTCAACCCCATCGACTTAGGTTCTGGAGCGTTCACTTCTCCAGCCGTTGGTCAACCCCATCGACTTAGGTTCTGGAGCGGCAATAAATACGTAAGATAGCATTTAAAAACGTTTAAAAATAGATGCATTTGTTTAAAGCAAAGCATTTATTTACTTACCAGACTACAGTTGGGTTCATGTGAAACTGCAAAACACAAGCTTTACAATGATGTATCACACAGTCTGATTGGACTTTGTTTTGATTAAAAATTAAGAAATTTGTACATGCAACTTTACCATTGTGATTCACAGGCCTTGTGGCCTAAAACAGGCTCAACTGTAACTCTTCTCCTTCCTGTTAGGAACAACACACAGTAAAGTCACTCATTTGTCTGTAAAGTACACATACACACCTTTAATTTGATATAAAACAAAAGACAATAGCTTCAGATTTGACTGATATACACAGATTTTTGTACAGGCAATTTACCAAATAATTTACTGGCCTTTTGCAATGACCTCAACAAGGCCGATTTGACCCCTGTTCCCTCGAGCTGTGAGTTACATACAACAATGAGCTTGGGTTCATGTGGAACTGCAAAACACAAGCATTACAATGATGTATCACACAATCTGATTGGACTTTGTTTTAATTAAAAATTAAGAAATTTGTACATGCAACTTTACCATTGTGATTCACAGGCCTTGTGGCCTAAAACAGGCACAACTGTAACTCTTCTCCTTCCTGTTAGGAACAACACACAGTAAAGTCACTCATATGTCTGTAAAGTACACATACACACCTTTAATTTGATATAAAACAAAAGACAATAGCTTCAGATTTGACTGATATACAAAGATATTTGTACATGCAGTTTACCAAATGATTTACAGGCCTTTTGCAATGACCTCAACAAGGCCGATTTGACCCCTGTTCCATCGAGCTGTGAGTAACACACAACAATGAGCTTGGGTACCCGCGGCATCGTCAAGGTCACCAATACCACGGAGCGTCTACGACGCCCCGTTTCCGAGATATCGGCCAATGAACTGCCGGGCGCCGTATCTCGGCCGGGGAAGGTCCGAAGGACTCGGGGCCGGGCTCGTCGGAAAGGTCTCGCCCGGGGCTTTCCGACGAGTTTCGTTACCGAATTTCGTTACCGCGCTGCTCCGGCGCCCCGGGTCCGGGGCCTTCGCCCTTCGGGTGGGTGGCTCCGCCGCGGGGGGCCTTTCGAACGAGCCCACCCGCGCGTCCCTAGCCCTTTCCGGGGCCGAGATACGGCCGGCCACCGCGGGATTTTCCCACGTCCGTATCTCGGGCGCCCCGGATCCGGGGCCTTCGCCCTTCGGGTCGTTCGCTCTGCCGGAGGGGAGCTTTCGAACGAGCCTACCCGCGAGCCTCTAGCCCTTTCCCCGGCCGAGATACGGCGGTCCCTCCCCGGATTTTCCCAGGGGCGCAGCTCGGGCGCCTTTGATCCGATCGACTCGCCCTTTGGGTCGGTTGCTCCACGCGAGGGGACCTTTCGAACGAGCCAACCCGCGAGCCTCTGGCCCTTTCCCCGGCCGAGATACAACGGTCCCCCCGCGGATTTTCCCACGGCCGCAGCTCGGGCGCCTTTGCTCGGATCGACTCGCCCTTTGGGTCGGTTGCTCCACCGGAGGGGACCTTTCCAACGAGCCAACCCGCTTCTCTCTAACCCTAAGCCCGGTCGAGATACGGCGTACCACCGCCTGACCTTTAAACGCCTGTAACTCGGGCGCCTTTGCTCGGATGAACTCGTCCCTCGGGTCGGTTGCTCTACCGGAGCGGCCCTTTCCAACGA
Source organism: Paramisgurnus dabryanus (assembly GCF_030506205.2). Classification (NCBI taxonomy): domain Eukaryota; kingdom Metazoa; phylum Chordata; class Actinopteri; order Cypriniformes; family Cobitidae; genus Paramisgurnus; species Paramisgurnus dabryanus. Next base: position 1,207,019 of record NC_133350.1, on the reverse strand, counting down.
GCCAACCCGCTTCTCTCTAACCCTAAGCCCGGCCGAGATACGGGGTACCACCACCTGACCTTTAAACGGCCGTAACTCGGGCGCCTTTGCTCGGATAAACTCGTCCCTCGGGTCGGTTGCTCTACCGGAGCGGCCCTTTCCAACGAGCCAACCCGCTTCTCTCTAACCCTTTCCCCGGCCGAGATACGACCCCGAGAACGGTGGCCCCTCTACCCGACCACAGTGCACCCGAGGCCGGCCTCGGACCCCCGAGGACGGTGGCCCCTCTACCCGACCACAGTGCACCCGAGGAAGGCCTCGGACCCCCGAGGACGGTGGCCCCTCTACCCGCCCACAGTGCACCCGAGGCCGGCCTCGGAACCCGCCACGGCCACCCTTCTCTCTAACCCTTTCCCCGGCCGAGATACGACCCCGAGAACGGTGGCCCCTCTACCCGACCACAGTGCACCCGAGGCCGGCCTCGGACCCCCGAGGACGGTGGCCCCTCTACCCGACCACAGTGCACCCGAGGCCGGCCTCGGACCCCCGAGGACGGTGGCCCCTCTACCCGCCCACAGTGCACCCGAGGCCGGCCTCGGAACCCGCCACGGCCACCCTGGAGCCCGTACCCGGCGCACCGTTCGGTCCCGGGCACCCACTCTTAAGCACTCCCCCCCGGCCTAAGCTCCATACTCCCGGCCCCTCTGGAGAACCAAACTGTTGGTCAACCCGAAACGATCTCCAACCGTTGGTCAACCCGAAAGTACTTCCAGCAGTTGGTCAACCCGAAAGTTTCTCCAGCCGTTGGTCAACCCCATCGACTTAGGTTCTGGAGCGTTCACTTCTCCAGCCGTTGGTCAACCCCATCGACTTAGGTTCTGGAGCGTTCACTTCTCCAGCCGTTGGTCAACCCCATCGACTTAGGTTCTGGAGCGGCAATAAATACGTAAGATAGCATTTAAAAACGTTTAAAAATAGATGCATTTGTTTAAAGCAAAGCATTTATTTACTTACCAGACTACAGTTGGGTTCATGTGAAACTGCAAAACACAAGCTTTACAATGATGTATCACACAGTCTGATTGGACTTTGTTTTGATTAAAAATTAAGAAATTTGTACATGCAACTTTACCATTGTGATTCACAGGCCTTGTGGCCTAAAACAGGCTCAACTGTAACTCTTCTCCTTCCTGTTAGGAACAACACACAGTAAAGTCACTCATTTGTCTGTAAAGTACACATACACACCTTTAATTTGATATAAAACAAAAGACAATAGCTTCAGATTTGACTGATATACACAGATTTTTGTACAGGCAATTTACCAAATAATTTACTGGCCTTTTGCAATGACCTCAACAAGGCCGATTTGACCCCTGTTCCCTCGAGCTGTGAGTTACATACAACAATGAGCTTGGGTTCATGTGAAACTGCAAAACACAAGCATTACAATGATGTATCACACAATCTGATTGGACTTTGTTTTAATTAAAAATTAAGAAATTTGTACATGCAACTTTACCATTGTGATTCACAGGCCTTGTGGCCTAAAACAGGCTCAACTGTAACTCTTCTCCTTCCTGTTAAGAACAACACACAGTAAAGTCAGTCATATGTCTGTAAAGTACACATACACACCTTTAATTTGATATAAAACAAAAGACAATAGCTTCAGATTTGACTGATATACAAAGATATTTGTACATGCAGTTTACCAAATGATTTACAGGCCTTTTGCAATGACCTCAACAAGGCCGATTTGAGCCCTGTTCCATCGAGCTGTGAGTTACATACAACAATGAGCTTGGGTTCATGTGAAACTGCAAAACACAAGCATTACAATGATGTATCACACAATCTGATTGGACTTTGTTTTAATTAAAAATTAAGAAATTTGTACATGCAACTTTACCATTGTGATTCACAGGCCTTGTGGCCTAAAACAGGCTCAACTGTAACTCTTCTCCTTCCTGTTAGGAACAACACACAGTAAAGTCACTCATATGTCTGTAAAGTACACATACACACCTTTAATTTGATATAAAACAAAAGACAATAGCTTCAGATTTGACTGATATACAAAGATATTTGTACATGCAGTTTACCAAATGATTTACAGGCATTTTGCAATGACCTCAACAAGGCCGATTTGACCCCTGTTCCATCGAGCTGTGAGTAACACACAACAATGAGCTTGGGTACCCGCGGCATCGTCAAGGTCACCAATACCACGGAGCGTCTACGACGCCCCGTTTCCGAGATATCGGCCAATGAACTGCCGGGCGCCGTATCTCGGCCGGGGAAGGTCCGAAGGACTCGGGGCCGGGCTCGTCGGAAAGGTCTCGCCCGGGGCTTTCCGACGAGACCGACCGCGGGTCCGTGCGACCCCGGGGGCCCGAGATACTTCCGGTCGAAAATTCGAATTTCGTTACCGCGCTGCTCCGGCGCCCCGGGTCCGGGGCCTTCGCCCTTCGGGTGGGCGGCTCCGCCGCGGGGGGCCTTTCGAACGAGCCCACCCGCGCGTCCCTAGCCCTTTCCGGGGCCGAGATACGGCCGGCCACCGCGGGATTTTCCCACGGCCGTTTCTCGGGCGCCTCGGGTCCGGGGCCTTCGCCCTTCGGGTCGGCGGCTCCGTCCGAGGGGCCCTTTCCGAGGAGCCCTCCCTCGAGTCTCTGGCCCTTTCCCGTGCCGAGATACGGCGGATCGTCGCGGAATTTTCGCTCGTCCGGAGCTCCGGCGCCCCTAGCGTCCGCCTCGGAGGTCGCCCGGACGCGCGGCCGGTCTCGTTCGAAAGGTCCGTCGCGGGGCTTTCCGACGAGCCAGGCCTCGAGTCCGTGCGACCCCGCCCGCCGGAGATACGTCCGGTCGAAGCTCGCGGAGATTCCGACGGCCGTATCTCGGGCGCCCCGGGTCCGGGGCCTTCGCCCTTCGGGTCGGTCGCTCTGCCGGAGGGGGCCTTTCGATCGAGCCGACCCGCGAGCCTCTAGCCCCTTCCCCGGCCGAGATACGGCGGTCTATGCCCGGATTTTCCCACGTCCGTATCTCGGGCGCCCCGGATCCGGGGCCTTCGCCCTTCGGGTCGTTCGCTCTGCCGGAGGGGAGCTTTCGAACGAGCCTACCCGCGAGCCTCTAGCCCTTTCCCCGGCCGAGATACGGCGGTCCCTCCCCGGATTTTCCCAGGGGCGCAGCTCGGGCGCCTTTGATCCGATCGACTCGCCCTTTGGGTCGGTTGCTCCACGCGAGGGGACCTTTCGAACGAGCCAACCCGCGAGCCTCTGGCCCTTTCCCCGGCCGAGATACAACGGTCCCCCCGCGGATTTTCCCACGGCCGCAGCTCGGGCGCCTTTGCTCGGATCGACTCGCCCTTTGGGTCGGTTGCTCCACCAGAGGGGACCTTTCCACCGAGCCAACCCGCTTCTCTCTAACCCTAAGCCCGGGCGAGATACGGCGTACCACCGCCTGACCTTTAAACGCCTGTAACTCGGGCGCCTTTGCTCGGATGAACTCGTACCTCGGGTCGGTTGCTCTACCGGAGCGGCCCTTTCCAACGAGCCAACCCGCTTCTCTCTAACCCTAAGCCCGGCCGAGATACGGGGTACCACCGCCTGACCTTTAAACGGCCGTAACTCGGGCGCCTTTGCTCGGATAAACTCGTCCCTCGGGTCGGTTGCTCTACCGGAGCGGCCCTTTCCAACGAGCCAACCCGCTTCTCTCTAACCCTTTCCCCGGCCGAGATACGACCCCGAGAACGGTGGCCCCTCTACCCGACCACAGTGCACCCGAGGCCGGCCTCGGACCCCCGAGGACGGTGGCCCCTCTACCCGACCACAGTGCACCCGAGGAAGGCCTCGGACCCCCGAGGACGGTGGCCCCTCTACCCGCCCACAGTGCACCCGAGGCCGGCCTCGGAACCCGCCACGGCCACCCTTCTCTCTAACCCTTTCCCCGGCCGAGATACGACCCCGAGAACGGTGGCCCCTCTACCCGACCACAGTGCACCCGAGGCCGGCCTCGGACCCCCGAGGACGGTGGCCCCTCTACCCGACCACAGTGCACCCAAGGCCGGCCTCGGACCCCCGAGGACGGTGGCCCCTCTACCCGCCCACAGTGCACCCGAGGCCGGCCTCGGAACCCGCCACGGCCACCCTGGAGCCCGTACCCGGCGCACCGTTCGGTCCCGGGCACCCACTCTTAAGCACTCCCCCCCGGCCTAAGCTCCATACTCCCGGCCCCTCTGGAGAACCAAACTGTTGGTCAACCCGAAACGATCTCCAACCGTTGGTCAACCCGAAAGTACTTCCAGCAGTTGGTCAACCCGAAAGTTTCTCCAGCCGTTGGTCAACCCCATCGACTTAGGTTCTGGAGCGTTCACTTCTCCAGCCGTTGGTCAACCCCATCGACTTAGGTTCTGGAGCGTTCACTTCTCCAGCCGTTGGTCAACCCCATCGACTTAGGTTCTGGAGCGGCAATAAATACGTAAGATAGCATTTAAAAACGTTTAAAAATAGATGCATTTGTTTAAAGCAAAGCATTTATTTACTTACCAGACTACAGTTGGGTTCATGTGAAACTGCAAAACACAAGCTTTACAATGATGTATCACACAGTCTGATTGGACTTTGTTTTGATTAAAAATTAAGAAATTTGTACATGCAACTTTACCATTGTGATTCACAGGCCTTGTGGCCTAAAACAGGCTCAACTGTAACTCTTCTCCTTCCTGTTAGGAACAACACACAGTAAAGTCACTCATTTGTCTGTAAAGTACACATACACACCTTTAATTTGATATAAAACAAAAGACAATAGCTTCAGATTTGACTGATATACACAGATTTTTGTACAGGCAATTTACCAAATAATTTACTGGCCTTTTGCAATGACCTCAACAAGGCCGATTTGACCCCTGTTCCCTCGAGCTGTGAGTTACATACAACAATGAGCTTGGGTTCATGTGAAACTGCAAAACACAAGCATTACAATGATGTATCACACAATCTGATTGGACTTTGTTTTAATTAAAAATTAAGAAATTTGTACATGCAACTTTACCATTGTGATTCACAGGCCTTGTGGCCTAAAACAGGCTCAACTGTAACTCTTCTCCTTCCTGTTAAGAACAACACACAGTAAAGTCAGTCATATGTCTGTAAAGTACACATACACACCTTTAATTTGATATAAAACAAAAGACAATAGCTTCAGATTTGACTGATATACAAAGATATTTGTACATGCAGTTTACCAAATGATTTACAGGCCTTTTGCAATGACCTCAACAAGGCCGATTTGAGCCCTGTTCCATCGAGCTGTGAGTTACATACAACAATGAGCTTGGGTTCATGTGAAACTGCAAAACACAAGCATTACAATGATGTATCACACAATCTGATTGGACTTTGTTTTAATTAAAAATTAAGAAATTTGTACATGCAACTTTACCATTGTGATTCACAGGCCTTGTGGCCTAAAACAGGCTCAACTGTAACTCTTCTCCTTCCTGTTAGGAACAACACACAGTAAAGTCACTCATATGTCTGTAAAGTACACATACACACCTTTAATTTGATATAAAACAAAAGACAATAGCTTCAGATTTGACTGATATACAAAGATATTTGTACATGCAGTTTACCAAATGATTTACAGGCATTTTGCAATGACCTCAACAAGGCCGATTTGACCCCTGTTCCATCGAGCTGTGAGTAACACACAACAATGAGCTTGGGTACCCGCGGCATCGTCAAGGTCACCAATACCACGGAGCGTCTACGACGCCCCGTTTCCGAGATATCGGCCAATGAACTGCCGGGCGCCGTATCTCGGCCGGGGAAGGTCCGAAGGACTCGGGGCCGGGCTCGTCGGAAAGGTCTCGCCCGGGGCTTTCCGACGAGACCGACCGCGGGTCCGTGCGACCCCGGGGGCCCGAGATACTTCCGGTCGAAAATTCGAATTTCGTTACCGCGCTGCTCCGGCGCCCCGGGTCCGGGGCCTTCGCCCTTCGGGTGGGCGGCTCCGCCGCGGGGGGCCTTTCGAACGAGCCCACCCGCGCGTCCCTAGCCCTTTCCGGGGCCGAGATACGGCCGGCCACCGCGGGATTTTCCCACGGCCGTTTCTCGGGCGCCTCGGGTCCGGGGCCTTCGCCCTTCGGGTCGGCGGCTCCGTCCGAGGGGCCCTTTCCGAGGAGCCCTCCCTCGAGTCTCTGGCCCTTTCCCGTGCCGAGATACGGCGGATCGTCGCGGAATTTTCGCTCGTCCGGAGCTCCGGCGCCCCTAGCGTCCGCCTCGGAGGTCGCCCGGACGCGCGGCCGGTCTCGTTCGAAAGGTCCGTCGCGGGGCTTTCCGACGAGCCAGGCCTCGAGTCCGTGCGACCCCGCCCGCCGGAGATACGTCCGGTCGAAGCTCGCGGAGATTCCGACGGCCGTATCTCGGGCGCCCCGGGTCCGGGGCCTTCGCCCTTCGGGTCGGTCGCTCTGCCGGAGGGGGCCTTTCGATCGAGCCGACCCGCGAGCCTCTAGCCCCTTCCCCGGCCGAGATACGGCGGTCTATGCCCGGATTTTCCCACGTCCGTATCTCGGGCGCCCCGGATCCGGGGCCTTCGCCCTTCGGGTCGTTCGCTCTGCCGGAGGGGAGCTTTCGAACGAGCCTACCCGCGAGCCTCTAGCCCTTTCCCCGGCCGAGATACGGCGGTCCCTCCCCGGATTTTCCCAGGGGCGCAGCTCGGGCGCCTTTGATCCGATCGACTCGCCCTTTGGGTCGGTTGCTCCACGCGAGGGGACCTTTCGAACGAGCCAACCCGCGAGCCTCTGGCCCTTTCCCCGGCCGAGATACAACGGTCCCCCCGCGGATTTTCCCACGGCCGCAGCTCGGGCGCCTTTGCTCGGATCGACTCGCCCTTTGGGTCGGTTGCTCCACCGGAGGGGACCTTTCCACCGAGCCAACCCGCTTCTCTCTAACCCTAAGCCCGGGCGAGATACGGCGTACCACCGCCTGACCTTTAAACGCCTGTAACTCGGGCGCCTTTGCTCGGATGAACTCGTCCCTCGGGTCGGTTGCTCTACCGGAGCGGCCCTTTCCAACGAGCCAACCCGCTTCTCTCTAACCCTAAGCCCGGCCGAGATACGGGGTACCACCGCCTGACCTTTAAACGGCCGTAACTCGGGCGCCTTTGCTCGGATAAACTCGTCCCTCGGGTCGGTTGCTCTACCGGAGCGGCCCTTTCCAACGAGCCAACCCGCTTCTCTCTAACCCTTTCCCCGGCCGAGATACGACCCCGAGAACGGTGGCCCCTCTACCCGACCACAGTGCACCCGAGGCCGGCCTCGGACCCCCGAGGACGGTGGCCCCTCTACCCGACCACAGTGCACCCGAGGAAGGCCTCGGACCCCCGAGGACGGTGGCCCCTCTACCCGCCCACAGTGCACCCGAGGCCGGCCTCGGAACCCGCCACGGCCACCCTTCTCTCTAACCCTTTCCCCGGCCGAGATACGACCCCGAGAACGGTGGCCCCTCTACCCGACCACAGTGCACCCGAGGCCGGCCTCGGACCCCCGAGGACGGTGGCCCCTCTACCCGACCACAGTGCACCCAAGGCCGGCCTCGGACCCCCGAGGACGGTGGCCCCTCTACCCGCCCACAGTGCACCCGAGGCCGGCCTCGGAACCCGCCACGGCCACCCTGGAGCCCGTACCCGGCGCACCGTTCGGTCCCGGGCACCCACTCTTAAGCACTCCCCCCCGGCCTAAGCTCCATACTCCCGGCCCCTCTGGAGAACCAAACTGTTGGTCAACCCGAAACGATCTCCAACCGTTGGTCAACCCGAAAGTACTTCCAGCAGTTGGTCAACCCGAAAGTTTCTCCAGCCGTTGGTCAACCCCATCGACTTAGGTTCTGGAGCGTTCACTTCTCCAGCCGTTGGTCAACCCCATCGACTTAGGTTCTGGAGCGTTCACTTCTCCAGCCGTTGGTCAACCCCATCGACTTAGGTTCTGGAGCGGCAATAAATACGTAAGATAGCATTTAAAAACGTTTAAAAATAGATGCATTTGTTTAAAGCAAAGCATTTATTTACTTACCAGACTACAGTTGGGTTCATGTGAAACTGCAAAACACAAGCTTTACAATGATGTATCACACAGTCTGATTGGACTTTGTTTTGATTAAAAATTAAGAAATTTGTACATGCAACTTTACCATTGTGATTCACAGGCCTTGTGGCCTAAAACAGGCTCAACTGTAACTCTTCTCCTTCCTGTTAGGAACAACACACAGTAAAGTCACTCATTTGTCTGTAAAGTACACATACACACCTTTAATTTGATATAAAACAATAGACAATAGCTTCAGATTTGACTGATATACACAGATTTTTGTACAGGCAATTTACCAAATAATTTACTGGCCTTTTGCAATGACCTCAACAAGGCCGATTTGACCCCTGTTCCCTCGAGCTGTGAGTTACATACAACAATGAGCTTGGGTTCATGTGAAACTGCAAAACACAAGCATTACAATGATGTATCACACAATCTGATTGGACTTTGTTTTAATTAAAAATTAAGAAATTTGTACATGCAACTTTACCATTGTGATTCACAGGCCTTGTGGCCTAAAACAGGCTCAACTGTAACTCTTCTCCTTCCTGTTAAGAACAACACACAGTAAAGTCAGTCATATGTCTGTAAAGTACACATACACACCTTTAATTTGATATAAAACAAAAGACAATAGCTTCAGATTTGACTGATATACAAAGATATTTGTACATGCAGTTTACCAAATGATTTACAGGCCTTTTGCAATGACCTCAACAAGGCCGATTTGAGCCCTGTTCCATCGAGCTGTGAGTTACATACAACAATGAGCTTGGGTTCATGTGAAACTGCAAAACACAAGCATTACAATGATGTATCACACAATCTGATTGGACTTTGTTTTAATTAAAAATTAAGAAATTTGTACATGCAACTTTACCATTGTGATTCACAGGCCTTGTGGCCTAAAACAGGCTCAACTGTAACTCTTCTCCTTCCTGTTAGGAACAACACACAGTAAAGTCACTCATATGTCTGTAAAGTACACATACACACCTTTAATTTGATATAAAACAAAAGACAATAGCTTCAGATTTGACTGATATACAAAGATATTTGTACATGCAGTTTACCAAATGATTTACAGGCATTTTGCAATGACCTCAACAAGGCCGATTTGACCCCTGTTCCATCGAGCTGTGAGTAACACACAACAATGAGCTTGGGTACCCGCGGCATCGTCAAGGTCACCAATACCACGGAGCGTCTACGACGCCCCGTTTCCGAGATATCGGCCAATGAACTGCCGGGCGCCGTATCTCGGCCGGGGAAGGTCCGAAGGACTCGGGGCCGGGCTCGTCGGAAAGGTCTCGCCCGGGGCTTTCCGACGAGACCGACCGCGGGTCCGTGCGACCCCGGGGGCCCGAGATACTTCCGGTCGAAAATTCGAATTTCGTTACCGCGCTGCTCCGGCGCCCCGGGTCCGGGGCCTTCGCCCTTCGGGTGGGCGGCTCCGCCGCGGGGGGCCTTTCGAACGAGCCCACCCGCGCGTCCCTAGCCCTTTCCGGGGCCGAGATACGGCCGGCCACCGCGGGATTTTCCCACGGCCGTTTCTCGGGCGCCTCGGGTCCGGGGCCTTCGCCCTTCGGGTCGGCGGCTCCGTCCGAGGGGCCCTTTCCGAGGAGCCCTCCCTCGAGTCTCTGGCCCTTTCCCGTGCCGAGATACGGCGGATCGTCGCGGAATTTTCGCTCGTCCGGAGCTCCGGCGCCCCTAGCGTCCGCCTCGGAGGTCGCCCGGACGCGCGGCCGGTCTCGTTCGAAAGGTCCGTCGCGGGGCTTTCCGACGAGCCAGGCCTCGAGTCCGTGCGACCCCGCCCGCCGGAGATACGTCCGGTCGAAGCTCGCGGAGATTCCGACGGCCGTATCTCGGGCGCCCCGGGTCCGGGGCCTTCGCCCTTCGGGTCGGTCGCTCTGCCGGAGGGGGCCTTTCGATCGAGCCGACCCGCGAGCCTCTAGCCCCTTCCCCGGCCGAGATACGGCGGTCTATGCCCGGATTTTCCCACGTCCGTATCTCGGGCGCCCCGGATCCGGGGCCTTCGCCCTTCGGGTCGTTCGCTCTGCCGGAGGGGAGCTTTCGAACGAGCCTACCCGCGAGCCTCTAGCCCTTTCCCCGGCCGAGATACGGCGGTCCCTCCCCGGATTTTCCCAGGGGCGCAGCTCGGGCGCCTTTGATCCGATCGACTCGCCCTTTGGGTCGGTTGCTCCACGCGAGGGGACCTTTCGAACGAGCCAACCCGCGAGCCTCTGGCCCTTTCCCCGGCCGAGATACAACGGTCCCCCCGCGGATTTTCCCACGGCCGCAGCTCGGGCGCCTTTGCTCGGATCGACTCGCCCTTTGGGTCGGTTGCTCCACCAGAGGGGACCTTTCCACCGAGCCAACCCGCTTCTCTCTAACCCTAAGCCCGGGCGAGATACGGCGTACCACCGCCTGACCTTTAAACGCCTGTAACTCGGGCGCCTTTGCTCGGATGAACTCGTACCTCGGGTCGGTTGCTCTACCGGAGCGGCCCTTTCCAACGAGCCAACCCGCTTCTCTCTAACCCTAAGCCCGGCCGAGATACGGGGTACCACCGCCTGACCTTTAAACGGCCGTAACTCGGGCGCCTTTGCTCGGATAAACTCGTCCCTCGGGTCGGTTGCTCTACCGGAGCGGCCCTTTCCAACGAGCCAACCCGCTTCTCTCTAACCCTTTCCCCGGCCGAGATACGACCCCGAGAACGGTGGCCCCTCTACCCGACCACAGTGCACCCGAGGCCGGCCTCGGACCCCCGAGGACGGTGGCCCCTCTACCCGACCACAGTGCACCCGAGGAAGGCCTCGGACCCCCGAGGACGGTGGCCCCTCTACCCGCCCACAGTGCACCCGAGGCCGGCCTCGGAACCCGCCACGGCCACCCTTCTCTCTAACCCTTTCCCCGGCCGAGATACGACCCCGAGAACGGTGGCCCCTCTACCCGACCACAGTGCACCCGAGGCCGGCCTCGGACCCCCGAGGACGGTGGCCCCTCTACCCGACCACAGTGCACCCAAGGCCGGCCTCGGACCCCCGAGGACGGTGGCCCCTCTACCCGCCCACAGTGCACCCGAGGCCGGCCTCGGAACCCGCCACGGCCACCCTGGAGCCCGTACCCGGCGCACCGTTCGGTCCCGGGCACCCACTCTTAAGCACTCCCCCCCGGCCTAAGCTCCATACTCCCGGCCCCTCTGGAGAACCAAACTGTTGGTCAACCCGAAACGATCTCCAACCGTTGGTCAACCCGAAAGTACTTCCAGCAGTTGGTCAACCCGAAAGTTTCTCCAGCCGTTGGTCAACCCCATCGACTTAGGTTCTGGAGCGTTCACTTCTCCAGCCGTTGGTCAACCCCATCGACTTAGGTTCTGGAGCGTTCACTTCTCCAGCCGTTGGTCAACCCCATCGACTTAGGTTCTGGAGCGGCAATAAATACGTAAGATAGCATTTAAAAACGTTTAAAAATAGATGCATTTGTTTAAAGCAAAGCATTTATTTACTTACCAGACTACAGTTGGGTTCATGTGAAACTGCAAAACACAAGCTTTACAATGATGTATCACACAGTCTGATTGGACTTTGTTTTGATTAAAAATTAAGAAATTTGTACATGCAACTTTACCATTGTGATTCACAGGCCTTGTGGCCTAAAACAGGCTCAACTGTAACTCTTCTCCTTCCTGTTAGGAACAACACACAGTAAAGTCACTCATTTGTCTGTAAAGTACACATACACACCTTTAATTTGATATAAAACAAAAGACAATAGCTTCAGATTTGACTGATATACACAGATTTTTGTACAGGCAATTTACCAAATAATTTACTGGCCTTTTGCAATGACCTCAACAAGGCCGATTTGACCCCTGTTCCCTCGAGCTGTGAGTTACATACAACAATGAGCTTGGGTTCATGTGAAACTGCAAAACACAAGCATTACAATGATGTATCACACAATCTGATTGGACTTTGTTTTAATTAAAAATTAAGAAATTTGTACATGCAACTTTACCATTGTGATTCACAGGCCTTGTGGCCTAAAACAGGCTCAACTGTAACTCTTCTCCTTCCTGTTAAGAACAACACACAGTAAAGTCAGTCATATGTCTGTAAAGTACACATACACACCTTTAATTTGATATAAAACAAAAGACAATAGCTTCAGATTTGACTGATATACAAAGATATTTGTACATGCAGTTTACCAAATGATTTACAGGCCTTTTGCAATGACCTCAACAAGGCCGATTTGAGCCCTGTTCCATCGAGCTGTGAGTTACATACAACAATGAGCTTGGGTTCATGTGAAACTGCAAAACACAAGCATTACAATGATGTATCACACAATCTGATTGGACTTTGTTTTAATTAAAAATTAAGAAATTTGTACATGCAACTTTACCATTGTGATTCACAGGCCTTGTGGCCTAAAACAGGCTCAACTGTAACTCTTCTCCTTCCTGTTAGGAACAACACACAGTAAAGTCACTCATATGTCTGTAAAGTACACATACACACCTTTAATTTGATATAAAACAAAAGACAATAGCTTCAGATTTGACTGATATACAAAGATATTTGTACATGCAGTTTACCAAATGATTTACAGGCATTTTGCAATGACCTCAACAAGGCCGATTTGACCCCTGTTCCATCGAGCTGTGAGTAACACACAACAATGAGCTTGGGTACCCGCGGCATCGTCAAGGTCACCAATACCACGGAGCGTCTACGACGCCCCGTTTCCGAGATATCGGCCAATGAACTGCCGGGCGCCGTATCTCGGCCGGGGAAGGTCCGAAGGACTCGGGGCCGGGCTCGTCGGAAAGGTCTCGCCCGGGGCTTTCCGACGAGACCGACCGCGGGTCCGTGCGACCCCGGGGGCCCGAGATACTTCCGGTCGAAAATTCGAATTTCGTTACCGCGCTGCTCCGGCGCCCCGGGTCCGGGGCCTTCGCCCTTCGGGTGGGCGGCTCCGCCGCGGGGGGCCTTTCGAACGAGCCCACCCGCGCGTCCCTAGCCCTTTCCGGGGCCGAGATACGGCCGGCCACCGCGGGATTTTCCCACGGCCGTTTCTCGGGCGCCTCGGGTCCGGGGCCTTCGCCCTTCGGGTCGGCGGCTCCGTCCGAGGGGCCCTTTCCGAGGAGCCCTCCCTCGAGTCTCTGGCCCTTTCCCGTGCCGAGATACGGCGGATCGTCGCGGAATTTTCGCTCGTCCGGAGCTCCGGCGCCCCTAGCGTCCGCCTCGGAGGTCGCCCGGACGCGCGGCCGGTCTCGTTCGAAAGGTCCGTCGCGGGGCTTTCCGACGAGCCAGGCCTCGAGTCCGTGCGACCCCGCCCGCCGGAGATACGTCCGGTCGAAGCTCGCGGAGATTCCGACGGCCGTATCTCGGGCGCCCCGGGTCCGGGGCCTTCGCCCTTCGGGTCGGTCGCTCTGCCGGAGGGGGCCTTTCGATCGAGCCGACCCGCGAGCCTCTAGCCCCTTCCCCGGCCGAGATACGGCGGTCTATGCCCGGATTTTCCCACGTCCGTATCTCGGGCGCCCCGGATCCGGGGCCTTCGCCCTTCGGGTCGTTCGCTCTGCCGGAGGGGAGCTTTCGAACGAGCCTACCCGCGAGCCTCTAGCCCTTTCCCCGGCCGAGATACGGCGGTCCCTCCCCGGATTTTCCCAGGGGCGCAGCTCGGGCGCCTTTGATCCGATCGACTCGCCCTTTGGGTCGGTTGCTCCACGCGAGGGGACCTTTCGAACGAGCCAACCCGCGAGCCTCTGGCCCTTTCCCCGGCCGAGATACAACGGTCCCCCCGCGGATTTTCCCACGGCCGCAGCTCGGGCGCCTTTGCTCGGATCGACTCGCCCTTTGGGTCGGTTGCTCCACCGGAGGGGACCTTTCCACCGAGCCAACCCGCTTCTCTCTAACCCTAAGCCCGGGCGAGATACGGCGTACCACCGCCTGACCTTTAAACGCCTGTAACTCGGGCGCCTTTGCTCGGATGAACTCGTACCTCGGGTCGGTTGCTCTACCGGAGCGGCCCTTTCCAACGAGCCAACCCGCTTCTCTCTAACCCTAAGCCCGGCCGAGATACGGGGTACCACCGCCTGACCTTTAAACGGCCGTAACTCGGGCGCCTTTGCTCGGATAAACTCGTCCCTCGGGTCGGTTGCTCTACCGGAGCGGCCCTTTCCAACGAGCCAACCCGCTTCTCTCTAACCCTTTCCCCGGCCGAGATACGACCCCGAGAACGGTGGCCCCTCTACCCGACCACAGTGCACCCGAGGCCGGCCTCGGACCCCCGAGGACGGTGGCCCCTCTACCCGACCACAGTGCACCCGAGGAAGGCCTCGGACCCCCGAGGACGGTGGCCCCTCTACCCGCCCACAGTGCACCCGAGGCCGGCCTCGGAACCCGCCACGGCCACCCTTCTCTCTAACCCTTTCCCCGGCCGAGATACGACCCCGAGAACGGTGGCCCCTCTACCCGACCACAGTGCACCCGAGGCCGGCCTCGGACCCCCGAGGACGGTGGCCCCTCTACCCGACCACAGTGCACCCAAGGCCGGCCTCGGACCCCCGAGGACGGTGGCCCCTCTACCCGCCCACAGTGCACCCGAGGCCGGCCTCGGAACCCGCCACGGCCACCCTGGAGCCCGTACCCGGCGCACCGTTCGGTCCCGGGCACCCACTCTTAAGCACTCCCCCCCGGCCTAAGCTCCATACTCCCGGCCCCTCTGGAGAACCAAACTGTTGGTCAACCCGAAACGATCTCCAACCGTTGGTCAACCCGAAAGTACTTCCAGCAGTTGGTCAACCCGAAAGTTTCTCCAGCCGTTGGTCAACCCCATCGACTTAGGTTCTGGAGCGTTCACTTCTCCAGCCGTTGGTCAACCCCATCGACTTAGGTTCTGGAGCGTTCACTTCTCCAGCCGTTGGTCAACCCCATCGACTTAGGTTCTGGAGCGGCAATAAATACGTAAGATAGCATTTAAAAACGTTTAAAAATAGATGCATTTGTTTAAAGCAAAGCATTTATTTACTTACCAGACTACAGTTGGGTTCATGTGAAACTGCAAAACACAAGCTTTACAATGATGTATCACACAGTCTGATTGGACTTTGTTTTGATTAAAAATTAAGAAATTTGTACATGCAACTTTACCATTGTGATTCACAGGCCTTGTGGCCTAAAACAGGCTCAACTGTAACTCTTCTCCTTCCTGTTAGGAACAACACACAGTAAAGTCACTCATTTGTCTGTAAAGTACACATACACACCTTTAATTTGATATAAAACAATAGACAATAGCTTCAGATTTGACTGATATACACAGATTTTTGTACAGGCAATTTACCAAATAATTTACTGGCCTTTTGCAATGACCTCAACAAGGCCGATTTGACCCCTGTTCCCTCGAGCTGTGAGTTACATACAACAATGAGCTTGGGTTCATGTGAAACTGCAAAACACAAGCATTACAATGATGTATCACACAATCTGATTGGACTTTGTTTTAATTAAAAATTAAGAAATTTGTACATGCAACTTTACCATTGTGATTCACAGGCCTTGTGGCCTAAAACAGGCTCAACTGTAACTCTTCTCCTTCCTGTTAAGAACAACACACAGTAAAGTCAGTCATATGTCTGTAAAGTACACATACACACCTTTAATTTGATATAAAACAAAAGACAATAGCTTCAGATTTGACTGATATACAAAGATATTTGTACATGCAGTTTACCAAATGATTTACAGGCCTTTTGCAATGACCTCAACAAGGCCGATTTGAGCCCTGTTCCATCGAGCTGTGAGTTACATACAACAATGAGCTTGGGTTCATGTGAAACTGCAAAACACAAGCATTACAATGATGTATCACACAATCTGATTGGACTTTGTTTTAATTAAAAATTAAGAAATTTGTACATGCAACTTTACCATTGTGATTCACAGGCCTTGTGGCCTAAAACAGGCTCAACTGTAACTCTTCTCCTTCCTGTTAGGAACAACACACAGTAAAGTCACTCATATGTCTGTAAAGTACACATACACACCTTTAATTTGATATGAAACAAAAGACAATAGCTTCAGATTTGACTGATATACAAAGATATTTGTACATGCAGTTTACCAAATGATTTACAGGCATTTTGCAATGACCTCAACAAGGCCGATTTGACCCCTGTTCCATCGAGCTGTGAGTAACACACAACAATGAGCTTGGGTACCCGCGGCATCGTCAAGGTCACCAATACCACGGAGCGTCTACGACGCCCCGTTTCCGAGATATCGGCCAATGAACTGCCGGGCGCCGTATCTCGGCCGGGGAAGGTCCGAAGGACTCGGGGCCGGGCTCGTCGGAAAGGTCTCGCCCGGGGCTTTCCGACGAGACCGACCGCGGGTCCGTGCGACCCCGGGGGCCCGAGATACTTCCGGTCGAAAATTCGAATTTCGTTACCGCGCTGCTCCGGCGCCCCGGGTCCGGGGCCTTCGCCCTTCGGGTGGGCGGCTCCGCCGCGGGGGGCCTTTCGAACGAGCCCACCCGCGCGTCCCTAGCCCTTTCCGGGGCCGAGATACGGCCGGCCACCGCGGGATTTTCCCACGGCCGTTTCTCGGGCGCCTCGGGTCCGGGGCCTTCGCCCTTCGGGTCGGCGGCTCCGTCCGAGGGGCCCTTTCCGAGGAGCCCTCCCTCGAGTCTCTGGCCCTTTCCCGTGCCGAGATACGGCGGATCGTCGCGGAATTTTCGCTCGTCCGGAGCTCCGGCGCCCCTAGCGTCCGCCTCGGAGGTCGCCCGGACGCGCGGCCGGTCTCGTTCGAAAGGTCCGTCGCGGGGCTTTCCGACGAGCCAGGCCTCGAGTCCGTGCGACCCCGCCCGCCGGAGATACGTCCGGTCGAAGCTCGCGGAGATTCCGACGGCCGTATCTCGGGCGCCCCGGGTCCGGGGCCTTCGCCCTTCGGGTCGGTCGCTCTGCCGGAGGGGGCCTTTCGATCGAGCCGACCCGCGAGCCTCTAGCCCCTTCCCCGGCCGAGATACGGCGGTCTATGCCCGGATTTTCCCACGTCCGTATCTCGGGCGCCCCGGATCCGGGGCCTTCGCCCTTCGGGTCGTTCGCTCTGCCGGAGGGGAGCTTTCGAACGAGCCTACCCGCGAGCCTCTAGCCCTTTCCCCGGCCGAGATACGGCGGTCCCTCCCCGGATTTTCCCAGGGGCGCAGCTCGGGCGCCTTTGATCCGATCGACTCGCCCTTTGGGTCGGTTGCTCCACGCGAGGGGACCTTTCGAACGAGCCAACCCGCGAGCCTCTGGCCCTTTCCCCGGCCGAGATACAACGGTCCCCCCGCGGATTTTCCCACGGCCGCAGCTCGGGCGCCTTTGCTCGGATCGACTCGCCCTTTGGGTCGGTTGCTCCACCGGAGGGGACCTTTCCACCGAGCCAACCCGCTTCTCTCTAACCCTAAGCCCGGGCGAGATACGGCGTACCACCGCCTGACCTTTAAACGCCTGTAACTCGGGCGCCTTTGCTCGGATGAACTCGTCCCTCGGGTCGGTTGCTCTACCGGAGCGTCCCTTTCCAACGAGCCAACCCGCTTCTCTCTAACCCTAAGCCCGGCCGAGATACGGGGTACCACCGCCTGACCTTTAAACGGCCGTAACTCGGGCGCCTTTGCTCGGATAAACTCGTCCCTCGGGTCGGTTGCTCTACCGGAGCGGCCCTTTCCAACGAGCCAACCCGCTTCTCTCTAACCCTTTCCCCGGCCGAGATACGACCCCGAGAACGGTGGCCCCTCTACCCGACCACAGTGCACCCGAGGCCGGCCTCGGACCCCCGAGGACGGTGGCCCCTCTACCCGACCACAGTGCACCCGAGGAAGGCCTCGGACCCCCGAGGACGGTGGCCCCTCTACCCGCCCACAGTGCACCCGAGGCCGGCCTCGGAACCCGCCACGGCCACCCTTCTCTCTAACCCTTTCCCCGGCCGAGATACGACCCCGAGAACGGTGGCCCCTCTACCCGACCACAGTGCACCCGAGGCCGGCCTCGGACCCCCGAGGACGGTGGCCCCTCTACCCGACCACAGTGCACCCAAGGCCGGCCTCGGACCCCCGAGGACGGTGGCCCCTCTACCCGCCCACAGTGCACCCGAGGCCGGCCTCGGAACCCGCCACGGCCACCCTGGAGCCCGTACCCGGCGCACCGTTCGGTCCCGGGCACCCACTCTTAAGCACTCCCCCCCGGCCTAAGCTCCATACTCCCGGCCCCTCTGGAGAACCAAACTGTTGGTCAACCCGAAACGATCTCCAACCGTTGGTCAACCCGAAAGTACTTCCAGCAGTTGGTCAACCCGAAAGTTTCTCCAGCCGTTGGTCAACCCCATCGACTTAGGTTCTGGAGCGTTCACTTCTCCAGCCGTTGGTCAACCCCATCGACTTAGGTTCTGGAGCGTTCACTTCTCCAGCCGTTGGTCAACCCCATCGACTTAGGTTCTGGAGCGGCAATAAATACGTAAGATAGCATTTAAAAACGTTTAAAAATAGATGCATTTGTTTAAAGCAAAGCATTTATTTACTTACCAGACTACAGTTGGGTTCATGTGAAACTGCAAAACACAAGCTTTACAATGATGTATCACACAGTCTGATTGGACTTTGTTTTGATTAAAAATTAAGAAATTTGTACATGCAACTTTACCATTGTGATTCACAGGCCTTGTGGCCTAAAACAGGCTCAACTGTAACTCTTCTCCTTCCTGTTAGGAACAACACACAGTAAAGTCACTCATTTGTCTGTAAAGTACACATACACACCTTTAATTTGATATAAAACAATAGACAATAGCTTCAGATTTGACTGATATACACAGATTTTTGTACAGGCAATTTACCAAATAATTTACTGGCCTTTTGCAATGACCTCAACAAGGCCGATTTGACCCCTGTTCCCTCGAGCTGTGAGTTACATACAACAATGAGCTTGGGTTCATGTGAAACTGCAAAACACAAGCATTACAATGATGTATCACACAATCTGATTGGACTTTGTTTTAATTAAAAATTAAGAAATTTGTACATGCAACTTTACCATTGTGATTCACAGGCCTTGTGGCCTAAAACAGGCTCAACTGTAACTCTTCTCCTTCCTGTTAAGAACAACACACAGTAAAGTCAGTCATATGTCTGTAAAGTACACATACACACCTTTAATTTGATATAAAACAAAAGACAATAGCTTCAGATTTGACTGATATACAAAGATATTTGTACATGCAGTTTACCAAATGATTTACAGGCCTTTTGCAATGACCTCAACAAGGCCGATTTGAGCCCTGTTCCATCGAGCTGTGAGTTACATACAACAATGAGCTTGGGTTCATGTGAAACTGCAAAACACAAGCATTACAATGATGTATCACACAATCTGATTGGACTTTGTTTTAATTAAAAATTAAGAAATTTGTACATGCAACTTTACCATTGTGATTCACAGGCCTTGTGGCCTAAAACAGGCTCAACTGTAACTCTTCTCCTTCCTGTTAGGAACAACACACAGTAAAGTCACTCATATGTCTGTAAAGTACACATACACACCTTTAATTTGATATAAAACAAAAGACAATAGCTTCAGATTTGACTGATATACAAAGATATTTGTACATGCAGTTTACCAAATGATTTACAGGCATTTTGCAATGACCTCAACAAGGCCGATTTGACCCCTGTTCCATCGAGCTGTGAGTAACACACAACAATGAGCTTGGGTACCCGCGGCATCGTCAAGGTCACCAATACCACGGAGCGTCTACGACGCCCCGTTTCCGAGATATCGGCCAATGAACTGCCGGGCGCCGTATCTCGGCCGGGGAAGGTCCGAAGGACTCGGGGCCGGGCTCGTCGGAAAGGTCTCGCCCGGGGCTTTCCGACGAGACCGACCGCGGGTCCGTGCGACCCCGGGGGCCCGAGATACTTCCGGTCGAAAATTCGAATTTCGTTACCGCGCTGCTCCGGCGCCCCGGGTCCGGGGCCTTCGCCCTTCGGGTGGGCGGCTCCGCCGCGGGGGGCCTTTCGAACGAGCCCACCCGCGCGTCCCTAGCCCTTTCCGGGGCCGAGATACGGCCGGCCACCGCGGGATTTTCCCACGGCCGTTTCTCGGGCGCCTCGGGTCCGGGGCCTTCGCCCTTCGGGTCGGCGGCTCCGTCCGAGGGGCCCTTTCCGAGGAGCCCTCCCTCGAGTCTCTGGCCCTTTCCCGTGCCGAGATACGGCGGATCGTCGCGGAATTTTCGCTCGTCCGGAGCTCCGGCGCCCCTAGCGTCCGCCTCGGAGGTCGCCCGGACGCGCGGCCGGTCTCGTTCGAAAGGTCCGTCGCGGGGCTTTCCGACGAGCCAGGCCTCGAGTCCGTGCGACCCCGCCCGCCGGAGATACGTCCGGTCGAAGCTCGCGGAGATTCCGACGGCCGTATCTCGGGCGCCCCGGGTCCGGGGCCTTCGCCCTTCGGGTCGGTCGCTCTGCCGGAGGGGGCCTTTCGATCGAGCCGACCCGCGAGCCTCTAGCCCCTTCCCCGGCCGAGATACGGCGGTCTATGCCCGGATTTTCCCACGTCCGTATCTCGGGCGCCCCGGATCCGGGGCCTTCGCCCTTCGGGTCGTTCGCTCTGCCGGAGGGGAGCTTTCGAACGAGCCTACCCGCGAGCCTCTAGCCCTTTCCCCGGCCGAGATACGGCGGTCCCTCCCCGGATTTTCCCAGGGGCGCAGCTCGGGCGCCTTTGATCCGATCGACTCGCCCTTTGGGTCGGTTGCTCCACGCGAGGGGACCTTTCGAACGAGCCAACCCGCGAGCCTCTGGCCCTTTCCCCGGCCGAGATACAACGGTCCCCCCGCGGATTTTCCCACGGCCGCAGCTCGGGCGCCTTTGCTCGGATCGACTCGCCCTTTGGGTCGGTTGCTCCACCGGAGGGGACCTTTCCACCGAGCCAACCCGCTTCTCTCTAACCCTAAGCCCGGGCGAGATACGGCGTACCACCGCCTGACCTTTAAACGCCTGTAACTCGGGCGCCTTTGCTCGGATGAACTCGTACCTCGGGTCGGTTGCTCTACCGGAGCGGCCCTTTCCAACGAGCCAACCCGCTTCTCTCTAACCCTAAGCCCGGCCGAGATACGGGGTACCACCGCCTGACCTTTAAACGGCCGTAACTCGGGCGCCTTTGCTCGGATAAACTCGTCCCTCGGGTCGGTTGCTCTACCGGAGCGGCCCTTTCCAACGAGCCAACCCGCTTCTCTCTAACCCTTTCCCCGGCCGAGATACGACCCCGAGAACGGTGGCCCCTCTACCCGACCACAGTGCACCCGAGGCCGGCCTCGGACCCCCGAGGACGGTGGCCCCTCTACCCGACCACAGTGCACCCGAGGAAGGCCTCGGACCCCCGAGGACGGTGGCCCCTCTACCCGCCCACAGTGCACCCGAGGCCGGCCTCGGAACCCGCCACGGCCACCCTTCTCTCTAACCCTTTCCCCGGCCGAGATACGACCCCGAGAACGGTGGCCCCTCTACCCGACCACAGTGCACCCGAGGCCGGCCTCGGACCCCCGAGGACGGTGGCCCCTCTACCCGACCACAGTGCACCCAAGGCCGGCCTCGGACCCCCGAGGACGGTGGCCCCTCTACCCGCCCACAGTGCACCCGAGGCCGGCCTCGGAACCCGCCACGGCCACCCTGGAGCCCGTACCCGGCGCACCGTTCGGTCCCGGGCACCCACTCTTAAGCACTCCCCCCCGGCCTAAGCTCCATACTCCCGGCCCCTCTGGAGAACCAAACTGTTGGTCAACCCGAAACGATCTCCAACCGTTGGTCAACCCGAAAGTACTTCCAGCAGTTGGTCAACCCGAAAGTTTCTCCAGCCGTTGGTCAACCCCATCGACTTAGGTTCTGGAGCGTTCACTTCTCCAGCCGTTGGTCAACCCCATCGACTTAGGTTCTGGAGCGTTCACTTCTCCAGCCGTTGGTCAACCCCATCGACTTAGGTTCTGGAGCGGCAATAAATACGTAAGATAGCATTTAAAAACGTTTAAAAATAGATGCATTTGTTTAAAGCAAAGCATTTATTTACTTACCAGACTACAGTTGGGTTCATGTGAAACTGCAAAACACAAGCTTTACAATGATGTATCACACAGTCTGATTGGACTTTGTTTTGATTAAAAATTAAGAAATTTGTACATGCAACTTTACCATTGTGATTCACAGGCCTTGTGGCCTAAAACAGGCTCAACTGTAACTCTTCTCCTTCCTGTTAGGAACAACACACAGTAAAGTCACTCATTTGTCTGTAAAGTACACATACACACCTTTAATTTGATATAAAACAAAAGACAATAGCTTCAGATTTGACTGATATACACAGATTTTTGTACAGGCAATTTAACAAATAATTTACTGGCCTTTTGCAATGACCTCAACAAGGCCGATTTGACCCCTGTTCCCTCGAGCTGTGAGTTACATACAACAATGAGCTTGGGTTCATGTGAAACTGCAAAACACAAGCATTACAATGATGTATCACACAATCTGATTGGACTTTGTTTTAATTAAAAATTAAGAAATTTGTACATGCAACTTTACCATTGTGATTCACAGGCCTTGTGGCCTAAAACAGGCTCAACTGTAACTCTTCTCCTTCCTGTTAAGAACAACACACAGTAAAGTCAGTCATATGTCTGTAAAGTACACATACACACCTTTAATTTGATATAAAACAAAAGACAATAGCTTCAGATTTGACTGATATACAAAGATATTTGTACATGCAGTTTACCAAATGATTTACAGGCCTTTTGCAATGACCTCAACAAGGCCGATTTGAGCCCTGTTCCATCGAGCTGTGAGTTACATACAACAATGAGCTTGGGTTCATGTGAAACTGCAAAACACAAGCATTACAATGATGTATCACACAATCTGATTGGACTTTGTTTTAATTAAAAATTAAGAAATTTGTACATGCAACTTTACCATTGTGATTCACAGGCCTTGTGGCCTAAAACAGGCTCAACTGTAACTCTTCTCCTTCCTGTTAGGAACAACACACAGTAAAGTCACTCATATGTCTGTAAAGTACACATACACACCTTTAATTTGATATGAAACAAAAGACAATAGCTTCAGATTTGACTGATATACAAAGATATTTGTACATGCAGTTTACCAAATGATTTACAGGCATTTTGCAATGACCTCAACAAGGCCGATTTGACCCCTGTTCCATCGAGCTGTGAGTAACACACAACAATGAGCTTGGGTACCCGCGGCATCGTCAAGGTCACCAATACCACGGAGCGTCTACGACGCCCCGTTTCCGAGATATCGGCCAATGAACTGCCGGGCGCCGTATCTCGGCCGGGGAAGGTCCGAAGGACTCGGGGCCGGGCTCGTCGGAAAGGTCTCGCCCGGGGCTTTCCGACGAGACCGACCGCGGGTCCGTGCGACCCCGGGGGCCCGAGATACTTCCGGTCGAAAATTCGAATTTCGTTACCGCGCTGCTCCGGCGCCCCGGGTCCGGGGCCTTCGCCCTTCGGGTGGGCGGCTCCGCCGCGGGGGGCCTTTCGAACGAGCCCACCCGCGCGTCCCTAGCCCTTTCCGGGGCCGAGATACGGCCGGCCACCGCGGGATTTTCCCACGGCCGTTTCTCGGGCGCCTCGGGTCCGGGGCCTTCGCCCTTCGGGTCGGCGGCTCCGTCCGAGGGGCCCTTTCCGAGGAGCCCTCCCTCGAGTCTCTGGCCCTTTCCCGTGCCGAGATACGGCGGATCGTCGCGGAATTTTCGCTCGTCCGGAGCTCCGGCGCCCCTAGCGTCCGCCTCGGAGGTCGCCCGGACGCGCGGCCGGTCTCGTTCGAAAGGTCCGTCGCGGGGCTTTCCGACGAGCCAGGCCTCGAGTCCGTGCGACCCCGCCCGCCGGAGATACGTCCGGTCGAAGCTCGCGGAGATTCCGACGGCCGTATCTCGGGCGCCCCGGGTCCGGGGCCTTCGCCCTTCGGGTCGGTCGCTCTGCCGGAGGGGGCCTTTCGATCGAGCCGACCCGCGAGCCTCTAGCCCCTTCCCCGGCCGAGATACGGCGGTCTATGCCCGGATTTTCCCACGTCCGTATCTCGGGCGCCCCGGATCCGGGGCCTTCGCCCTTCGGGTCGTTCGCTCTGCCGGAGGGGAGCTTTCGAACGAGCCTACCCGCGAGCCTCTAGCCCTTTCCCCGGCCGAGATACGGCGGTCCCTCCCCGGATTTTCCCAGGGGCGCAGCTCGGGCGCCTTTGATCCGATCGACTCGCCCTTTGGGTCGGTTGCTCCACGCGAGGGGACCTTTCGAACGAGCCAACCCGCGAGCCTCTGGCCCTTTCCCCGGCCGAGATACAACGGTCCCCCCGCGGATTTTCCCACGGCCGCAGCTCGGGCGCCTTTGCTCGGATCGACTCGCCCTTTGGGTCGGTTGCTCCACCGGAGGGGACCTTTCCACCGAGCCAACCCGCTTCTCTCTAACCCTAAGCCCGGGCGAGATACGGCGTACCACCGCCTGACCTTTAAACGCCTGTAACTCGGGCGCCTTTGCTCGGATGAACTCGTACCTCGGGTCGGTTGCTCTACCGGAGCGGCCCTTTCCAACGAGCCAACCCGCTTCTCTCTAACCCTAAGCCCGGCCGAGATACGGGGTACCACCGCCTGACCTTTAAACGGCCGTAACTCGGGCGCCTTTGCTCGGATAAACTCGTCCCTCGGGTCGGTTGCTCTACCGGAGCGGCCCTTTCCAACGAGCCAACCCGCTTCTCTCTAACCCTTTCCCCGGCCGAGATACGACCCCGAGAACGGTGGCCCCTCTACCCGACCACAGTGCACCCGAGGCCGGCCTCGGACCCCCGAGGACGGTGGCCCCTCTACCCGACCACAGTGCACCCGAGGAAGGCCTCGGACCCCCGAGGACGGTGGCCCCTCTACCCGCCCACAGTGCACCCGAGGCCGGCCTCGGAACCCGCCACGGCCACCCTTCTCTCTAACCCTTTCCCCGGCCGAGATACGACCCCGAGAACGGTGGCCCCTCTACCCGACCACAGTGCACCCGAGGCCGGCCTCGGACCCCCGAGGACGGTGGCCCCTCTACCCGACCACAGTGCACCCAAGGCCGGCCTCGGACCCCCGAGGACGGTGGCCCCTCTACCCGCCCACAGTGCACCCGAGGCCGGCCTCGGAACCCGCCACGGCCACCCTGGAGCCCGTACCCGGCGCACCGTTCGGTCCCGGGCACCCACTCTTAAGCACTCCCCCCCGGCCTAAGCTCCATACTCCCGGCCCCTCTGGAGAACCAAACTGTTGGTCAACCCGAAACGATCTCCAACCGTTGGTCAACCCGAAAGTACTTCCAGCAGTTGGTCAACCCGAAAGTTTCTCCAGCCGTTGGTCAACCCCATCGACTTAGGTTCTGGAGCGTTCACTTCTCCAGCCGTTGGTCAACCCCATCGACTTAGGTTCTGGAGCGTTCACTTCTCCAGCCGTTGGTCAACCCCATCGACTTAGGTTCTGGAGCGGCAATAAATACGTAAGATAGCATTTAAAAACGTTTAAAAATAGATGCATTTGTTTAAAGCAAAGCATTTATTTACTTACCAGACTACAGTTGGGTTCATGTGAAACTGCAAAACACAAGCTTTACAATGATGTATCACACAGTCTGATTGGACTTTGTTTTGATTAAAAATTAAGAAATTTGTACATGCAACTTTACCATTGTGATTCACAGGCCTTGTGGCCTAAAACAGGCTCAACTGTAACTCTTCTCCTTCCTGTTAGGAACAACACACAGTAAAGTCACTCATTTGTCTGTAAAGTACACATACACACCTTTAATTTGATATAAAACAATAGACAATAGCTTCAGATTTGACTGATATACACAGATTTTTGTACAGGCAATTTACCAAATAATTTACTGGCCTTTTGCAATGACCTCAACAAGGCCGATTTGACCCCTGTTCCCTCGAGCTGTGAGTTACATACAACAATGAGCTTGGGTTCATGTGAAACTGCAAAACACAAGCATTACAATGATGTATCACACAATCTGATTGGACTTTGTTTTAATTAAAAATTAAGAAATTTGTACATGCAACTTTACCATTGTGATTCACAGGCCTTGTGGCCTAAAACAGGCTCAACTGTAACTCTTCTCCTTCCTGTTAAGAACAACACACAGTAAAGTCAGTCATATGTCTGTAAAGTACACATACACACCTTTAATTTGATATAAAACAAAAGACAATAGCTTCAGATTTGACTGATATACAAAGATATTTGTACATGCAGTTTACCAAATGATTTACAGGCCTTTTGCAATGACCTCAACAAGGCCGATTTGAGCCCTGTTCCATCGAGCTGTGAGTTACATACAACAATGAGCTTGGGTTCATGTGAAACTGCAAAACACAAGCATTACAATGATGTATCACACAATCTGATTGGACTTTGTTTTAATTAAAAATTAAGAAATTTGTACATGCAACTTTACCATTGTGATTCACAGGCCTTGTGGCCTAAAACAGGCTCAACTGTAACTCTTCTCCTTCCTGTTAGGAACAACACACAGTAAAGTCACTCATATGTCTGTAAAGTACACATACACACCTTTAATTTGATATAAAACAAAAGACAATAGCTTCAGATTTGACTGATATACAAAGATATTTGTACATGCAGTTTACCAAATGATTTACAGGCATTTTGCAATGACCTCAACAAGGCCGATTTGACCCCTGTTCCATCGAGCTGTGAGTAACACACAACAATGAGCTTGGGTACCCGCGGCATCGTCAAGGTCACCAATACCACGGAGCGTCTACGACGCCCCGTTTCCGAGATATCGGCCAATGAACTGCCGGGCGCCGTATCTCGGCCGGGGAAGGTCCGAAGGACTCGGGGCCGGGCTCGTCGGAAAGCTCTCGCCCGGGGCTTTCCGACGAGACCGACCGCGGGTCCGTGCGACCCCGGGGGCCCGAGATACTTCCGGTCGAAAATTCGAATTTCGTTACCGCGCTGCTCCGGCGCCCCGGGTCCGGGGCCTTCGCCCTTCGGGTGGGCGGCTCCGCCGCGGGGGGCCTTTCGAACGAGCCCACCCGCGCGTCCCTAGCCCTTTCCGGGGCCGAGATACGGCCGGCCACCGCGGGATTTTCCCACGGCCGTTTCTCGGGCGCCTCGGGTCCGGGGCCTTCGCCCTTCGGGTCGGCGGCTCCGTCCGAGGGGCCCTTTCCGAGGAGCCCTCCCTCGAGTCTCTGGCCCTTTCCCGTGCCGAGATACGGCGGATCGTCGCGGAATTTTCGCTCGTCCGGAGCTCCGGCGCCCCTAGCGTCCGCCTCGGAGGTCGCCCGGACGCGCGGCCGGTCTCGTTCGAAAGGTCCGTCGCGGGGCTTTCCGACGAGCCAGGCCTCGAGTCCGTGCGACCCCGCCCGCCGGAGATACGTCCGGTCGAAGCTCGCGGAGATTCCGACGGCCGTATCTCGGGCGCCCCGGGTCCGGGGCCTTCGCCCTTCGGGTCGGTCGCTCTGCCGGAGGGGGCCTTTCGATCGAGCCGACCCGCGAGCCTCTAGCCCCTTCCCCGGCCGAGATACGGCGGTCTATGCCCGGATTTTCCCACGTCCGTATCTCGGGCGCCCCGGATCCGGGGCCTTCGCCCTTCGGGTCGTTCGCTCTGCCGGAGGGGAGCTTTCGAACGAGCCTACCCGCGAGCCTCTAGCCCTTTCCCCGGCTGAGATACGGCGGTCCCTCCCCGGATTTTCCCAGGGGCGCAGCTCGGGCACCTTTCATCCGATCGACTCGCCCTTTGGGTCGGTTGCTCCACGCGGGGTTCTTCGAACGAGCCAACCCGCGAGCCTCTGGCCCTTTCCCCGGCCGAGATACAACGGTCCCCCCGCGGATTTTCCCACGGCCGCAGCTCGGGCGCCTTTGCTCGGATCGACTCGCCCTTTGGGTCGGTTGCTCCACCGGAGGGGACCTTTCCACCGAGCCAACCCGCTTCTCTCTAACCCTAAGCCCGGGCGAGATACGGCGTACCACCGCCTGACCTTTAAACGCCTGTAACTCGGGCGCCTTTGCTCGGATGAACTCGTACCTCGGGTCGGTTGCTCTACCGGAGCGGCCCTTTCCAACGAGCCAACCCGCTTCTCTCTAACCCTAAGCCCGGCCGAGATACGGGGTACCACCGCCTGACCTTTAAACGGCCGTAACTCGGGCGCCTTTGCTCGGATAAACTCGTCCCTCGGGTCGGTTGCTCTACCGGAGCGGCCCTTTCCAACGAGCCAACCCGCTTCTCTCTAACCCTTTCCCCGGCCGAGATACGACCCCGAGAACGGTGGCCCCTCTACCCGACCACAGTGCACCCGAGGCCGGCCTCGGACCCCCGAGGACGGTGGCCCCTCTACCCGACCACAGTGCACCCGAGGAAGGCCTCGGACCCCCGAGGACGGTGGCCCCTCTACCCGCCCACAGTGCACCCGAGGCCGGCCTCGGAACCCGCCACGGCCACCCTTCTCTCTAACCCTTTCCCCGGCCGAGATACGACCCCGAGAACGGTGGCCCCTCTACCCGACCACAGTGCACCCGAGGCCGGCCTCGGACCCCCGAGGACGGTGGCCCCTCTACCCGACCACAGTGCACCCAAGGCCGGCCTCGGACCCCCGAGGACGGTGGCCCCTCTACCCGCCCACAGTGCACCCGAGGCCGGCCTCGGAACCCGCCACGGCCACCCTGGAGCCCGTACCCGGCGCACCGTTCGGTCCCGGGCACCCACTCTTAAGCACTCCCCCCCGGCCTAAGCTCCATACTCCCGGCCCCTCTGGAGAACCAAACTGTTGGTCAACCCGAAACGATCTCCAACCGTTGGTCAACCCGAAAGTACTTCCAGCAGTTGGTCAACCCGAAAGTTTCTCCAGCCGTTGGTCAACCCCATCGACTTAGGTTCTGGAGCGTTCACTTCTCCAGCCGTTGGTCAACCCCATCGACTTAGGTTCTGGAGCGTTCACTTCTCCAGCCGTTGGTCAACCCCATCGACTTAGGTTCTGGAGCGGCAATAAATACGTAAGATAGCATTTAAAAACGTTTAAAAATAGATGCATTTGTTTAAAGCAAAGCATTTATTTACTTACCAGACTACAGTTGGGTTCATGTGAAACTGCAAAACACAAGCTTTACAATGATGTATCACACAGTCTGATTGGACTTTGTTTTGATTAAAAATTAAGAAATTTGTACATGCAACTTTACCATTGTGATTCACAGGCCTTGTGGCCTAAAACAGGCTCAACTGTAACTCTTCTCCTTCCTGTTAGGAACAACACACAGTAAAGTCACTCATTTGTCTGTAAAGTACACATACACACCTTTAATTTGATATAAAACAATAGACAATAGCTTCAGATTTGACTGATATACACAGATTTTTGTACAGGCAATTTACCAAATAATTTACTGGCCTTTTGCAATGACCTCAACAAGGCCGATTTGACCCCTGTTCCCTCGAGCTGTGAGTTACATACAACAATGAGCTTGGGTTCATGTGAAACTGCAAAACACAAGCATTACAATGATGTATCACACAATCTGATTGGACTTTGTTTTAATTAAAAATTAAGAAATTTGTACATGCAACTTTACCATTGTGATTCACAGGCCTTGTGGCCTAAAACAGGCTCAACTGTAACTCTTCTCCTTCCTGTTAAGAACAACACACAGTAAAGTCAGTCATATGTCTGTAAAGTACACATACACACCTTTAATTTGATATAAAACAAAAGACAATAGCTTCAGATTTGACTGATATACAAAGATATTTGTACATGCAGTTTACCAAATGATTTACAGGCCTTTTGCAATGACCTCAACAAGGCCGATTTGAGCCCTGTTCCATCGAGCTGTGAGTTACATACAACAATGAGCTTGGGTTCATGTGAAACTGCAAAACACAAGCATTACAATGATGTATCACACAATCTGATTGGACTTTGTTTTAATTAAAAATTAAGAAATTTGTACATGCAACTTTACCATTGTGATTCACAGGCCTTGTGGCCTAAAACAGGCTCAACTGTAACTCTTCTCCTTCCTGTTAGGAACAACACACAGTAAAGTCACTCATATGTCTGTAAAGTACACATACACACCTTTAATTTGATATAAAACAAAAGACAATAGCTTCAGATTTGACTGATATACAAAGATATTTGTACATGCAGTTTACCAAATGATTTACAGGCATTTTGCAATGACCTCAACAAGGCCGATTTGACCCCTGTTCCATCGAGCTGTGAGTAACACACAACAATGAGCTTGGGTACCCGCGGCATCGTCAAGGTCACCAATACCACGGAGCGTCTACGACGCCCCGTTTCCGAGATATCGGCCAATGAACTGCCGGGCGCCGTATCTCGGCCGGGGAAGGTCCGAAGGACTCGGGGCCGGGCTCGTCGGAAAGGTCTCGCCCGGGGCTTTCCGACGAGACCGACCGCGGGTCCGTGCGACCCCGGGGGCCCGAGATACTTCCGGTCGAAAATTCGAATTTCGTTACCGCGCTGCTCCGGCGCCCCGGGTCCGGGGCCTTCGCCCTTCGGGTGGGCGGCTCCGCCGCGGGGGGCCTTTCGAACGAGCCCACCCGCGCGTCCCTAGCCCTTTCCGGGGCCGAGATACGGCCGGCCACCGCGGGATTTTCCCACGGCCGTTTCTCGGGCGCCTCGGGTCCGGGGCCTTCGCCCTTCGGGTCGGCGGCTCCGTCCGAGGGGCCCTTTCCGAGGAGCCCTCCCTCGAGTCTCTGGCCCTTTCCCGTGCCGAGATACGGCGGATCGTCGCGGAATTTTCGCTCGTCCGGAGCTCCGGCGCCCCTAGCGTCCGCCTCGGAGGTCGCCCGGACGCGCGGCCGGTCTCGTTCGAAAGGTCCGTCGCGGGGCTTTCCGACGAGCCAGGCCTCGAGTCCGTGCGACCCCGCCCGCCGGAGATACGTCCGGTCGAAGCTCGCGGAGATTCCGACGGCCGTATCTCGGGCGCCCCGGGTCCGGGGCCTTCGCCCTTCGGGTCGGTCGCTCTGCCGGAGGGGGCCTTTCGATCGAGCCGACCCGCGAGCCTCTAGCCCCTTCCCCGGCCGAGATACGGCGGTCTATGCCCGGATTTTCCCACGTCCGTATCTCGGGCGCCCCGGATCCGGGGCCTTCGCCCTTCGGGTCGTTCGCTCTGCCGGAGGGGAGCTTTCGAACGAGCCTACCCGCGAGCCTCTAGCCCTTTCCCCGGCCGAGATACGGCGGTCCCTCCCCGGATTTTCCCAGGGGCGCAGCTCGGGCGCCTTTGATCCGATCGACTCGCCCTTTGGGTCGGTTGCTCCACGCGAGGGGACCTTTCGAACGAGCCAACCCGCGAGCCTCTGGCCCTTTCCCCGGCCGAGATACAACGGTCCCCCCGCAGATTTTCCCACGGCCGCAGCTCGGGCGCCTTTGCTCGGATCGACTCGCCCTTTCCAACGAGCCAACCCGCTTCTCTCTAACCCTAAGCCCGGCCGAGATACGGGGTACCACCGCCTGACCTTTAAACGGCCGTAACTCGGGCGCCTTTGCTCGGATAAACTCGTCCCTCGGGTCGGTTGCTCTACCGGAGCGGCCCTTTCCAACGAGCCAACCCGCTTCTCTCTAACCCTTTCCCCGGCCGAGATACGACCCCGAGAACGGTGGCCCCTCTACCCGACCACAGTGCACCCGAGGCCGGCCTCGGACCCCCGAGGACGGTGGCCCCTCTACCCGACCACAGTGCACCCGAGGAAGGCCTCGGACCCCCGAGGACGGTGGCCCCTCTACCCGCCCACAGTGCACCCGAGGCCGGCCTCGGAACCCGCCACGGCCACCCTTCTCTCTAACCCTTTCCCCGGCCGAGATACGACCCCGAGAACGGTGGCCCCTCTACCCGACCACAGTGCACCCGAGGCCGGCCTCGGACCCCCGAGGACGGTGGCCCCTCTACCCGCCCACAGTGCACCCGAGGCCGGCCTCGGAACCCGCCACGGCCACCCTGGAGCCCGTACCCGGCGCACCGTTCGGTCCCGGGCACCCACTCTTAAGCACTCCCCCCCGGCCTAAGCTCCATACTCCCGGCCCCTCTGGAGAACCAAACTGTTGGTCAACCCGAAACGATCTCCAACCGTTGGTCAACCCGAAAGTACTTCCAGCAGTTGGTCAACCCAAAAGTTTCTCCAGCCGTTGGTCAACCCCATCGACTTAGGTTCTGGAGCGTTCACTTCTCCAGCCGTTGGTCAACCCCATCGACTTAGGTTCTGGAGCGTTCACTTCTCCAGCCGTTGGTCAACCCCATCGACTTAGGTTCTGGAGCGGCAATAAATACGTAAGATAGCATTTAAAAACGTTTAAAAATAGATGCATTTGTTTAAAGCAAAGCATTTATTTACTTACCAGACTACAGTTGGGTTCATGTGAAACTGCAAAACACAAGCTTTACAATGATGTATCACACAGTCTGATTGGACTTTGTTTTGATTAAAAATTAAGAAATTTGTACATGCAACTTTACCATTGTGATTCACAGGCCTTGTGGCCTAAAACAAGCTCAACTGTAACTCTTCTCCTTCCTGTTAGGAACAACACACAGTAAAGTCACTCATTTGTCTGTAAAGTACACATACACACCTTTAATTTGATATAAAACAAAAGACAATAGCTTCAGATTTGACTGATATACACAGATTTTTGTACAGGCAATTTACCAAATAATTTACTGGCCTTTTGCAATGACCTCAACAAGGCCGATTTGACCCCTGTTCCCTCGAGCTGTGAGTTACATACAACAATGAGCTTGGGTTCATGTGAAACTGCAAAACACAAGCATTACAATGATGTATCACACAATCTGATTGGACTTTGTTTTAATTAAAAATTAAGAAATTTGTACATGCAACTTTACCATTGTGATTCACAGGCCTTGTGGCCTAAAACAGGCTCAACTGTAACTCTTCTCCTTCCTGTTAAGAACAACACACAGTAAAGTCAGTCATATGTCTGTAAAGTACACATACACACCTTTAATTTGATATAAAACAAAAGACAATAGCTTCAGATTTGACTGATATACAAAGATATTTGTACATGCAGTTTACCAAATGATTTACAGGCCTTTTGCAATGACCTCAACAAGGCCGATTTGAGCCCTGTTCCATCGAGCTGTGAGTAACATACAACAATGAGCTTGGGTACCCGCGGCATCGTCAAGGTCACCAATACCACGGAGCGTCTACGACGCCCCGTTTCCGAGATATCGGCCAATGAACTGCCGGGCGCCTTATCTCGGCCGGGGAAGGTCCGAAGGACTCGGGGACGGGCTCGTCGGAAAGGTCTCGCCCGGGGCTTTCCGACGAGACCGACCGCGGGTCCGTGCGACCCCGGGGGCCCGAGATACTTCCGGTCGAAAATTCGAATCTCGTTACCGCGCTGCTCCGGCGCCCCGGGTCCGGGGCCTTCGGGTCCCTTTCGAACGAGCCCACCCGCGCGTACCTAGCCCTTTCCGGGGCCGAGATACGGCCGGCCACCGCGGGATTTTCCCACGGCTGTTTCTCGGGCGCCTCGGGTCCGGGGCCTTCGCCCTTCGGGTCGGCGGCTCCGCCCGAGGGGCCCTTTCCGAGGAGCCCTCCCTCGAGTCTCTGGCCCTTTCCCGTGCTGAGATACGGCGGATCGTCGCGGAATTTTCGCTCGTCCGGAGCTCCGGCGCCCCTAGCGTCCGCCTCGGAGGTCGCCCGGACGCGCGGCCGGTCTCGTTCGAAAGGTCCGTCGCGGGGCTTTCCGACGAGCCAGGCCTCGAGTCCGTGCGACCCCGCCCGCCGGAGATACGTCCGGTCGAAGCTCGCGGAGATTCCGACGGCCGTATCTCGGGCGCCCCGGGTCCGGGGCCTTCGCCCTTCGGGTCGGTCGCTCTGCCGGAGGGGGCCTTTCGATCGAGCCGACCCGCGAGCCTCTAGCCCCTTCCCCGGCCGAGATACGGCGGTCTATGCCCGGATTTTCCCACGTCCGTATCTCGGGCGCCCCGGATCCGGGGCCTTCGCCCTTCGGGTCGTTCGCTCTGCCGGAGGGGAGCTTTCGAACGAGCCCACCCGCGAGCCTCTAGCCCTTTCCCCGGCCGAGATACGGCGGTCCCTCCCCGGATTTTCCCAGGGGCGCAGCTCGGGCGCCTTTGCTCCGATCGACTCGCCCTTTGGGTCGGTTGCTCCACCGGAGGGGACCTTTCCAACGAGGCGACCCGCGTCTCTCTAACCCCAAGCCCGGCAGAGATACGACGGTCCCTCCGCGGATTTTCCCACGGCCGCAGCTCGGGCGCCTTTGCTCGGATCGACTCGCCCTTTGGGTCGGTTGCTCCACTGGAGGGGACCTTTCCAACGAGCCAACCCGCTTCTCTCTAACCCTAAGCCCGGGCGAGATACGGCGTACCACCGCCTGACCTTTAAACGCCTGTAACTCGGGCGCCTTTGCTCGGATGAACTCGTCCCTCGGGTCGGTTGCTCTACCGGAGCGGCCCTTTCCAACGAGCCATCCCGCTTCTCTCTAACCCTAAGCCCGGCCGAGATACGGGGTACCACCGCCTGACCTTTAAACGGCCGTAACTCGGGCGCCTTTGCTCGGATAAACTCGTCCCTCGGGTCGGTTGCTCTACCGGAGCGGCCCTTTCCAACGAGCCAACCCGCTTCTCTCTAACCCTTTCCCCGGCCGAGATACGACCCCGAGAACGGTGGCCCCTCTACCCGACCACAGTGCACCCGAGGCCGGCCTCGGACCCCCGAGGACGGTGGCCCCTCTACCCGACCACAGTGCACCCGAGGCCGGCCTCGGACCCCCGAGGACGGTGGCCCCTCTACCCGCCCACAGTGCACCCGAGGCCGGCCTCGGAACCCGCCACCCTGGAGCCCGTACCCGGCGCACCGTTCGGTCCCGGGCACCCACTCTTAAGCACTCCCCCCCCGGCCTAAGCTCCATACTCCCGGCCCCTCTGGAGAACCAAACCGTTGGTCAACCCGAAACGATCTCCAACCGTTGGTCAACCCGAAAGTACTTCCAGCAGTTGGTCAACCCGAAAGTTTCTCCAGCCGTTGGTCAACCCCATCGACTTAGGTTCTGGAGCGTTCACTTCTCCAGCCGTTGGTCAACCCCATCGACTTAGGTTCTGGAGCGTTCACTTCTCCAGCCGTTGGTCAACCCCATCGACTTAGGTTCTGGAGCGGCAATAAATACGTAAGATAGCATTTAAAAACGTTTAAAAATAGATGCATTTGTTTAAAGCAAAGCATTTATTTACTTACCAGACTACAGTTGGGTTCATGTGAAACTGCAAAACACAAGCTTTACAATGATGTATCACACAGTCTGATTGGACTTTGTTTTGATTAAAAATTAAGAAATTTGTACATGCAACTTTACCATTGTGATTCACAGGCCTTGTGGCCTAAAACAGGCTCAACTGTAACTCTTCTCCTTCCTGTTAGGAACAACACACAGTAAAGTCACTCATTTGTCTGTAAAGTACACATACACACCTTTAATTTGATATAAAACAAAAGACAATAGCTTCAGATTTGACTGATATACACAGATTTTTGTACAGGCAATTTACCAAATAATTTACTGGCCTTTTGCAATGACCTCAACAAGGCCGATTTGACCCCTGTTCCCTCGAGCTGTGAGTTACATACAACAATGAGCTTGGGTTCATGTGAAACTGCAAAACACAAGCATTACAATGATGTATCACACAATCTGATTGGACTTTGTTTTAATTAAAAATTAAGAAATTTGTACATGCAACTTTACCATTGTGATTCACAGGCCTTGTGGCCTAAAACAGGCTCAACTGTAACTCTTCTCCTTCCTGTTAAGAACAACACACAGTAAAGTCAGTCATATGTCTGTAAAGTACACATACACACCTTTAATTTGATATAAAACAAAAGACAATAGCTTCAGATTTGACTGATATACAAAGATATTTGTACATGCAGTTTACCAAATGATTTACAGGCCTTTTGCAATGACCTCAACAAGGCCGATTTGAGCCCTGTTCCATCGAGCTGTGAGTTACATACAACAATGAGCTTGGGTTCATGTGAAACTGCAAAACACAAGCATTACAATGATGTATCACACAATCTGATTGGACTTTGTTTTAATTAAAAATTAAGAAATTTGTACATGCAACTTTACCATTGCGATTCACAGGCCTTGTGGCCTAAAACAGGCTCAACTGTAACTCTTCTCCTTCCTGTTAAGAACAACACACAGTAAAGTCAGTCATATGTCTGTAAAGTACACATACACACCTTTAATTTGATATAAAACAAAAGACAATAGCTTCAGATTTGACTGATATACAAAGATATTTGTACATGCAGTTTACCAAATGATTTACAGGCCTTTTGCAATGACCTCAACAAGGCCGATTTGACCCCTGTTCCATCGAGCTGTGAGTAACACACAACAATGAGCTTGGGTACCCGCGGCATCGTCAAGGTCACCAATACCACGGAGCGTCTACGACGCCCCGTTTCCGAGATATCGGCCAATGAACTGCCGGGCGCCGTATCTCGGCCGGGGAAGGTCCGAAGGACTCGGGGCCGGGCTCGTCGGAAAGGTCTCGCCCGGGGCTTTCCGACGAGACCGACCGCGGGTCCGTGCGACCCCGGGGGCCCGAGATACTTCCGGTCGAAAATTCGAATTTCGTTACCGCGCTGCTCCGGCGCCCCGGGTCCGGGGCCTTCGCCCTTCGGGTGGGTGGCTCCGCCGCGGGGGGCCTTTCGAACGAGCCCACCCGCGCGTCCCTAGCCCTTTCCGGGGCCGAGATACGGCCGGCCACCGCGGGATTTTCCCACGGCCGTTTCTCGGGCGCCTCGGGTCCGGGGCCTTCGCCCTTCGGGTCGGCGGCTCCGTCCGAGGGGCCCTTTCCGAGGAGCCCTCCCTCGAGTCTCTGGCCCTTTCCCGTGCCGAGATACGGCGGATCGTCGCGGAATTTTCGCTCGTCCGGAGCTCCGGCGCCCCTAGCGTCCGCCTCGGAGGTCGCCCGGACGCGCGGCCGGTCTCGTTCGAAAGGTCCGTCGCGGGGCTTTCCGACGAGCCAGGCCTCGAGTCCGTGCGACCCCGCCCGCCGGAGATACGTCCGGTCGAAGCTCGCGGAGATTCCGACGGCCGTATCTCGGGCGCCCCGGGTCCGGGGCCTTCGCCCTTCGCCCTTCGGGTCGGTCGCTCTGCCGGAGGGGGCCTTTCGATCGAGCCGACCCGCGAGCCTCTAGCCCCTTCCCCGGCCGAGATACGGCGGTCTATGCCCGGATTTTCCCACGTCCGTATCTCGGGCGCCCCGGATCCGGGGCCTTCGCCCTTCGGGTCGTTCGCTCTGCCGGAGGGGAGCTTTCGAACGAGCCTACCCGCGAGCCTCTAGCCCTTTCCCCGGCCGAGATACGGCGGTCCCTCCCCGGATTTTCCCAGGGGCGCAGCTCGGGCGCCTTTGATCCGATCGACTCGCCCTTTGGGTCGGTTGCTCCACGCGAGGGGACCTTTCGAACGAGCCAACCCGCGAGCCTCTGGCCCTTTCCCCGGCCGAGATACAACGGTCCCCCCGCGGATTTTCCCACGGCCGCAGCTCGGGCGCCTTTGCTCGGATCGACTCGCCCTTTGGGTCGGTTGCTCCACCGGAGGGGACCTTTCCAACGAGCCAACCCGCTTCTCTCTAACCCTAAGCCCGGGCGAGATACGGGGTACCACCGCCTGACCTTTAAACGGCCGTAACTCGGGCGCCTTTGCTCGGATAAACTCGTCCCTCGGGTCGGTTGCTCTACCGGAGCGGCCCTTTCCAACGAGCCAACCCGCTTCTCTCTAACCCTTTCCCCGGCCGAGATACGACCCCGAGAACGGTGGCCCCTCTACCCGACCACAGTGCACCTGAGGCCGGCCTCGGACCCCCGAGGACGGTGGCCCCTCTACCCGACCACAGTGCACCCGAGGAAGGCCTCGGACCCCCGAGGACGGTGGCCCCTCTACCCGCCCACAGTGCACCCGAGGCCGGCCTCGGAACCCGCCACGGCCACCCTTCTCTCTAACCCTTTCCCCGGCCGAGATACGACCCCGAGAACGGTGGCCCCTCTACCCGACCACAGTGCACCCGAGGCCGGCCTCGGACCCCCGAGGACGGTGGCCCCTCTACCCGACCACAGTGCACCCGAGGCCGGCCTCGGACCCCCGAGGACGGTGGCCCCTCTACCCGCCCACAGTGCACCCGAGGCCGGCCTCGGAACCCGCCACGGCCACCCTGGAGCCCGTACCCGGCGCACCGTTCGGTCCCGGGCACCCACTCTTAAGCACTCCCCCCCGGCCTAAGCTCCATACTCCCGGCCCCTCTGGAGAACCAAACCGTTGGTCAACCCGAAACGATCTCCAACCGTTGGTCAACCCGAAAGTACTTCCAGCAGTTGGTCAACCCGAAAGTTTCTCCAGCCGTTGGTCAACCCCATCGACTTAGGTTCTGGAGCGTTCACTTCTCCAGCCGTTGGTCAACCCCATCGACTTAGGTTCTGGAGCGTTCACTTCTCCAGCCGTTGGTCAACCCCATCGACTTAGGTTCTGGAGCGGCAATAAATACGTAAGATAGCATTTAAAAACGTTTAAAAATAGATGCATTTGTTTAAAGCAAAGCATTTATTTACTTACCAGACTACAGTTGGGTTCATGTGAAACTGCAAAACACAAGCTTTACAATGATGTATCACACAGTCTGATTGGACTTTGTTTTGATTAAAAATTAAGAAATTTGTACATGCAACTTTACCATTGTGATTCACAGGCCTTGTGGCCTAAAACAGGCTCAACTGTAACTCTTCTCCTTCCTGTTAGGAACAACACACAGTAAAGTCACTCATTTGTCTGTAAAGTACACATACACACCTTTAATTTGATATAAAACAAAAGACAATAGCTTCAGATTTGACTGATATACACAGATTTTTGTACAGGCAATTTACCAAATAATTTACTGGCCTTTTGCAATGACCTCAACAAGGCCGATTTGACCCCTGTTCCCTCGAGCTGTGAGTTACATACAACAATGAGCTTGGGTTCATGTGAAACTGCAAAACACAAGCATTACAATGATGTATCACACAATCTGATTGGACTTTGTTTTAATTAAAAATTAAGAAATTTGTACATACAACTTTACCATTGTGATTCACAGGCCTTGTGGCCTAAAACAGGCTCAACTGTAACTCTTCTCCTTCCTGTTAGGAACAACACACAGTAAAGTCACTCATATGTCTGTAAAGTACACATACACACCTTTAATTTGATATAAAACAAAAGACAATAGCTTCAGATTTGACTGATATACAAAGATATTTGTACATGCAGTTTACCAAATGATTTACAGGCCTTTTGCAATGACCTCAACAAGGCCGATTTGACCCCTGTTCCATCGAGCTGTGAGTAACATACAACAATGAGCTTGGGTACCCGCGGCATCGTCAAGGTCACCAATACCACGGAGCGTCTACGACGCCCCGTTTCCCATATATCGGCCAATGAACTGCCGGGCGCCGTATCTCGGCCGGGGAAGGTCCGAAGGACTCGGGGCCGGGCTCGTCGGAAAGGTCTCGCCCGGGGCTTTCCGACGAGACCGACCGCGGGTCCGTGCGACCCCGGGGGCCCGAGATACTTCCGGTCGAAAATTCGAATTTCGTTACCGCGCTGCTCCGGCGCCCCGGGTCCGGGGCCTTCGCCCTTCGGGTGGGTGGCTCCGCCGCGGGGGGCCTTTCGAACGAGCCCACCCGCGCGTCCCTAGCCCTTTCCGGGGCCGAGATACGGCCGGCCACCGCGGGATTTTCCCACGGCCGTTTCTCGGGCGCCTCGGGTCCGGGGCCTTCGCCCTTCGGGTCGGCGGCTCCGCCCGAGGGGCCCTTTCCGAGGAGCCCTCCCTCGAGTCTCTGGCCCTTTCCCGTGCCGAGATACGGCGGATCGTCGCGGAATTTTCGCTCGTCCGGAGCTCCGGCGCCCCTAGCGTCCGCCTCGGAGGTCTCGTTCGAAAGGTCCGTCGCGGGGCTTTCCGACGAGCCAGGCCTCGAGTCCGTGCGACCCCGCCCGCCGGAGATACGTCCGGTCGAAGCTCGCGGAGATTCCGACGGCCGTATCTCGGGCGCCCCGGGTCCGGGGCCTTCGCCCTTCGGGTCGGTCGCTCTGCCGGAGGGGGCCTTTCGATCGAGCCGACCCGCGAGCCTCTAGCCCCTTCCCCGGCCGAGATACGGCGGTCTATGCCCGGATTTTCCCACGTCCGTATCTCGGGCGCCCCGGATCCGGGGCCTTCGCCCTTCGGGTCGTTCGCTCTGCCGGAGGGGAGCTTTCGAACGAGCCTACCCGCGAGCCTCTAGCCCTTTCCCCGGCGTAAGATAGCATTTAAAAACGTTTAAAAATAGATGCATTTGTTTAAAGCAAAGCATTTATTTACTTACCAGACTACAGTTGGGTTCATGTGAAACTGCAAAATTTGACCCCTGTTCCCTCGAGCTGTGAGTTACATACAACAATGAGCTTGGGTTCATGTGAAACTGCAAAACACAAGCATTACAATGATGTATCACACAATCTGATTGGACTTTGTTTTAATTAAAAATTAAGAAATTTGTACATGCAACTTTACCATTGTGATTCACAGGCCTTGTGGCCTAAAACAGGCTCAACTGTAACTCTTCTCCTTCCTGTTAAGAACAACACACAGTAAAGTCAGTCATATGTCTGTAAAGTACACATACACACCTTTAATTTGATATAAAACAAAAGACAATAGCTTCAGATTTGACTGATATACAAAGATATTTGTACATGCAGTTTACCAAATGATTTACAGGCCTTTTGCAATGACCTCAACAAGGCCGATTTGAGCCCTGTTCCATCGAGCTGTGAGTTACATACAACAATGAGCTTGGGTTCATGTGAAACTGCAAAACACAAGCATTACAATGATGTATCACACAATCTGATTGGACTTTGTTTTAATTAAAAATTAAGAAATTTGTACATGCAACTTTACCATTGTGATTCACAGGCCTTGTGGCCTAAAACAGGCTCAACTGTAACTCTTCTCCTTCCTGTTAGGAACAACACACAGTAAAGTCACTCATATGTCTGTAAAGTACACATACACACCTTTAATTTGATATAAAACAAAAGACAATAGCTTCAGATTTGACTGATATACAAAGATATTTGTACATGCAGTTTACCAAATGATTTACAGGCCTTTTGCAATGACCTCAACAAGGCCGATTTGACCCCTGTTCCATCGAGCTGTGAGTAACACACAACAATGAGCTTGGGTACCCGCGGCATCGTCAAGGTCACCAATACCACGGAGCGTCTACGACGCCCCGTTTCCGAGATATCGGCCAATGAACTGCCGGGCGCCGTATCTCGGCCGGGGAAGGTCCGAAGGACTCGGGGCCGGGCTCGTCGGAAAGGTCTCGCCCGGGGCTTTCCGACGAGACCGACCGCGGGTCCGTGCGACCCCGGGGGCCCGAGATACTTCCGGTCGAAAATTCGAATTTCGTTACCGCGCTGCTCCGGCGCCCCGGGTCCGGGGCCTTCGCCCTTCGGGTGGGTGGCTCCGCCGCGGGGGGCCTTTCGAACGAGCCCAACCGCGCGTCCCTAGCCCTTTCCGGGGCCGAGATACGGCCGGCCACCGCGGGATTTTCCCACGGCCGTTTCTCGGGCGCCTCGGGTCCGGGGCCTTCGCCCTTCGGGTCGGCGGCTCCGTCCGAGGGGCCCTTTCCGAGGAGCCCTCCCTCGAGTCTCTGGCCCTTTCCCGTGCCGAGATACGGCGGATCGTCGCGGAATTTTCGCTCGTCCGGAGCTCCGGCGCCCCTAGCGTCCGCCTCGGAGGTCGCCCGGACGCGCGGCCGGTCTCGTTCGAAAGGTCCGTCGCGGG
Source organism: Paramisgurnus dabryanus (assembly GCF_030506205.2). Classification (NCBI taxonomy): domain Eukaryota; kingdom Metazoa; phylum Chordata; class Actinopteri; order Cypriniformes; family Cobitidae; genus Paramisgurnus; species Paramisgurnus dabryanus. The sequence goes on along the minus strand of NC_133350.1, from coordinate 1,164,951 downwards.
GCTTTCCGACGAGCCAGGCCTCGAGTCCGTGCGACCCCGCCCGCCGGAGATACGTCCGGTCGAAGCTCGCGGAGATTCCGACGGCCGTATCTCGGGCGCCCCGGGTCCGGGGCCTTCGCCCTTCGGGTCGGTCGCTCTGCCGGAGGGGGCCTTTCGATCGAGCCGACCCGCGAGCCTCTAGCCCCTTCCCCGGCCGAGATACGGCGGTCTATGCCCGGATTTTCCCACGTCCGTATCTCGGGCGCCCCGGATCCGGGGCCTTCGCCCTTCGGGTCGTTCGCTCTGCCGGAGGGGAGCTTTCGAACGAGCCTACCCGCGAGCCTCTAGCCCTTTCCCCGGCCGAGATACGGCGGTCCCTCCCCGGATTTTCCCAGGGGCGCAGCTCGGGCGCCTTTGATCCGATCGACTCGCCCTTTGGGTCGGTTGCTCCACGCGAGGGGACCTTTCGAACGAGCCAACCCGCGAGCCTCTGGCCCTTTCCCCGGCCGAGATACAACGGTCCCCCCGCGGATTTTCCACGGCCGCAGCTCGGGCGCCTTTGCTCGGATCGACTCGCCCTTTGGGTCGGTTGCTCCACCGGAGGGGACCTTTCCAACGAGCCAACCCGCTTCTCTCTAACCCTAAGCCCGGGCGAGATACGGCGTACCACCGCCTGACCTTTAAACGCCTGTAACTCGGGCGCCTTTGCTCGGATGAACTCGTCCCTCGGGTCGGTTGCTCTACCGGAGCGGCCCTTTCCAACGAGCCAACCCGCTTCTCTCTAACCCTAAGCCCGGCCGAGATACGGGGTACCACCGCCTGACCTTTAAACGGCCGTAACTCGGGCGCCTTTGCTCGGATAAACTCGTCCCTCGGGTCGGTTGCTCTACCGGAGCGGCCCTTTCCAACGAGCCAACCCGCTTCTCTCTAACCCTTTCCCCGGCCGAGATACGACCCCGAGAACGGTGGCCCCTCTACCCGACCACAGTGCACCTGAGGCCGGCCTCGGACCCCCGAGGACGGTGGCCCCTCTACCCGACCACAGTGCACCCGAGGAAGGCCTCGGACCCCCGAGGACGGTGGCCCCTCTACCCGCCCACAGTGCACCCGAGGCCGGCCTCGGAACCCGCCACGGCCACCTTTTCTCTCTAACCCTTTCCCCGGCCGAGATACGACCCCGAGAACGGTGGCCCCTCTACCCGACCACAGTGCACCCGAGGCCGGCCTCGGACCCCCGAGGACGGTGGCCCCTCTACCCGACCACAGTGCACCCGAGGCCGGCCTCGGACCCCCGAGGACGGTGGCCCCTCTACCCGCCCACAGTGCACCCGAGGCCGGCCTCGGAACCCGCCACGGCCACCCTGGAGCCCGTACCCGGCGCACCGTTCGGTCCCGGGCACCCACTCTTAAGCACTCCCCCCCGGCCTAAGCTCCATACTCCCGGCCCCTCTGGAGAACCAAACTGTTGGTCAACCCGAAACGATCTCCAACCGTTGGTCAACCCGAAAGTACTTCCAGCAGTTGGTCAATCCGAAAGTTTCTCCAGCCGTTGGTCAACCCCATCGACTTAGGTTCTGGAGCGTTCACTTCTCCAGCCGTTGGTCAACCCCATCGACTTAGGTTCTGGAGCGTTCACTTCTCCAGCCGTTGGTCAACCCCATCGACTTAGGTTCTGGAGCGGCAATAAATACGTAAGATAGCATTTAAAAACGTTTAAAAATAGATGCATTTGTTTAAAGCAAAGCATTTATTTACTTACCAGACTACAGTTGGGTTCATGTGAAACTGCAAAACACAAGCTTTACAATGATGTATCACACAGTCTGATTGGACTTTGTTTTGATTAAAAATTAAGAAATTTGTACATGCAACTTTACCATTGTGATTCACAGGCCTTGTGGCCTAAAACAGGCTCAACTGTAACTCTTCTCCTTCCTGTTAGGAACAACACACAGTAAAGTCACTCATTTGTCTGTAAAGTACACATACACACCTTTAATTTGATATAAAACAAAGAAAATAGCTTCAGATTTGACTGATATACACAGATTTTTGTACAGGCAATTTACCAAATAATTTACTGGCCTTTTGCAATGACCTCAACAAGGCCGATTTGACCCCTGTTCCCTCGAGCTGTGAGTTACATACAACAATGAGCTTGGGTTCATGTGAAACTGCAAAACACAAGCATTACAATGATGTATCACACAATCTGATTGGACTTTGTTTTAATTAAAAATTAAGAAATTTGTACATGCAACTTTACCATTGTGATTCACAGGCCTTGTGGCCTAAAACAGGCTCAACTGTAACTCTTCTCCTTCCTGTTAAGAACAACACACAGTAAAGTCAGTCATATGTCTGTAAAGTACACATACACACCTTTAATTTGATATAAAACAAAAGACAATAGCTTCAGATTTGACTGATATACAAAGATATTTGTACATGCAGTTTACCAAATGATTTACAGGCCTTTTGCAATGACCTCAACAAGGCCGATTTGAGCCCTGTTCCATCGAGCTGTGAGTAACATACAACAATGAGCTTGGGTACCCGCGGCATCGTCAAGGTCACCAATACCACGGAGCGTCTACGACGCCCCGTTTCCGAGATATCGGCCAATGAACTGCCGGGCGCCTTATCTCGGCCGGGGAAGGTCCGAAGGACTCGGGGACGGGCTCGTCGGAAAGGTCTCGCCCGGGGCTTTCCGACGAGACCGACCGCGGGTCCGTGCAAACCCGGGGGCCCGAGATACTTCCGGTCGAAAATTCGAATCTCGTTACCGCGCTGCTCCGGCGCCCCGGGTCCGGGGCCTTCGGGTCCCTTTCGAACGAGCCCACCCGCGCGTACCTAGCCCTTTCCGGGGCCGAGATACGGCCGGCCACCGCGGGATTTTCCCACGGCCGTTTCTCGGGCGCCTCGGGTCCGGGGCCTTCGCCCTTCGGGTCGGCGGCTCCGCCCGAGGGGCCCTTTCCGAGGAGCCCTCCCTCGAGTCTCTGGCCCTTTCCCGTGCTGAGATACGGCGGATCGTCGCGGAATTTTCGCTCGTCCGGAGCTCCGGCGCCCCTAGCGTCCGCCTCGGAGGTCGCCCGGACGCGCGGCCGGTCTCGTTCGAAAGGTCCGTCGCGGGGCTTTCCGACGAGCCAGGCCTCGAGTCCGTGCGACCCCGCCCGCCGGAGATACGTCCGGTCGAAGCTCGCGGAGATTCCGACGGCCGTATCTCGGGCGCCCCGGGTCCGGGGCCTTCGCCCTTCGGGTCGGTCGCTCTGCCGGAGGGGGCCTTTCGATCGAGCCGACCCGCGAGCCTCTAGCCCCTTCCCCGGCCGAGATACGGCGGTCTATGCCCGGATTTTCCCACGTCCGTATCTCGGGCGCCCCGGATCCGGGGCCTTCGCCCTTCGGGTCGTTCGCTCTGCCGGAGGGGAGCTTTCGAACGAGCCCACCCGCGAGCCTCTAGCCCTTTCCCCGGCCGAGATACGGCGGTCCCTCCCCGGATTTTCCCAGGGGCGCAGCTCGGGCGCCTTTGCTCCGATCGACTCGCCCTTTGGGTCGGTTGCTCCACCGGAGGGGACCTTTCCAACGAGGCGACCCGCGTCTCTCTAACCCCAAGCCCGGCAGAGATACGACGGTCCCTCCGCGGATTTTCCCACGGCCGCAGCTCGGGCGCCTTTGCTCGGATCGACTCGCCCTTTGGGTCGGTTGCTCCACTGGAGGGGACCTTTCCAACGAGCCAACCCGCTTCTCTCTAACCCTAAGCCCGGGCGAGATACGGCGTACCACCGCCTGACCTTTAAACGCCTGTAACTCGGGCGCCTTTGCTCGGATGAACTCGTCCCTCGGGTCGGTTGCTCTACCGGAGCGGCCCTTTCCAACGAGCCATCCCGCTTCTCTCTAACCCTAAGCCCGGCCGAGATACGGGGTACCACCGCCTGACCTTTAAACGGCCGTAACTCGGGCGCCTTTGCTCGGATAAACTCGTCCCTCGGGTCGGTTGCTCTACCGGAGCGGCCCTTTCCAACGAGCCAACCCGCTTCTCTCTAACCCTTTCCCCGGCCGAGATACGACCCCGAGAACGGTGGCCCCTCTACCCGACCACAGTGCACCCGAGGCCGGCCTCGGACCCCCGAGGACGGTGGCCCCTCTACCCGACCACAGTGCACCCGAGGCCGGCCTCGGACCCCCGAGGACGGTGGCCCCTCTACCCGCCCACAGTGCACCCGAGGCCGGCCTCGGAACCCGCCACCCTGGAGCCCGTACCCGGCGCACCGTTCGGTCCCGGGCACCCACTCTTAAGCACTCCCCCCCCGGCCTAAGCTCCATACTCCCGGCCCCTCTGGAGAACCAAACCGTTGGTCAACCCGAAACGATCTCCAACCGTTGGTCAACCCGAAAGTACTTCCAGCAGTTGGTCAACCCGAAAGTTTCTCCAGCCGTTGGTCAACCCCATCGACTTAGGTTCTGGAGCGTTCACTTCTCCAGCCGTTGGTCAACCCCATCGACTTAGGTTCTGGAGCGTTCACTTCTCCAGCCGTTGGTCAACCCCATCGACTTAGGTTCTGGAGCGGCAATAAATACGTAAGATAGCATTTAAAAACGTTTAAAAATAGATGCATTTGTTTAAAGCAAAGCATTTATTTACTTACCAGACTACAGTTGGGTTCATGTGAAACTGCAAAACACATGCTTTACAATGATGTATCACACAGTCTGATTGGACTTTGTTTTGATTAAAAATTAAGAAATTTGTACATGCAACTTTACCATTGTGATTCACAGGCCTTGTGGCCTAAAACAGGCTCAACTGTAACTCTTCTCCTTCCTGTTAGGAACAACACACAGTAAAGTCACTCATTTGTCTGTAAAGTACACATACACACCTTTAATTTGATATAAAACAAAAGACAATAGCTTCAGATTTGACTGATATACACAGATTTTTGTACAGGCAATTTACCAAATAATTTACTGGCCTTTTGCAATGACCTCAACAAGGCCGATTTGACCCCTGTTCCCTCGAGCTGTGAGTTACATACAACAATGAGCTTGGGTTCATGTGAAACTGCAAAACACAAGCATTACAATGATGTATCACACAATCTGATTGGACTTTGTTTTAATTAAAAATTAAGAAATTTGTACATGCAACTTTACCATTGTGATTCACAGGCCTTGTGGCCTAAAACAGGCTCAACTGTAACTCTTCTCCTTCCTGTTAGGAACAACACACAGTAAAGTCACTCATATGTCTGTAAAGTACACATACACACCTTTAATTTGATATAAAACAAAAGACAATAGCTTCAGATTTGACTGATATACAAAGATATTTGTACATGCAGTTTACCAAATGATTTACAGGCCTTTTGCAATGACCTCAACAAGGCCGATTTGACCCCTGTTCCATCGAGCTGTGAGTAACATACAACAATGAGCTTGGGTACCCGCGGCATCGTCAAGGTCACCAATACCACGGAGCGTCTACGACGCCCCGTTTCCCATATATCGGCCAATGAACTGCCGGGCGCCGTATCTCGGCCGGGGAAGGTCCGAAGGACTCGGGGCCGGGCTCGTCGGAAAGGTCTGGCCCGGGGCTTTCCGACGAGACCGACCGCGGGTCCGTGCGACCCCGGGGGCCCGAGATACTTCCGGTCGAAAATTCGAATTTCGTTACCGCGCTGCTCCGGCGCCCCGGGTCCGGGGCCTTCGCCCTTCGGGTGGGTGGCTCCGCCGCGGGGGGCCTTTCGAACGAGCCCACCCGCGCGTCCCTAGCCCTTTCCGGGGCCGAGATACGGCCGGCCACCGCGGGATATTCCCACGGCCGTTTCTCGGGCGCCTCGGGTCCGGGGCCTTCGCCCTTCGGGTCGGCGGCTCCGCCCGAGGGGCCCTTTCCGAGGAGCCCTCCCTCGAGTCTCTGGCCCTTTCCCGTGCCGAGATACGGCGGATCGTCGCGGAATTTTCGCTCGTCCGGAGCTCCGGCGCCCCTAGCGTCCGCCTCGGAGGTCGCCCGGACGCGCGGCCGGTCTCGTTCGAAAGGTCCGTCGCGGGGCTTTCCGACGAGCCAGGCCTCGAGTCCGTGCGACCCCGCCCGCCGGAGATACGTCCGGTCGAAGCTCGCGGAGATTCTTACGGCCGTATCTCGGGCGCCCCGGGTCCGGGGCCTTCGCCCTTCGGGTCGGTCGCTCTGCCGAAGGGGGCCTTTTGATCGAGCCGACCTGCGAGCCTCTAGCCCCTTCCCCGGCCGAGATACGGCGGTCTATGCCCGGATTTTCCCACGTCCGTATCTCGGGCGCCCCGGATCCGGGGCCTTCGCCCTTCGGGTCGTTCGCTCTGCCGGAGGGGAGCTTTCGAACGAGCCTACCCGCGAGCCTCTAGCCCTTTCCCCGGCCGAGATACGGCGGTCCCTCCCCGGATTTTCCCAGGGGCGCAGCTCGGGCGCCTTTGCTCCGATCGACTCGCCCTTTGTGTTGGTTGCTCCACGCGAGGGGACCTTTCGAACGAGCCAACCCGCGAGCCTCTGGCCCTTTCCCCGGCCGAGATACAACGGTCCCCCCGCGGATTTTCCCACGGCCGCAGCTCGGGCGCCTTTGCTCGGATCGACTCGCCCTTTGGGTCGGTTGCTCCACCGGAGGGGACCTTTCCAACGAGGCGACCCGCGTCTCTCTAACCCCAAGCCCGGCAGAGATACGACGGTCCCTCCGCGGATTTTCCCACGGCCGCAGCTCGGGCGCCTTTGCTCGGATCGACTCGCCCTTTGAGTCGGTTGCTCCACTGGAGGGGACCTTTCCAACGAGCCAACCCGCTTCTCTCTAACCCTAAGCCCGGGCGAGATACGGCGTACCACCGCCTGACATTTAAACGCCTGTAACTCGGGCGCCTTTGCTCGGATGAACTCGTCCCTCGGGTCGGTTGCTCTACCGGAGCGGCCCTTTCCAACGAGCCATCCCGCTTCTCTCTAACCCTAAGCCCGGCCGAGATACGGGGTACCACCGCCTGACCTTTAAACGGCCGTAACTCGGGCGCCTTTGCTCGGATAAACTCGTCCCTCGGGTCGGTTGCTCTACCGGAGCGGCCCTTTCCAACGAGCCATCCCGCTTCTCTCTAACCCTAAGCCCGGCCGAGATACGGGGTACCACCGCCTGACCTTTAAACGGCCGTAACTCGGGCGCCTTTGCTCGGATAAACTCGTCCCTCGGGTCGGTTGCTCTACCGGAGCGGCCCTTTCCAACGAGCCAACCCGCTTCTCTCTAACCCTTTCCCCGGCCGAGATACGACCCCGAGAACGGTGGCCCCTCTACCCGACCACAGTGCACCCGAGGCCGGCCTCGGACCGCCGAGGACGGTGGCCCCTCTACCCGACCACAGTGCACCCGAGGCCGGCCTCGGACCCCCGAGGACGGTGGCCCCTCTACCCGCCCACAGTGCACCCGAGGCCGGCCTCGGAACCCGCCACGGCCACCTTTTCTCTCTAACCCTTTCCCCGGCCGAGATACGACCCCGAGAACGGTGGCCCCTCTACCCGACCACAGTGCACCCGAGGCCGGCCTCGGACCCCCGAGGACGGTGGCCCCTCTACCCGACCACAGTGCACCCGAGGCCGGCCTCGGACCCCCGAGGACGGTGGCCCCTCTACCCGCCCACAGTGCACCCGAGGCCGGCCTCGGAACCCGCCACGGCCACCCTGGAGCCCGTACCCGGCGCACCGTTCGGTCCCGGGCACCCACTCTTAAGCACTCCCCCCCGGCCTAAGCTCCATACTCCCGGCCCCTCTGGAGAACCAAACTGTTGGTCAACCCGAAACGATCTCCAACCGTTGGTCAACCCGAAAGTACTTCCAGCAGTTGGTCAATCCGAAAGTTTCTCCAGCCGTTGGTCAACCCCATCGACTTAGGTTCTGGAGCGTTCACTTCTCCAGCCGTTGGTCAACCCCATCGACTTAGGTTCTGGAGCGTTCACTTCTCCAGCCGTTGGTCAACCCCATCGACTTAGGTTCTGGAGCGGCAATAAATACGTAAGATAGCATTTAAAAACGTTTAAAAATAGATGCATTTGTTTAAAGCAAAGCATTTATTTACTTACCAGACTACAGTTGGGTTCATGTGAAACTGCAAAACACAAGCTTTACAATGATGTATCACACAGTCTGATTGGACTTTGTTTTGATTAAAAATTAAGAAATTTGTACATGCAACTTTACCATTGTGATTCACAGGCCTTGTGGCCTAAAACAGGCTCAACTGTAACTCTTCTCCTTCCTGTTAGGAACAACACACAGTAAAGTCACTCATTTGTCTGTAAAGTACACATACACACCTTTAATTTGATATAAAACAAAGAAAATAGCTTCAGATTTGACTGATATACACAGATTTTTGTACAGGCAATTTACCAAATAATTTACTGGCCTTTTGCAATGACCTCAACAAGGCCGATTTGACCCCTGTTCCCTCGAGCTGTGAGTTACATACAACAATGAGCTTGGGTTCATGTGAAACTGCAAAACACAAGCATTACAATGATGTATCACACAATCTGATTGGACTTTGTTTTAATTAAAAATTAAGAAATTTGTACATGCAACTTTACCATTGTGATTCACAGGCCTTGTGGCCTAAAACAGGCTCAACTGTAACTCTTCTCCTTCCTGTTAAGAACAACACACAGTAAAGTCAGTCATATGTCTGTAAAGTACACATACACACCTTTAATTTGATATAAAACAAAAGACAATAGCTTCAGATTTGACTGATATACAAAGATATTTGTACATGCAGTTTACCAAATGATTTACAGGCCTTTTGCAATGACCTCAACAAGGCCGATTTGAGCCCTGTTCCATCGAGCTGTGAGTAACATACAACAATGAGCTTGGGTACCCGCGGCATCGTCAAGGTCACCAATACCACGGAGCGTCTACGACGCCCCGTTTCCGAGATATCGGCCAATGAACTGCCGGGCGCCTTATCTCGGCCGGGGAAGGTCCGAAGGACTCGGGGACGGGCTCGTCGGAAAGGTCTCGCCCGGGGCTTTCCGACGAGACCGACCGCGGGTCCGTGCGAACCCGGGGGCCCGAGATACTTCCGGTCGAAAATTCGAATCTCGTTACCGCGCTGCTCCGGCGCCCCGGGTCCGGGGCCTTCGGGTCCCTTTCGAACGAGCCCACCCGCGCGTACCTAGCCCTTTCCGGGGCCGAGATACGGCCGGCCACCGCGGGATTTTCCCACGGCCGTTTCTCGGGCGCCTCGGGTCCGGGGCCTTCGCCCTTCGGGTCGGCGGCTCCGCCCGAGGGGCCCTTTCCGAGGAGCCCTCCCTCGAGTCTCTGGCCCTTTCCCGTGCTGAGATACGGCGGATCGTCGCGGAATTTTCGCTCGTCCGGAGCTCCGGCGCCCCTAGCGTCCGCCTCGGAGGTCGCCCGGACGCGCGGCCGGTCTCGTTCGAAAGGTCCGTCGCGGGGCTTTCCGACGAGCCAGGCCTCGAGTCCGTGCGACCCCGCCCGCCGGAGATACGTCCGGTCGAAGCTCGCGGAGATTCCGACGGCCGTATCTCGGGCGCCCCGGGTCCGGGGCCTTCGCCCTTCGGGTCGGTCGCTCTGCCGGAGGGGGCCTTTCGATCGAGCCGACCCGCGAGCCTCTAGCCCCTTCCCCGGCCGAGATACGGCGGTCTATGCCCGGATTTTCCCACGTCCGTATCTCGGGCGCCCCGGATCCGGGGCCTTCGCCCTTCGGGTCGTTCGCTCTGCCGGAGGGGAGCTTTCGAACGAGCCCACCCGCGAGAATCTAGCCCTTTCCCCGGCCGAGATACGGCGGTCCCTCCCCGGATTTTCCCAGGGGCGCAGCTCGGGCGCCTTTGCTCCGATCGACTCGCCCTTTGGGTCGGTTGCTCCACCGGAGGGGACCTTTCCAACGAGGCGACCCGCGTCTCTCTAACCCCAAGCCCGGCAGAGATACGACGGTCCCTCCGCGGATTTTCCCACGGCCGCAGCTCGGGCGCCTTTGCTCGGATCGACTCGCCCTTTGGGTCGGTTGCTCCACTGGAGGGGACCTTTCCAACGAGCCAACCCGCTTCTCTCTAACCCTAAGCCCGGGCGAGATACGGCGTACCACCGCCTGACCTTTAAACGCCTGTAACTCGGGCGCCTTTGCTCGGATGAACTCGTCCCTCGGGTCGGTTGCTCTACCGGAGCGGCCCTTTCCAACGAGCCATCCCGCTTCTCTCTAACCCTAAGCCCGGCCGAGATACGGGGTACCACCGCCTGACCTTTAAACGGCCGTAACTCGGGCGCCTTTGCTCGGATAAACTCGTCCCTCGGGTCGGTTGCTCTACCGGAGCGGCCCTTTCCAACGAGCCAACCCGCTTCTCTCTAACCCTTTCCCCGGCCGAGATACGACCCCGAGAACGGTGGCCCCTCTACCCGACCACAGTGCACCCGAGGCCGGCCTCGGACCCCCGAGGACGGTGGCCCCTCTACCCGACCACAGTGCACCCGAGGCCGGCCTCGGACCCCCGAGGACGGTGGCCCCTCTACCCGCCCACAGTGCACCCGAGGCCGGCCTCGGAACCCGCCACCCTGGAGCCCGTACCCGGCGCACCGTTCGGTCCCGGGCACCCACTCTTAAGCACTCCCCCCCCGGCCTAAGCTCCATACTCCCGGCCCCTCTGGAGAACCAAACCGTTGGTCAACCCGAAACGATCTCCAACCGTTGGTCAACCCGAAAGTACTTCCAGCAGTTGGTCAACCCGAAAGTTTCTCCAGCCGTTGGTCAACCCCATCGACTTAGGTTCTGGAGCGTTCACTTCTCCAGCCGTTGGTCAACCCCATCGACTTAGGTTCTGGAGCGTTCACTTCTCCAGCCGTTGGTCAACCCCATCGACTTAGGTTCTGGAGCGGCAATAAATACGTAAGATAGCATTTAAAAACGTTTAAAAATAGATGCATTTGTTTAAAGCAAAGCATTTATTTACTTACCAGACTACAGTTGGGTTCATGTGAAACTGCAAAACACATGCTTTACAATGATGTATCACACAGTCTGATTGGACTTTGTTTTGATTAAAAATTAAGAAATTTGTACATGCAACTTTACCATTGTGATTCACAGGCCTTGTGGCCTAAAACAGGCTCAACTGTAACTCTTCTCCTTCCTGTTAGGAACAACACACAGTAAAGTCACTCATTTGTCTGTAAAGTACACATACACACCTTTAATTTGATATAAAACAAAAGACAATAGCTTCAGATTTGACTGATATACACAGATTTTTGTACAGGCAATTTACCAAATAATTTACTGGCCTTTTGCAATGACCTCAACAAGGCCGATTTGACCCCTGTTCCCTCGAGCTGTGAGTTACATACAACAATGAGCTTGGGTTCATGTGAAACTGCAAAACACAAGCATTACAATGATGTATCACACAATCTGATTGGACTTTGTTTTAATTAAAAATTAAGAAATTTGTACATGCAACTTTACCATTGTGATTCACAGGCATTGTGGCCTAAAACAGGCTCAACTGTAACTCTTCTCCTTCCTGTTAGGAACAACACACAGTAAAGTCACTCATATGTCTGTAAAGTACACATACACACCTTTAATTTGATATAAAACAAAAGACAATAGCTTCAGATTTGACTGATATACAAAGATATTTGTACATGCAGTTTACCAAATGATTTACAGGCCTTTTGCAATGACCTCAACAAGGCCGATTTGACCCCTGTTCCATCGAGCTGTGAGTAACATACAACAATGAGCTTGGGTACCCGCGGCATCGTCAAGGTCACCAATACCACGGAGCGTCTACGACGCCCCGTTTCCCATATATCGGCCAATGAACTGCCGGGCGCCGTATCTCGGCCGGGGAAGGTCCGAAGGACTCGGGGCCGGGCTCGTCGGAAAGGTCTGGCCCGGGGCTTTCCGACGAGACCGACCGCGGGTCCGTGCGACCCCGGGGGCCCGAGATACTTCCGGTCGAAAATTCGAATTTCGTTACCGCGCTGCTCCGGCGCCCCGGGTCCGGGGCCTTCGCCCTTCGGGTGGGTGGCTCCGCCGCGGGGGGCCTTTCGAACGAGCCCACCCGCGCGTCCCTAGCCCTTTCCGGGGCCGAGATACGGCCGGCCACCGCGGGATATTCCCACGGCCGTTTCTCGGGCGCCTCGGGTCCGGGGCCTTCGCCCTTCGGGTCGGCGGCTCCGCCCGAGGGGCCCTTTCCGAGGAGCCCTCCCTCGAGTCTCTGGCCCTTTCCCGTGCCGAGATACGGCGGATCGTCGCGGAATTTTCGCTCGTCCGGAGCTCCGGCGCCCCTAGCGTCCGCCTCGGAGGTCGCCCGGACGCGCGGCCGGTCTCGTTCGAAAGGTCCGTCGCGGGGCTTTCCGACGAGCCAGGCCTCGAGTCCGTGCGACCCCGCCCGCCGGAGATACGTCCGGTCGAAGCTCGCGGAGATTCTTACGGCCGTATCTCGGGCGCCCCGGGTCCGGGGCCTTCGCCCTTCGGGTCGGTCGCTCTGCCGAAGGGGGCCTTTTGATCGAGCCGACCTGCGAGCCTCTAGCCCCTTCCCCGGCCGAGATACGGCGGTCTATGCCCGGATTTTCCCACGTCCGTATCTCGGGCGCCCCGGATCCGGGGCCTTCGCCCTTCGGGTCGTTCGCTCTGCCGGAGGGGAGCTTTCGAACGAGCCTACCCGCGAGCCTCTAGCCCTTTCCCCGGCCGAGATACGGCGGTCCCTCCCCGGATTTTCCCAGGGGCGCAGCTCGGGCGCCTTTGCTCCGATCGACTCGCCCTTTGTGTTGGTTGCTCCACGCGAGGGGACCTTTCGAACGAGCCAACCCGCGAGCCTCTGGCCCTTTCCCCGGCCGAGATACAACGGTCCCCCCGCGGATTTTCCCACGGCCGCAGCTCGGGCGCCTTTGCTCGGATCGACTCGCCCTTTGGGTCGGTTGCTCCACCGGAGGGGACCTTTCCAACGAGGCGACCCGCGTCTCTCTAACCCCAAGCCCGGCAGAGATACGACGGTCCCTCCGCGGATTTTCCCACGGCCGCAGCTCGGGCGCCTTTGCTCGGATCGACTCGCCCTTTGAGTCGGTTGCTCCACTGGAGGGGACCTTTCCAACGAGCCAACCCGCTTCTCTCTAACCCTAAGCCCGGGCGAGATACGGCGTACCACCGCCTGACATTTAAACGCCTGTAACTCGGGCGCCTTTGCTCGGATGAACTCGTCCCTCGGGTCGGTTGCTCTACCGGAGCGGCCCTTTCCAACGAGCCATCCCGCTTCTCTCTAACCCTAAGCCCGGCCGAGATACGGGGTACCACCGCCTGACCTTTAAACGGCCGTAACTCGGGCGCCTTTGCTCGGATAAACTCGTCCCTCGGGTCGGTTGCTCTACCGGAGCGGCCCTTTCCAACGAGCCATCCCGCTTCTCTCTAACCCTAAGCCCGGCCGAGATACGGGGTACCACCGCCTGACCTTTAAACGGCCGTAACTCGGGCGCCTTTGCTCGGATAAACTCGTCCCTCGGGTCGGTTGCTCTACCGGAGCGGCCCTTTCCAACGAGCCAACCCGCTTCTCTCTAACCCTTTCCCCGGCCGAGATACGACCCCGAGAACGGTGGCCCCTCTACCCGACCACAGTGCACCCGAGGCCGGCCTCGGACCGCCGAGGACGGTGGCCCCTCTACCCGACCACAGTGCACCCGAGGCCGGCCTCGGACCCCCGAGGACGGTGGCCCCTCTACCCGCCCACAGTGCACCCGAGGCCGGCCTCGGAACCCGCCACGGCCACCCTGGAGCCCGTACCCGGCGCACCGTTCGGTCCCGGGCACCCACTCTTAAGCACTCCCCCCCGGCCTAAGCTCCATACTCCCGGCCCCTCTGGAGAACCAAACCGTTGGTCAACCCGAAACGATCTCCAACCGTTGGTCAACCCGAAAGTACTTCCAGCAGTTGGTCAACCCGAAAGTTTCTCCAGCCGTTGGTCAACCCCATCGACTTAGGTTCTGGAGCGTTCACTTCTCCAGCCGTTGGTCAACCCCATCGACTTAGGTTCTGGAGCGTTCACTTCTCCAGCCGTTGGTCAACCCCATCGACTTAGGTTCTGGAGCGGCAATAAATACGTAAGATAGCATTTAAAAACGTTTAAAAATAGATGCATTTGTTTAAAGCAAAGCATTTATTTACTTACCAGACTACAGTTGGGTTCATGTGAAACTGCAAAATTTGACCCCTGTTCCCTCGAGCTGTGAGTTACATACAACAATGAGCTTGGGTTCATGTGAAACTGCAAAACACAAGCATTACAATGATGTATCACACAATCTGATTGGACTTTGTTTTAATTAAAAATTAAGAAATTTGTACATGCAACTTTACCATTGTGATTCACAGGCCTTGTGGCCTAAAACAGGCTCAACTGTAACTCTTCTCCTTCCTGTTAAGAACAACACACAGTAAAGTCAGTCATATGTCTGTAAAGTACACATACACACCTTTAATTTGATATAAAACAAAAGACAATAGCTTCAGATTTGACTGATATACAAAGATATTTGTACATGCAGTTTACCAAATGATTTACAGGCCTTTTGCAATGACCTCAACAAGGCCGATTTGAGCCCTGTTCCATCGAGCTGTGAGTTACATACAACAATGAGCTTGGGTTCATGTGAAACTGCAAAACACAAGCATTACAATGATGTATCACACAATCTGATTGGACTTTGTTTTAATTAAAAATTAAGAAATTTGTACATGCAACTTTACCATTGTGATTCACAGGCCTTGTGGCCTAAAACAGGCTCAACTGTAACTCTTCTCCTTCCTGTTAGGAACAACACACAGTAAAGTCACTCATATGTCTGTAAAGTACACATACACACCTTTAATTTGATATAAAACAAAAGACAATAGCTTCAGATTTGACTGATATACAAAGATATTTGTACATGCAGTTTACCAAATGATTTACAGGCCTTTTGCAATGACCTCAACAAGGCCGATTTGACCCCTGTTCCATCGAGCTGTGAGTAACACACAACAATGAGCTTGGGTACCCGCGGCATCGTCAAGGTCACCAATACCACGGAGCGTCTACGACGCCCCGTTTCCGAGATATCGGCCAATGAACTGCCGGGCGCCGTATCTCGGCCGGGGAAGGTCCGAAGGACTCGGGGCCGGGCTCGTCGGAAAGGTCTCGCCCGGGGCTTTCCGACGAGACCGACCGCGGGTCCGTGCGACCCCGGGGGCCCGAGATACTTCCGGTCGAAAATTCGAATTTCGTTACCGCGCTGCTCCGGCGCCCCGGGTCCGGGGCCTTCGCCCTTCGGGTGGGTGGCTCCGCCGCGGGGGGCCTTTCGAACGAGCCCACCCGCGCGTCCCTAGCCCTTTCCGGGGCCGAGATACGGCCGGCCACCGC
Source organism: Paramisgurnus dabryanus (assembly GCF_030506205.2). Taxonomy (NCBI): domain Eukaryota; kingdom Metazoa; phylum Chordata; class Actinopteri; order Cypriniformes; family Cobitidae; genus Paramisgurnus; species Paramisgurnus dabryanus. Next base: position 1,149,564 of record NC_133350.1, on the reverse strand, counting down.
GGGATTTTCCCACGGCCGTTTCTCGGGCGCCTCGGGTCCGGGGCCTTCGCCCTTCGGGTCGGCGGCTCCGTCCGAGGGGCCCTTTCCGAGGAGCCCTCCCTCGAGTCTCTGGCCCTTTCCCGTGCCGAGATACGGCGGATCGTCGCGGAATTTTCGCTCGTCCGGAGCTCCGGCGCCCCTAGCGTCCGCCTCGGAGGTCGCCCGGACGCGCGGCCGGTCTCGTTCGAAAGGTCCGTCGCGGGGCTTTCCGACGAGCCAGGCCTCGAGTCCGTGCGACCCCGCCCGCCGGAGATACGTCCGGTCGAAGCTCGCGGAGATTCCGACGGCCGTATCTCGGGCGCCCCGGGTCCGGGGCCTTCGCCCTTCGGGTCGGTCGCTCTGCCGGAGGGGGCCTTTCGATCGAGCCGACCCGCGAGCCTCTAGCCCCTTCCCCGGCCGAGATACGGCGGTCTATGCCCGGATTTTCCCACGTCCGTATCTCGGGCGCCCCGGATCCGGGGCCTTCGCCCTTCGGGTCGTTCGCTCTGCCGGAGGGGAGCTTTCGAACGAGCCTACCCGCGAGCCTCTAGCCCTTTCCCCGGCCGAGATACGGCGGTCCCTCCCCGGATTTTCCCAGGGGCGCAGCTCGGGCGCCTTTGATCCGATCGACTCGCCCTTTGGGTCGGTTGCTCCACGCGAGGGGACCTTTCGAACGAGCCAACCCGCGAGCCTCTGGCCCTTTCCCCGGCCGAGATACAACGGTCCCCCCGCGGATTTTCCCACGGCCGCAGCTCGGGCGCCTTTGCTCGGATCGACTCGCCCTTTGGGTCGGTTGCTCCACCGGAGGGGACCTTTCCAACGAGCCAACCCGCTTCTCTCTAACCCTAAGCCCGGGCGAGATACGGCGTACCACCGCCTGACCTTTAAACGCCTGTAACTCGGGCGCCTTTGCTCGGATGAACTCGTCCCTCGGGTCGGTTGCTCTACCGGAGCGGCCCTTTCCAACGAGCCAACCCGCTTCTCTCTAACCCTAAGCCCGGTCGAGATACGGGGTACCACCGCCTGACCTTTAAACGGCCGTAACTCGGGCGCCTTTGCTCGGATAAACTCGTCCCTCGGGTCGGTTGCTCTACCGGAGCGGCCCTTTCCAACGAGCCAACCCGCTTCTCTCTAACCCTTTCCCCGGCCGAGATACGACCCCGAGAACGGTGGCCCCTCTACCCGACCACAGTGCACCTGAGGCCGGCCTCGGACCCCCGAGGACGGTGGCCCCTCTACCCGACCACAGTGCACCCGAGGAAGGCCTCGGACCCCCGAGGACGGTGGCCCCTCTACCCACCCACAGTGCACCCGAGGCCGGCCTCGGAACCCGCCACGGCCACCTTTTCTCTCTAACCCTTTCCCCGGCCGAGATACGACCCCGAGAACGGTGGCCCCTCTACCCGACCACAGTGCACCCGAGGCCGGCCTCGGACCCCCGAGGACGGTGGCCCCTCTACCCGACCACAGTGCACCCGAGGCCGGCCTCGGACCCCCGAGGACGGTGGCCCCTCTACCCGCCCACAGTGCACCCGAGGCCGGCCTCGGAACCCGCCACGGCCACCCTGGAGCCCGTACCCGGCGCACCGTTCGGTCCCGGGCACCCACTCTTAAGCACTCCCCCCCGGCCTAAGCTCCATACTCCCGGCCCCTCTGGAGAACCAAACTGTTGGTCAACCCGAAACGATCTCCAACCGTTGGTCAACCCGAAAGTACTTCCAGCAGTTGGTCAATCCGAAAGTTTCTCCAGCCGTTGGTCAACCCCATCGACTTAGGTTCTGGAGCGTTCACTTCTCCAGCCGTTGGTCAACCCCATCGACTTAGGTTCTGGAGCGTTCACTTCTCCAGCCGTTGGTCAACCCCATCGACTTAGGTTCTGGAGCGGCAATAAATACGTAAGATAGCATTTAAAAACGTTTAAAAATAGATGCATTTGTTTAAAGCAAAGCATTTATTTACTTACCAGACTACAGTTGGGTTCATGTGAAACTGCAAAACACAAGCTTTACAATGATGTATCACACAGTCTGATTGGACTTTGTTTTGATTAAAAATTAAGAAATTTGTACATGCAACTTTACCATTGTGATTCACAGGCCTTGTGGCCTAAAACAGGCTCAACTGTAACTCTTCTCCTTCCTGTTAGGAACAACACACAGTAAAGTCACTCATTTGTCTGTAAAGTACACATACACACCTTTAATTTGATATAAAACAAAAGACAATAGCTTCAGATTTGACTGATATACACAGATTTTTGTACAGGCAATTTACCAAATAATTTACTGGCCTTTTGCAATGACCTCAACAAGGCCGATTTGACCCCTGTTCCCTCGAGCTGTGAGTTACATACAACAATGAGCTTGGGTTCATGTGAAACTGCAAAACACAAGCATTACAATGATGTATCACACAATCTGATTGGACTTTGTTTTAATTAAAAATTAAGAAATTTGTACATGCAACTTTACCATTGTGATTCACAGGCCTTGTGGCCTAAAACAGGCTCAACTGTAACTCTTCTCCTTCCTGTTAAGAACAACACACAGTAAAGTCAGTCATATGTCTGTAAAGTACACATACACACCTTTAATTTGATATAAAACAAAAGACAATAGCTTCAGATTTGACTGATATACAAAGATATTTGTACATGCAGTTTACCAAATGATTTACAGGCCTTTTGCAATGACCTCAACAAGGCCGATTTGAGCCCTGTTCCATCGAGCTGTGAGTAACATACAACAATGAGCTTGGGTACCCGCGGCATCGTCAAGGTCACCAATACCACGGAGCGTCTACGACGCCCCGTTTCCGAGATATCCGCCAATGAACTGCTGGGCGGCTTATCTCGGCCGGGGAAGGTCCGAAGGACTCGGGGACGGGCTCGTCGGAAAGGTCTCGCCCGGGGCTTTCCGACGAGACCGACCGCGGGTCCGTGCGAACCCGGGGGCCCGAGATACTTCCGGTCGAAAATTCGAATCTCGTTACCGCGCTGCTCCGGCGCCCCGGGTCCGGGGCCTTCGGGTCCCTTTCGAACGAGCCCACCCGCGCGTACCTAGCCCTTTCCGGGGCCGAGATACGGCCGGCCACCGCGGGATTTTCCCACGGCCGTTTCTCGGGCGCCTCGGGTCCGGGGCCTTCGCCCTTCGGGTCGGCGGCTCCGCCCGAGGGGCCCTTTCCGAGGCCTTTTCCGAGGAGCCCTCCCTCGAGTCTCTGGCCCTTTCCCGTGCTGAGATACGGCGGATCGTCGCGGAATTTTCGCTCGTCCGGAGCTCCGGCGCCCCTAGCGTCCGCCTCGGAGGTCGCCCGGACGCGCGGCCGGTCTCGTTCGAAAGGTCCGTCGCGGGGCTTTCCGACGAGCCAGGCCTCGAGTCCGTGCGACCCCGCCCGCCGGAGATACGTCCGGTCGAAGCTCGCGGAGATTCCGACGGCCGTATCTCGGGCGCCCCGGGTCCGGGGCCTTCGCCCTTCGGGTCAGTCGCTCTGCCGGAGGGGGCCTTTCGATCGAGCCGACCCGCGAGCCTCTAGCCCCTTCCCCTGCCGAGATACGGCGGTCTATGCCCGGATTTTCCCACGTCCGTATCTCGGGCGCCCCGGATCCGGGGCCTTCGCCCTTCGGGTCGTTCGCTCTGCCGGAGGGGAGCTTTCGAACGAGCCTACCCGCGAGCCTCTAGCCCTTTCCCCGGCCGAGATACGGCGGTCCCTCCCCGGATTTTCCCAGGGGCGCAGCTCGGGCGCCTTTGATCCGATTGACTCGCCCTTTGGGTCGGTTGCTCCACGCGAGGGGACCTTTCGAACGAGCCAACCCGCGAGCCTCTGGCCCTTTCCCCGGCCGAGATACAACGGTCCCCCCGCGGATTTTCCCACGGCCGCAGCTCGGGCGCCTTTGCTCGGATCGACTCGCCCTTTGGGTCGGTTGCTCCACCGGAGGGGACCTTTCCAACGAGGTGACCCGCGTCTCTCTAACCCCAAGCCCGGCAGAGATACGACGGTCCCTCCGCGGATTTTCCCACGGCCGCAGCTCGGGCGCCTTTGCTCGGATCGACTCGCCCTTTGGGTCGGTTGCTCCACTGGAGGGGACCTTTCCAACGAGCCAACCCGCTTCCCTCTAACCCTAAGCCCGGGCGAGATACGGCGTACCACCGCCTGACATTTAAACGCCTGTAACTCGGGCGCCTTTGCTCGGATGAACTCGTCCCTCGGGTCGGTTGCTCTACCGGAGCGGCCCTTTCCAACGAGACATCCCGCTTCTCTCTAACCCTAAGCCCGGCCGAGATACGGGGTACCACCGCCTGACCTTTAAACGGCCGTAACTCGGGCGCCTTTGCTCGGATAAACTCGTCCCTCGGGTCGGTTGCTCTACCGGAGCGGCCCTTTCCAACGAGCCAACCCGCTTCTCTCTAACCCTTTCCCCGGCCGAGATACGACCCCGAGAACGGTGGCCCCTCTACCCGACCACAGTGCACCCGAGGCCGGCCTCGGACCCCCGAGGACGGTGGCCCCTCTACCCGACCACAGTGCACCCGAGGCCGGCCTCGGACCCCCGAGGACGGTGGCCCCTCTACCCGCCCACAGTGCACCCGAGGCCGGCCTCGGAACCCGCCACGGCCACCCTGGAGCCCGTACCCGGCGCACCGTTCGGTCCCGGGCACCCACTCTTAAGCACTCCCCCCCGGCCTAAGCTCCATACTCCCGGCCCCTCTGGAGAACCAAACCGTTGGTCAACCCGAAACGATCTCCAACCGTTGGTCAACCCGAAAGTACTTCCAGCAGTTGGTCAACCCGAAAGTTTCTCCAGCCGTTGGTCAACCCCATCGACTTAGGCTCTGGAGCGTTCACTTCTCCAGCCGTTGGTCAACCCCATCGACTTAGATTCTGGAGCGTTCACTTCTCCAGCCGTTAGTCAACCCCATCGACTTAGGTTCTGGAGCGGCAATAAATACGTAAGATAGCATTTAAAAACGTTTAAAAATAGATGCATTTGTTTAAAGCAAAGCATTTATTTACTTACCAGACTACAGTTGGGTTCATGTGAAACTGCAAAACACAAGCTTTACAATGATGTATCACACAGTCTGATTGGACTTTGTTTTGATTAAAAATTAAGAAATTTGTACATGCAACTTTACCATTGTGATTCACAGGCCTTGTGGCCTAAAACAGGCTCAACTGTAACTCTTCTCCTTCCTGTTAGGAACAACACACAGTAAAGTCACTCATTTGTCTGTAAAGTACACATACACACCTTTAATTTGATATAAAACAAAAGACAATAGCTTCAGATTTGACTGATATACACAGATTTTTGTACAGGCAATTTACCAAATAATTTACTGGCCTTTTGCAATGACCTCAACAAGGCCGATTTGACCCCTGTTCCCTCGAGCTGTGAGTTACATACAACAATGAGCTTGGGTTCATGTGAAACTGCAAAACACAAGCATTACAATGATGTATCACACAATCTGATTGGACTTTGTTTTAATTAAAAATTAAGAAATTTGTACATGCAACTTTACCATTGTGATTCACAGGCCTTGTGGCCTAAAACAGGCTCAACTGTAACTCTTCTCCTCCCTGTTAAGAACAACACACAGTAGAGTCAGTCATATGTCTGTAAAGTACACATACACACCTTTAATTTGATATAAAACAAAAGACAATAGCTTCAGATTTGACTGATATACAAAGATATTTGTACATGCAGTTTACCAAATGATTTACAGGCCTTTTGCAATGACCTCAACAAGGCCGATTTGAGCCCTGTTCCATCGAGCTGTGAGTAACATACAACAATGAGCTTGGGTACCCGCGGCATCGTCAAGGTCACCAATACCACGGAGCGTCTACGACGCCCCGTTTCCGAGATATCGGCCAATGAACTGCCGGGCGCCTTATCTCGGCCGGGGAAGGTCCGACGGACTCGGGGACGGGCTCGTCGGAAAGGTCTCGCCCGGGGCTTTCCGACGAGACCGACCGCGGGTCCGTGCGACCCCGGGGGCCCGAGATACTTCCGGTCGAAAATTCGAATTTCGTTACCGCGCTGCTCCGGCGCCCCGGGTCCGGGGCCTTCGCCCTTCGGGTGGGTGGCTCCGCCGCGGGGGGCCTTTCGAACGAGCCCACCCGCGCGTACCTAGCCCTTTCCGGGGCCGAGATACGGCCGGCCACCGCGGGATATTCCCACGGCCGTTTCTCGGGCGCCTCGGGTCCGGGGCCTTCGCCCTTCGCGTCAGCGGCTCCGCCCGAGGGGCCCTTTCCGAGGAGCCCTCCCTCGAGTCTCTGGCCCTTTCCCGTGCTGAGATACGGCGGATCGTCGCGGAATTTTCGCTCGTCCGGAGCTCCGGCGCCCCTAGCGTCCGCCTCGGAGGTCGCCCGGACGCGCGGCCGGTCTCGTTCGAAAGGTCCGTCGCGGGGCTTTCCGACGAGCCAGGCCTCGAGTCCGTGCGACCCCGCCCGCCGGAGATACGTTCGGTCGAAGCTCGCGGAGATTCCGACGGCCGTATCTCGGGCGCCCCGGGTCCGGGGCCTTCGCCCTTCGGGTCGGTCGCTCTGCCGGAGGGGGCCTTTCGATCGAGCCGACCCGCGAGCCTCTAGCCCCTTCCCCGGCCGAGATACGGCGGTCTATGCCCGGATTTTCCCACGTCCGTATCTCGGGCGCCCCGGATCCGGGGCCTTCGCCCTTCGGGTCGTTCGCTCTGCCGGAGGGGAGCTTTCGAACGAGCCTACCCGCGAGCCTCTAGCCCTTTCCCCGGCCGAGATACGGCGGTCCCTCCCCGGATTTTCCCAGGGGCGCAGCTCGGGCGCCTTTGCTCCGATCGACTCGCCCTTTGGGTCGGTTGCTCCACCGGAGGGGACCTTTCCAACGAGGCGACCCGCGTCTCTCTAACCCCAAGCCCGGCAGAGATACGACGGTCCCTCCGCGGATTTTCCCACGGCCGCAGCTCAGGCGCCTTTGCTCGGATCGACTCGCCCTTTGGGTCGGTTGCTCCACTGTAGGGCACCTTTCCAACGAGCCAACCCGCTTCTCTCTAACCCTAAGCCCGGGCGAGATACGGCGTACCACCGCCTGACCTTTAAACGCCTGTAACTCGGGCGCCTTTGCTCGGATGAACTCGTCCCTCGGGTCGGTTGCTCCACCGGAGCGGCCCTTTCCAACGAGCCAACCCGCTTCTCTCTAACCCTAAGCCCGGCCGAGATACGGGGTACCACCGCCTGACCTTTAAACGGCCGTAACTCGGGCGCCTTTGCTCGGATAAACTCGTCCCTTGGGTCGGTTGCTCTACCGGAGCGGCCCTTTCCAACGAGCCAACCCGCTTCTCTCTAACCCTTTCCCCGGCCGAGATACGACCCCGAGAACGGTGGCCCCTCTACCCGACCACAGTGCACCCGAGGCCGGCCTCGGACCCCCGAGGACGGTGGCCCCTCTACCCGACCACAGTGCACCCGAGGCCGGCCTCGGACCCCCGAGGACGGTGGCCCCTCTACCCGCCCACAGTGCACCCGAGGCTGGCCTCGGAACCCGCCACGGCCACCCTGGAGCCCGTACCCGGCGCACCGTTCGGTCCCGGGCACCCACGCTTAAGCACTCCCCCCCGGCCTAAGCTCCATACTCCCGGCCCCTCTGGAGAACCAAACCGTTGGTCAACCCGAAACGATCTCCAACCGTTGGTCAACCCGAAAGTACTTCCAGCAGTTGGTCAACCCGAAAGTTTCTCCAGCCGTTGGTCAACCCCATCGACTTAGGTTCTGGAGCGTTCACTTCTCCAGCCGTTGGTCAACCCCATCGACTTAGGTTCTGGAGCGTTCACTTCTCCAGCCGTTGGTCAACCCCATCGACTTAGGTTCTGGAGCGGCAATAAATACGTAAGATAGCATTTAAAAACGTTTAAAAATAGATGCATTTGTTTAAAGCAAAGCATTTATTTACTTACCAGACTACAGTTGGGTTCATGTGAAACTGCAAAACACAAGCTTTACAATGATGTATCACACAGTCTGATTGGACTTTGTTTTGATTAAAAATTAAGAAATTTGTACATGCAACTTTACCATTGTGATTCACAGGCCTTGTGGCCTAAAACAGGCTCAACTGTAACTCTTCTCCTTCCTGTTAGGAACAACACACAGTAAAGTCACTCATTTGTCTGTAAAGTACACATACACACCTTTAATTTGATATAAAACAAAAGACAATAGCTTCAGATTTGACTGATATACACAGATTTTTGTACAGGCAATTTACCAAATAATTTACTGGCCTTTTGCAATGACCTCAACAAGGCCGATTTGACCCCTGTTCCCTCGAGCTGTGAGTTACATACAACAATGAGCTTGGGTTCATGTGAAACTGCAAAACACAAGCATTACAATGATGTATCACACAATCTGATTGGACTTTGTTTTAATTAAACATTAAGAAATTTGTACATGCAACTTTACCATTGTGATTCACAGGCCTTGTGGCCTAAAACAGGCTCAACTGTAACTCTTCTCCTTCCTGTTAGGAACAACACACAGTAAAGTCACTCATATGTCTGTAAAGTACACATACACACCTTTAATTTGATATAAAACAAAAGACAATAGCTTCAGATTTGACTGATATACAAAGATATTTGTACATGCAGTTTACCAAATGATTTACAGGCCTTTTGCAATGACCTCAACAAGGCCGATTTGACCCCTGTTCCATCGAGCTGTGAGTAACATACAACAATGAGCTTGAGTACCCGCGGCATCGTCAAGGTAACCAATACCACGGAGCGTCTACGACGCCCCGTTTCCGAGATATCGGCCAATGAACTGCCGGGCGCCGTATCTCGGCCGGGGAAGGTCCGAAAGACTCGGGGCCGGGGCTTTCCGACGAGACCGACCGCGGGTCCGTGCGACCCCGGGGGCCCGAGATACTTCCGGTCGAAAATTCGAATTTCGTTACCGCGCTGCTCCGGCGCCCCGGGTCCGGGGCCTTCGCCCTTCGGGTGGGTGGCTCCGCCGCGGGGGGCCTTTCGAACGAGCCCACCCGCGCGTCCCTAGCCCTTTCCGGGGCCGAGATACGGCCGGCCACCGCGGGATTTTCCCACGGCCGTTTCTCGGGCGCCTCGGGTCCGGGGCCTTCGCCCTTCGGGTCGGCGGCTCCGTCCGAGGGGCCCTTTCCGAGGAGCCCTCCCTCGAGTCTCTGGCCCTTTCCCGTGCCGAGATACGGCGGATCGTCGCGGAATTTTCGCTCGTCCGGAGCTCCGGCGCCCCTAGCGTCCGCCTCGGAGGTCGCCCGGACGCGCGGCCGGTCTCGTTCGAAAGGTCCGTCGCGGGGCTTTCCGACGAGCCAGGCCTCGAGTCCGTGCGACCCCGCCCGCCGGAGATACGTCCGGTCGAAGCTCGCGGAGATTCCGACGGCCGTATCTCGGGCGCCCCGGGTCCGGGGCCTTCGCCCTTCGGGTCGGTCGCTCTGCCGGAGGGGGCCTTTCGATCGAGCCGACCCGCGAGCCTCTAGCCCCTTCCCCGGCCGAGATACGGCGGTCTATGCCCGGATTTTCCCACGTCCGTATCTCGGGCGCCCCGGATCCGGGGCCTTCGCCCTTCGGGTCGTTCGCTCTGCCGGAGGGGAGCTTTCGAACGAGCCTACCCGCGAGCCTCTAGCCCTTTCCCCGGCCGAGATACGGCGGTCCCTCCCCGGATTTTCCCAGGGGCGCAGCTCGGGCGCCTTTGATCCGATCGACTCGCCCTTTGGGTCGGTTGCTCCACGCGAGGGGACCTTTCGAACGAGCCAACCCGCGAGCCTCTGGCCCTTTCCCCGGCCGAGATACAACGGTCCCCCCGCGGATTTTCCCACGGCCGCAGCTCGGGCGCCTTTGCTCGGATCGACTCGCCCTTTGGGTCGGTTGCTCCACCGGAGGGGACCTTTCCAACGAGCCAACCCGCTTCTCTCTAACCCTAAGCCCGGGCGAGATACGGCGTACCACCGCCTGACCTTTAAACGCCTGTAACTCGGGCGCCTTTGCTCGGATGAACTCGTCCCTCGGGTCGGTTGCTCTACCGGAGCGGCCCTTTCCAACGAGCCAACCCGCTTCTCTCTAACCCTAAGCCCGGCCGAGATACGGGGTACCACCGCCTGACCTTTAAACGGCCGTAACTCGGGCGCCTTTGCTCGGATAAACTCGTCCCTCGGGTCGGTTGCTCTACCGGAGCGGCCCTTTCCAACGAGCCAACCCGCTTCTCTCTAACCCTTTCCCCAGCCGAGATACGACCCCGAGAACGGTGGCCCCTCTACCCGACCACAGTGCACCTGAGGCCGGCCTCGGACCCCCGAGGACGGTGGCCCCTCTACCCGACCACAGTGCACCCGAGGAAGGCCTCGGACCCCCGAGGACGGTGGCCCCTCTACCCACCCACAGTGCACCCGAGGCCGGCCTCGGAACCCGCCACGGCCACCTTTTCTCTCTAACCCTTTCCCCGGCCGAGATACGACCCCGAGAACGGTGGCCCCTCTACCCGACCACAGTGCACCCGAGGCCGGCCTCGGACCCCCGAGGACGGTGGCCCCTCTACCCGACCACAGTGCACCCGAGGCCGGCCTCGGACCCCCGAGGACGGTGGCCCCTCTACCCGCCCACAGTGCACCCGAGGCCGGCCTCGGAACCCGCCACGGCCACCCTGGAGCCCGTACCCGGCGCACCGTTCGGTCCCGGGCACCCACTCTTAAGCACTCCCCCCCGGCCTAAGCTCCATACTCCCGGCCCCTCTGGAGAACCAAACTGTTGGTCAACCCGAAACGATCTCCAACCGTTGGTCAACCCGAAAGTACTTCCAGCAGTTGGTCAATCCGAAAGTTTCTCCAGCCGTTGGTCAACCCCATCGACTTAGGTTCTGGAGCGTTCACTTCTCCAGCCGTTGGTCAACCCCATCGACTTAGGTTCTGGAGCGTTCACTTCTCCAGCCGTTGGTCAACCCCATCGACTTAGGTTCTGGAGCGGCAATAAATACGTAAGATAGCATTTAAAAACGTTTAAAAATAGATGCATTTGTTTAAAGCAAAGCATTTATTTACTTACCAGACTACAGTTGGGTTCATGTGAAACTGCAAAACACAAGCTTTACAATGATGTATCACACAGTCTGATTGGACTTTGTTTTGATTAAAAATTAAGAAATTTGTACATGCAACTTTACCATTGTGATTCACAGGCCTTGTGGCCTAAAACAGGCTCAACTGTAACTCTTCTCCTTCCTGTTAGGAACAACACACAGTAAAGTCACTCATTTGTCTGTAAAGTACACATACACAACTTTAATTTGATATAAAACAAAGAAAATAGCTTCAGATTTGACTGATATACACAGATTTTTGTACAGGCAATTTACCAAATAATTTACTGGCCTTTTGCAATGACCTCAACAAGGCCGATTTGACCCCTGTTCCCTCGAGCTGTGAGTTACATACAACAATGAGCTTGGGTTCATGTGAAACTGCAAAACACAAGCATTACAATGATGTATCACACAATCTGATTGGACTTTGTTTTAATTAAAAATTAAGAAATTTGTACATGCAACTTTACCATTGTGATTCACAGGCCTTGTGGCCTAAAACAGGCTCAACTGTAACTCTTCTCCTTCCTGTTAAGAACAACACACAGTAAAGTCAGTCATATGTCTGTAAAGTACACATACACACCTTTAATTTGATATAAAACAAAAGACAATAGCTTCAGATTTGACTGATATACAAAGATATTTGTACATGCAGTTTACCAAATGATTTACAGGCCTTTTGCAATGACCTCAACAAGGCCGATTTGAGCCCTGTTCCATCGAGCTGTGAGTAACATACAACAATGAGCTTGGGTACCCGCGGCATCGTCAAGGTCACCAATACCACGGAGCGTCTACGACGCCCCGTTTCCGAGATATCGGCCAATGAACTGCCGGGCGCCTTATCTCGGCCGGGGAAGGTCCGAAGGACTCGGGGACGGGCTCGTCGGAAAGGTCTCGCCCGGGGCTTTCCGACGAGACCGACCGCGGGTCCGTGCGAACCCGGGGGCCCGAGATACTTCCGGTCGAAAATTCGAATCTCGTTACCGCGCTGCTCCGGCGCCCCGGGTCCGGGGCCTTCGGGTCCCTTTCGAACGAGCCCACCCGCGCGTACCTAGCCCTTTCCGGGGCCGAGATACGGCCGGCCACCGCGGGATTTTCCCACGGCCGTTTCTCGGGCGCCTCGGGTCCGGGGCCTTCGCCCTTCGGGTCGGCGGCTCCGCCCGAGGGGCCCTTTCCGAGGAGCCCTCCCTCGAGTCTCTGGCCCTTTCCCGTGCTGAGATACGGCGGATCGTCGCGGAATTTTCGCTCGTCCGGAGCTCCGGCGCCCCTAGCGTCCGCCTCGGAGGTCGCCCGGACGCGCGGCCGGTCTCGTTCGAAAGGTCCGTCGCGGGGCTTTCCGACGAGCCAGGCCTCGAGTCCGTGCGACCCCGCCCGCCGGAGATACGTCCGGTCGAAGCTCGCGGAGATTCCGACGGCCGTATCTCGGGCGCCCCGGGTCCGGGGCCTTCGCCCTTCGGGTCGGTCGCTCTGCCGGAGGGGGCCTTTCGATCGAGCCGACCCGCGAGCCTCTAGCCCCTTCCCCGGCCGAGATACGGCGGTCTATGCCCGGATTTTCCCACGTCCGTATCTCGGGCGCCCCGGATCCGGGGCCTTCGCCCTTCGGGTCGTTCGCTCTGCCGGAGGGGAGCTTTCGAACGAGCCCACCCGCGAGAATCTAGCCCTTTCCCCGGCCGAGATACGGCGGTCCCTCCCCGGATTTTCCCAGGGGCGCAGCTCGGGCGCCTTTGCTCCGATCGACTCGCCCTTTGGGTCGGTTGCTCCACCGGAGGGGACCTTTCCAACGAGGCGACCCGCGTCTCTCTAACCCCAAGCCCGGCAGAGATACGACGGTCCCTCCGCGGATTTTCCCACGGCCGCAGCTCGGGCGCCTTTGCTCGGATCGACTCGCCCTTTGGGTCGGTTGCTCCACTGGAGGGGACCTTTCCAACGAGCCAACCCGCTTCTCTCTAACCCTAAGCCCGGGCGAGATACGGCGTACCACCGCCTGACCTTTAAACGCCTGTAACTCGGGCGCCTTTGCTCGGATGAACTCGTCCCTCGGGTCGGTTGCTCTACCGGAGCGGCCCTTTCCAACGAGCCATCCCGCTTCTCTCTAACCCTAAGCCCGGCCGAGATACGGGGTACCACCGCCTGACCTTTAAACGGCCGTAACTCGGGCGCCTTTGCTCGGATAAACTCGTCCCTCGGGTCGGTTGCTCTACCGGAGCGGCCCTTTCCAACGAGCCAACCCGCTTCTCTCTAACCCTTTCCCCGGCCGAGATACGACCCCGAGAACGGTGGCCCCTCTACCCGACCACAGTGCACCCGAGGCCGGCCTCGGACCCCCGAGGACGGTGGCCCCTCTACCCGACCACAGTGCACCCGAGGCCGGCCTCGGACCCCCGAGGACGGTGGCCCCTCTACCCGCCCACAGTGCACCCGAGGCCGGCCTCGGAACCCGCCACCCTGGAGCCCGTACCCGGCGCACCGTTCGGTCCCGGGCACCCACTCTTAAGCACTCCCCCCCCGGCCTAAGCTCCATACTCCCGGCCCCTCTGGAGAACCAAACCGTTGGTCAACCCGAAACGATCTCCAACCGTTGGTCAACCCGAAAGTACTTCCAGCAGTTGGTCAACCCGAAAGTTTCTCCAGCCGTTGGTCAACCCCATCGACTTAGGTTCTGGAGCGTTCACTTCTCCAGCCGTTGGTCAACCCCATCGACTTAGGTTCTGGAGCGTTCACTTCTCCAGCCGTTGGTCAACCCCATCGACTTAGGTTCTGGAGCGGCAATAAATACGTAAGATAGCATTTAAAAACGTTTAAAAATAGATGCATTTGTTTAAAGCAAAGCATTTATTTACTTACCAGACTACAGTTGGGTTCATGTGAAACTGCAAAACACATGCTTTACAATGATGTATCACACAGTCTGATTGGACTTTGTTTTGATTAAAAATTAAGAAATTTGTACATGCAACTTTACCATTGTGATTCACAGGCCTTGTGGCCTAAAACAGGCTCAACTGTAACTCTTCTCCTTCCTGTTAGGAACAACACACAGTAAAGTCACTCATTTGTCTGTAAAGTACACATACACACCTTTAATTTGATATAAAACAAAAGACAATAGCTTCAGATTTGACTGATATACACAGATTTTTGTACAGGCAATTTACCAAATAATTTACTGGCCTTTTGCAATGACCTCAACAAGGCCGATTTGACCCCTGTTCCCTCGAGCTGTGAGTTACATACAACAATGAGCTTGGGTTCATGTGAAACTGCAAAACACAAGCATTACAATGATGTATCACACAATCTGATTGGACTTTGTTTTAATTAAAAATTAAGAAATTTGTACATGCAACTTTACCATTGTGATTCACAGGCATTGTGGCCTAAAACAGGCTCAACTGTAACTCTTCTCCTTCCTGTTAGGAACAACACACAGTAAAGTCACTCATATGTCTGTAAAGTACACATACACACCTTTAATTTGATATAAAACAAAAGACAATAGCTTCAGATTTGACTGATATACAAAGATATTTGTACATGCAGTTTACCAAATGATTTACAGGCCTTTTGCAATGACCTCAACAAGGCCGATTTGACCCCTGTTCCATCGAGCTGTGAGTAACATACAACAATGAGCTTGGGTACCCGCGGCATCGTCAAGGTCACCAATACCACGGAGCGTCTACGACGCCCCGTTTCCCATATATCGGCCAATGAACTGCCGGGCGCCGTATCTCGGCCGGGGAAGGTCCGAAGGACTCGGGGCCGGGCTCGTCGGAAAGGTCTGGCCCGGGGCTTTCCGACGAGACCGACCGCGGGTCCGTGCGACCCCGGGGGCCCGAGATACTTCCGGTCGAAAATTCGAATTTCGTTACCGCGCTGCTCCGGCGCCCCGGGTCCGGGGCCTTCGCCCTTCGGGTGGGTGGCTCCGCCGCGGGGGGCCTTTCGAACGAGCCCACCCGCGCGTCCCTAGCCCTTTCCGGGGCCGAGATACGGCCGGCCACCGCGGGATATTCCCACGGCCGTTTCTCGGGCGCCTCGGGTCCGGGGCCTTCGCCCTTCGGGTCGGCGGCTCCGCCCGAGGGGCCCTTTCCGAGGAGCCCTCCCTCGAGTCTCTGGCCCTTTCCCGTGCCGAGATACGGCGGATCGTCGCGGAATTTTCGCTCGTCCGGAGCTCCGGCGCCCCTAGCGTCCGCCTCGGAGGTCGCCCGGACGCGCGGCCGGTCTCGTTCGAAAGGTCCGTCGCGGGGCTTTCCGACGAGCCAGGCCTCGAGTCCGTGCGACCCCGCCCGCCGGAGATACGTCCGGTCGAAGCTCGCGGAGATTCTTACGGCCGTATCTCGGGCGCCCCGGGTCCGGGGCCTTCGCCCTTCGGGTCGGTCGCTCTGCCGAAGGGGGCCTTTTGATCGAGCCGACCTGCGAGCCTCTAGCCCCTTCCCCGGCCGAGATACGGCGGTCTATGCCCGGATTTTCCCACGTCCGTATCTCGGGCGCCCCGGATCCGGGGCCTTCGCCCTTCGGGTCGTTCGCTCTGCCGGAGGGGAGCTTTCGAACGAGCCTACCCGCGAGCCTCTAGCCCTTTCCCCGGCCGAGATACGGCGGTCCCTCCCCGGATTTTCCCAGGGGCGCAGCTCGGGCGCCTTTGCTCCGATCGACTCGCCCTTTGTGTTGGTTGCTCCACGCGAGGGGACCTTTCGAACGAGCCAACCCGCGAGCCTCTGGCCCTTTCCCCGGCCGAGATACAACGGTCCCCCCGCGGATTTTCCCACGGCCGCAGCTCGGGCGCCTTTGCTCGGATCGACTCGCCCTTTGGGTCGGTTGCTCCACCGGAGGGGACCTTTCCAACGAGGCGACCCGCGTCTCTCTAACCCCAAGCCCGGCAGAGATACGACGGTCCCTCCGCGGATTTTCCCACGGCCGCAGCTCGGGCGCCTTTGCTCGGATCGACTCGCCCTTTGAGTCGGTTGCTGCACTGGAGGGGACCTTTCCAACGAGCCAACCCGCTTCTCTCTAACCCTAAGCCCGGGCGAGATACGGCGTACCACCGCCTGACATTTAAACGCCTGTAACTCGGGCGCCTTTGCTCGGATGAACTCGTCCCTCGGGTCGGTTGCTCTACCGGAGCGGCCCTTTCCAACGAGCCATCCCGCTTCTCTCTAACCCTAAGCCCGGCCGAGATACGGGGTACCACCGCCTGACCTTTAAACGGCCGTAACTCGGGCGCCTTTGCTCGGATAAACTCGTCCCTCGGGTCGGTTGCTCTACCGGAGCGGCCCTTTCCAACGAGCCATCCCGCTTCTCTCTAACCCTAAGCCCGGCCGAGATACGGGGTACCACCGCCTGACCTTTAAACAGCCGTAACTCGGGCGCCTTTGCTCGGATAAACTCGTCCCTCGGGTCGGTTGCTCTACCGGAGCGGCCCTTTCCAACGAGCCAACCCGCTTCTCTCTAACCCTTTCCCCGGCCGAGATACGACCCCGAGAACGGTGGCCCCTCTACCCGACCACAGTGCACCCGAGGCCGGCCTCGGACCGCCGAGGACGGTGGCCCCTCTACCCGACCACAGTGCACCCGAGGCCGGCCTCGGACCCCCGAGGACGGTGGCCCCTCTACCCGCCCACAGTGCACCCGAGGCCGGCCTCGGAACCCGCCACGGCCACCCTGGAGCCCGTACCCGGCGCACCGTTCGGTCCCGGGCACCCACTCTTAAGCACTCCCCCCCGGCCTAAGCTCCATACTCCCGGCCCCTCTGGAGAACCAAACCGTTGGTCAACCCGAAACGATCTCCAACCGTTGGTCAACCCGAAAGTACTTCCAGCAGTTGGTCAACCCGAAAGTTTCTCCAGCCGTTGGTCAACCCCATCGACTTAGGTTCTGGAGCGTTCACTTCTCCAGCCGTTGGTCAACCCCATCGACTTAGGTTCTGGAGCGTTCACTTCTCCAGCCGTTGGTCAACCCCATCGACTTAGGTTCTGGAGCGGCAATAAATACGTAAGATAGCATTTAAAAACGTTTAAAAATAGATGCATTTGTTTAAAGCAAAGCATTTATTTACTTACCAGACTACAGTTGGGTTCATGTGAAACTGCAAAATTTGACCCCTGTTCCCTCGAGCTGTGAGTTACATACAACAATGAGCTTGGGTTCATGTGAAACTGCAAAACACAAGCATTACAATGATGTATCACACAATCTGATTGGACTTTGTTTTAATTAAAAATTAAGAAATTTGTACATGCAACTTTACCATTGTGATTCACAGGCCTTGTGGCCTAAAACAGGCTCAACTGTAACTCTTCTCCTTCCTGTTAAGAACAACACACAGTAAAGTCAGTCATATGTCTGTAAAGTACACATACACACCTTTAATTTGATATAAAACAAAAGACAATAGCTTCAGATTTGACTGATATACAAAGATATTTGTACATGCAGTTTACCAAATGATTTACAGGCCTTTTGCAATGACCTCAACAAGGCCGATTTGAGCCCTGTTCCATCGAGCTGTGAGTTACATACAACAATGAGCTTGGGTTCATGTGAAACTGCAAAACACAAGCATTACAATGATGTATCACACAATCTGATTGGACTTTGTTTTAATTAAAAATTAAGAAATTTGTACATGCAACTTTACCATTGTGATTCACAGGCCTTGTGGCCTAAAACAGGCTCAACTGTAACTCTTCTCCTTCCTGTTAGGAACAACACACAGTAAAGTCACTCATATGTCTGTAAAGTACACATACACACCTTTAATTTGATATAAAACAAAAGACAATAGCTTCAGATTTGACTGATATACAAAGATATTTGTACATGCAGTTTACCAAATGATTTACAGGCCTTTTGCAATGACCTCAACAAGGCCGATTTGACCCCTGTTCCATCGAGCTGTGAGTAACACACAACAATGAGCTTGGGTACCCGCGGCATCGTCAAGGTCACCAATACCACGGAGCGTCTACGACGCCCCGTTTCCGAGATATCGGCCAATGAACTGCCGGGCGCCGTATCTCGGCCGGGGAAGGTCCGAAGGACTCGGGGCCGGGCTCGTCGGAAAGGTCTCGCCCGGGGCTTTCCGACGAGACCGACCGCGGGTCCGTGCGACCCCGGGGGCCCGAGATACTTCCGGTCGAAAATTCGAATTTCGTTACCGCGCTGCTCCGGCGCCCCGGGTCCGGGGCCTTCGCCCTTCGGGTGGGTGGCTCCGCCGCGGGGGGCCTTTCGAACGAGCCCACCCGCGCGTCCCTAGCCCTTTCCGGGGCCGAGATACGGCCGGCCACCGCGGGATTTTCCCACGGCCGTTTCTCGGGCGCCTCGGGTCCGGGGCCTTCGCCCTTCGGGTCGGCGGCTCCGTCCGAGGGGCCCTTTCCGAGGAGCCCTCCCTCGAGTCTCTGGCCCTTTCCCGTGCCGAGATACGGCGGATCGTCGCGGAATTTTCGCTCGTCCGGAGCTCCGGCGCCCCTAGCGTCCGCCTCGGAGGTCGCCCGGACGCGCGGCCGGTCTCGTTCGAAAGGTCCGTCGCGGGGCTTTCCGACGAGCCAGGCCTCGAGTCCGTGCGACCCCGCCCGCCGGAGATACGTCCGGTCGAAGCTCGCGGAGATTCCGACGGCCGTATCTCGGGCGCCCCGGGTCCGGGGCCTTCGCCCTTCGGGTCGGTCGCTCTGCCGGAGGGGGCCTTTCGATCGAGCCGACCCGCGAGCCTCTAGCCCCTTCCCCGGCCGAGATACGGCGGTCTATGCCCGGATTTTCCCACGTCCGTATCTCGGGCGCCCCGGATCCGGGGCCTTCGCCCTTCGGGTCGTTCGCTCTGCCGGAGGGGAGCTTTCGAACGAGCCTACCCGCGAGCCTCTAGCCCTTTCCCCGGCCGAGATACGGCGGTCCCTCCCCGGATTTTCCCAGGGGCGCAGCTCGGGCGCCTTTGATCCGATCGACTCGCCCTTTGGGTCGGTTGCTCCACGCGAGGGGACCTTTCGAACGAGCCAACCCGCGAGCCTCTGGCCCTTTCCCCGGCCGAGATACAACGGTCCCCCCGCGGATTTTCCCACGGCCGCAGCTCGGGCGCCTTTGCTCGGATCGACTCGCCCTTTGGGTCGGTTGCTCCACCGGAGGGGACCTTTCCAACGAGCCAACCCGCTTCTCTCTAACCCTAAGCCCGGGCGAGATACGGCGTACCACCGCCTGACCTTTAAACGCCTGTAACTCGGGCGCCTTTGCTCGGATGAACTCGTCCCTCGGGTCGGTTGCTCTACCGGAGCGGCCCTTTCCAACGAGCCAACCCGCTTCTCTCTAACCCTAAGCCCGGCCGAGATACGGGGTACCACCGCCTGACCTTTAAACGGCCGTAACTCGGGCGCCTTTGCTCGGATAAACTCGTCCCTCGGGTCGGTTGCTCTACCGGAGCGGCCCTTTCCAACGAGCCAACCCGCTTCTCTCTAACCCTTTCCCCAGCCGAGATACGACCCCGAGAACGGTGGCCCCTCTACCCGACCACAGTGCACCTGAGGCCGGCCTCGGACCCCCGAGGACGGTGGCCCCTCTACCCGACCACAGTGCACCCGAGGAAGGCCTCGGACCCCCGAGGACGGTGGCCCCTCTACCCACCCACAGTGCACCCGAGGCCGGCCTCGGAACCCGCCACGGCCACCTTTTCTCTCTAACCCTTTCCCCGGCCGAGATACGACCCCGAGAACGGTGGCCCCTCTACCCGACCACAGTGCACCCGAGGCCGGCCTCGGACCCCCGAGGACGGTGGCCCCTCTACCCGACCACAGTGCACCCGAGGCCGGCCTCGGACCCCCGAGGACGGTGGCCCCTCTACCCGCCCACAGTGCACCCGAGGCCGGCCTCGGAACCCGCCACGGCCACCCTGGAGCCCGTACCCGGCGCACCGTTCGGTCCCGGGCACCCACTCTTAAGCACTCCCCCCCGGCCTAAGCTCCATACTCCCGGCCCCTCTGGAGAACCAAACTGTTGGTCAACCCGAAACGATCTCCAACCGTTGGTCAACCCGAAAGTACTTCCAGCAGTTGGTCAATCCGAAAGTTTCTCCAGCCGTTGGTCAACCCCATCGACTTAGGTTCTGGAGCGTTCACTTCTCCAGCCGTTGGTCAACCCCATCGACTTAGGTTCTGGAGCGTTCACTTCTCCAGCCGTTGGTCAACCCCATCGACTTAGGTTCTGGAGCGGCAATAAATACGTAAGATAGCATTTAAAAACGTTTAAAAATAGATGCATTTGTTTAAAGCAAAGCATTTATTTACTTACCAGACTACAGTTGGGTTCATGTGAAACTGCAAAACACAAGCTTTACAATGATGTATCACACAGTCTGATTGGACTTTGTTTTGATTAAAAATTAAGAAATTTGTACATGCAACTTTACCATTGTGATTCACAGGCCTTGTGGCCTAAAACAGGCTCAACTGTAACTCTTCTCCTTCCTGTTAGGAACAACACACAGTAAAGTCACTCATTTGTCTGTAAAGTACACATACACAACTTTAATTTGATATAAAACAAAGAAAATAGCTTCAGATTTGACTGATATACACAGATTTTTGTACAGGCAATTTACCAAATAATTTACTGGCCTTTTGCAATGACCTCAACAAGGCCGATTTGACCCCTGTTCCCTCGAGCTGTGAGTTACATACAACAATGAGCTTGGGTTCATGTGAAACTGCAAAACACAAGCATTACAATGATGTATCACACAATCTGATTGGACTTTGTTTTAATTAAAAATTAAGAAATTTGTACATGCAACTTTACCATTGTGATTCACAGGCCTTGTGGCCTAAAACAGGCTCAACTGTAACTCTTCTCCTTCCTGTTAAGAACAACACACAGTAAAGTCAGTCATATGTCTGTAAAGTACACATACACACCTTTAATTTGATATAAAACAAAAGACAATAGCTTCAGATTTGACTGATATACAAAGATATTTGTACATGCAGTTTACCAAATGATTTACAGGCCTTTTGCAATGACCTCAACAAGGCCGATTTGAGCCCTGTTCCATCGAGCTGTGAGTAACATACAACAATGAGCTTGGGTACCCGCGGCATCGTCAAGGTCACCAATACCACGGAGCGTCTACGACGCCCCGTTTCCGAGATATCGGCCAATGAACTGCCGGGCGCCTTATCTCGGCCGGGGAAGGTCCGAAGGACTCGGGGACGGGCTCGTCGGAAAGGTCTCGCCCGGGGCTTTCCGACGAGACCGACCGCGGGTCCGTGCGAACCCGGGGGCCCGAGATACTTCCGGTCGAAAATTCGAATCTCGTTACCGCGCTGCTCCGGCGCCCCGGGTCCGGGGCCTTCGGGTCCCTTTCGAACGAGCCCACCCGCGCGTACCTAGCCCTTTCCGGGGCCGAGATACGGCCGGCCACCGCGGGATTTTCCCACGGCCGTTTCTCGGGCGCCTCGGGTCCGGGGCCTTCGCCCTTCGGGTCGGCGGCTCCGCCCGAGGGGCCCTTTCCGAGGAGCCCTCCCTCGAGTCTCTGGCCCTTTCCCGTGCTGAGATACGGCGGATCGTCGCGGAATTTTCGCTCGTCCGGAGCTCCGGCGCCCCTAGCGTCCGCCTCGGAGGTCGCCCGGACGCGCGGCCGGTCTCGTTCGAAAGGTCCGTCGCGGGGCTTTCCGACGAGCCAGGCCTCGAGTCCGTGCGACCCCGCCCGCCGGAGATACGTCCGGTCGAAGCTCGCGGAGATTCCGACGGCCGTATCTCGGGCGCCCCGGGTCCGGGGCCTTCGCCCTTCGGGTCGGTCGCTCTGCCGGAGGGGGCCTTTCGATCGAGCCGACCCGCGAGCCTCTAGCCCCTTCCCCGGCCGAGATACGGCGGTCTATGCCCGGATTTTCCCACGTCCGTATCTCGGGCGCCCCGGATCCGGGGCCTTCGCCCTTCGGGTCGTTCGCTCTGCCGGAGGGGAGCTTTCGAACGAGCCCACCCGCGAGAATCTAGCCCTTTCCCCGGCCGAGATACGGCGGTCCCTCCCCGGATTTTCCCAGGGGCGCAGCTCGGGCGCCTTTGCTCCGATCGACTCGCCCTTTGGGTCGGTTGCTCCACCGGAGGGGACCTTTCCAACGAGGCGACCCGCGTCTCTCTAACCCCAAGCCCGGCAGAGATACGACGGTCCCTCCGCGGATTTTCCCACGGCCGCAGCTCGGGCGCCTTTGCTCGGATCGACTCGCCCTTTGGGTCGGTTGCTCCACTGGAGGGGACCTTTCCAACGAGCCAACCCGCTTCTCTCTAACCCTAAGCCCGGGCGAGATACGGCGTACCACCGCCTGACCTTTAAACGCCTGTAACTCGGGCGCCTTTGCTCGGATGAACTCGTCCCTCGGGTCGGTTGCTCTACCGGAGCGGCCCTTTCCAACGAGCCATCCCGCTTCTCTCTAACCCTAAGCCCGGCCGAGATACGGGGTACCACCGCCTGACCTTTAAACGGCCGTAACTCGGGCGCCTTTGCTCGGATAAACTCGTCCCTCGGGTCGGTTGCTCTACCGGAGCGGCCCTTTCCAACGAGCCAACCCGCTTCTCTCTAACCCTTTCCCCGGCCGAGATACGACCCCGAGAACGGTGGCCCCTCTACCCGACCACAGTGCACCCGAGGCCGGCCTCGGACCCCCGAGGACGGTGGCCCCTCTACCCGACCACAGTGCACCCGAGGCCGGCCTCGGACCCCCGAGGACGGTGGCCCCTCTACCCGCCCACAGTGCACCCGAGGCCGGCCTCGGAACCCGCCACCCTGGAGCCCGTACCCGGCGCACCGTTCGGTCCCGGGCACCCACTCTTAAGCACTCCCCCCCCGGCCTAAGCTCCATACTCCCGGCCCCTCTGGAGAACCAAACCGTTGGTCAACCCGAAACGATCTCCAACCGTTGGTCAACCCGAAAGTACTTCCAGCAGTTGGTCAACCCGAAAGTTTCTCCAGCCGTTGGTCAACCCCATCGACTTAGGTTCTGGAGCGTTCACTTCTCCAGCCGTTGGTCAACCCCATCGACTTAGGTTCTGGAGCGTTCACTTCTCCAGCCGTTGGTCAACCCCATCGACTTAGGTTCTGGAGCGGCAATAAATACGTAAGATAGCATTTAAAAACGTTTAAAAATAGATGCATTTGTTTAAAGCAAAGCATTTATTTACTTACCAGACTACAGTTGGGTTCATGTGAAACTGCAAAACACATGCTTTACAATGATGTATCACACAGTCTGATTGGACTTTGTTTTGATTAAAAATTAAGAAATTTGTACATGCAACTTTACCATTGTGATTCACAGGCCTTGTGGCCTAAAACAGGCTCAACTGTAACTCTTCTCCTTCCTGTTAGGAACAACACACAGTAAAGTCACTCATTTGTCTGTAAAGTACACATACACACCTTTAATTTGATATAAAACAAAAGACAATAGCTTCAGATTTGACTGATATACACAGATTTTTGTACAGGCAATTTACCAAATAATTTACTGGCCTTTTGCAATGACCTCAACAAGGCCGATTTGACCCCTGTTCCCTCGAGCTGTGAGTTACATACAACAATGAGCTTGGGTTCATGTGAAACTGCAAAACACAAGCATTACAATGATGTATCACACAATCTGATTGGACTTTGTTTTAATTAAAAATTAAGAAATTTGTACATGCAACTTTACCATTGTGATTCACAGGCATTGTGGCCTAAAACAGGCTCAACTGTAACTCTTCTCCTTCCTGTTAGGAACAACACACAGTAAAGTCACTCATATGTCTGTAAAGTACACATACACACCTTTAATTTGATATAAAACAAAAGACAATAGCTTCAGATTTGACTGATATACAAAGATATTTGTACATGCAGTTTACCAAATGATTTACAGGCCTTTTGCAATGACCTCAACAAGGCCGATTTGACCCCTGTTCCATCGAGCTGTGAGTAACATACAACAATGAGCTTGGGTACCCGCGGCATCGTCAAGGTCACCAATACCACGGAGCGTCTACGACGCCCCGTTTCCCATATATCGGCCAATGAACTGCCGGGCGCCGTATCTCGGCCGGGGAAGGTCCGAAGGACTCGGGGCCGGGCTCGTCGGAAAGGTCTGGCCCGGGGCTTTCCGACGAGACCGACCGCGGGTCCGTGCGACCCCGGGGGCCCGAGATACTTCCGGTCGAAAATTCGAATTTCGTTACCGCGCTGCTCCGGCGCCCCGGGTCCGGGGCCTTCGCCCTTCGGGTGGGTGGCTCCGCCGCGGGGGGCCTTTCGAACGAGCCCACCCGCGCGTCCCTAGCCCTTTCCGGGGCCGAGATACGGCCGGCCACCGCGGGATATTCCCACGGCCGTTTCTCGGGCGCCTCGGGTCCGGGGCCTTCGCCCTTCGGGTCGGCGGCTCCGCCCGAGGGGCCCTTTCCGAGGAGCCCTCCCTCGAGTCTCTGGCCCTTTCCCGTGCCGAGATACGGCGGATCGTCGCGGAATTTTCGCTCGTCCGGAGCTCCGGCGCCCCTAGCGTCCGCCTCGGAGGTCGCCCGGACGCGCGGCCGGTCTCGTTCGAAAGGTCCGTCGCGGGGCTTTCCGACGAGCCAGGCCTCGAGTCCGTGCGACCCCGCCCGCCGGAGATACGTCCGGTCGAAGCTCGCGGAGATTCTTACGGCCGTATCTCGGGCGCCCCGGGTCCGGGGCCTTCGCCCTTCGGGTCGGTCGCTCTGCCGAAGGGGGCCTTTTGATCGAGCCGACCTGCGAGCCTCTAGCCCCTTCCCCGGCCGAGATACGGCGGTCTATGCCCGGATTTTCCCACGTCCGTATCTCGGGCGCCCCGGATCCGGGGCCTTCGCCCTTCGGGTCGTTCGCTCTGCCGGAGGGGAGCTTTCGAACGAGCCTACCCGCGAGCCTCTAGCCCTTTCCCCGGCCGAGATACGGCGGTCCCTCCCCGGATTTTCCCAGGGGCGCAGCTCGGGCGCCTTTGCTCCGATCGACTCGCCCTTTGTGTTGGTTGCTCCACGCGAGGGGACCTTTCGAACGAGCCAACCCGCGAGCCTCTGGCCCTTTCCCCGGCCGAGATACAACGGTCCCCCCGCGGATTTTCCCACGGCCGCAGCTCGGGCGCCTTTGCTCGGATCGACTCGCCCTTTGGGTCGGTTGCTCCACCGGAGGGGACCTTTCCAACGAGGCGACCCGCGTCTCTCTAACCCCAAGCCCGGCAGAGATACGACGGTCCCTCCGCGGATTTTCCCACGGCCGCAGCTCGGGCGCCTTTGCTCGGATCGACTCGCCCTTTGAGTCGGTTGCTGCACTGGAGGGGACCTTTCCAACGAGCCAACCCGCTTCTCTCTAACCCTAAGCCCGGGCGAGATACGGCGTACCACCGCCTGACATTTAAACGCCTGTAACTCGGGCGCCTTTGCTCGGATGAACTCGTCCCTCGGGTCGGTTGCTCTACCGGAGCGGCCCTTTCCAACGAGCCATCCCGCTTCTCTCTAACCCTAAGCCCGGCCGAGATACGGGGTACCACCGCCTGACCTTTAAACGGCCGTAACTCGGGCGCCTTTGCTCGGATAAACTCGTCCCTCGGGTCGGTTGCTCTACCGGAGCGGCCCTTTCCAACGAGCCATCCCGCTTCTCTCTAACCCTAAGCCCGGCCGAGATACGGGGTACCACCGCCTGACCTTTAAACAGCCGTAACTCGGGCGCCTTTGCTCGGATAAACTCGTCCCTCGGGTCGGTTGCTCTACCGGAGCGGCCCTTTCCAACGAGCCAACCCGCTTCTCTCTAACCCTTTCCCCGGCCGAGATACGACCCCGAGAACGGTGGCCCCTCTACCCGACCACAGTGCACCCGAGGCCGGCCTCGGACCGCCGAGGACGGTGGCCCCTCTACCCGACCACAGTGCACCCGAGGCCGGCCTCGGACCCCCGAGGACGGTGGCCCCTCTACCCGCCCACAGTGCACCCGAGGCCGGCCTCGGAACCCGCCACGGCCACCCTGGAGCCCGTACCCGGCGCACCGTTCGGTCCCGGGCACCCACTCTTAAGCACTCCCCCCCGGCCTAAGCTCCATACTCCCGGCCCCTCTGGAGAACCAAACCGTTGGTCAACCCGAAACGATCTCCAACCGTTGGTCAACCCGAAAGTACTTCCAGCAGTTGGTCAACCCGAAAGTTTCTCCAGCCGTTGGTCAACCCCATCGACTTAGGTTCTGGAGCGTTCACTTCTCCAGCCGTTGGTCAACCCCATCGACTTAGGTTCTGGAGCGTTCACTTCTCCAGCCGTTGGTCAACCCCATCGACTTAGGTTCTGGAGCGGCAATAAATACGTAAGATAGCATTTAAAAACGTTTAAAAATAGATGCATTTGTTTAAAGCAAAGCATTTATTTACTTACCAGACTACAGTTGGGTTCATGTGAAACTGCAAAATTTGACCCCTGTTCCCTCGAGCTGTGAGTTACATACAACAATGAGCTTGGGTTCATGTGAAACTGCAAAACACAAGCATTACAATGATGTATCACACAATCTGATTGGACTTTGTTTTAATTAAAAATTAAGAAATTTGTACATGCAACTTTACCATTGTGATTCACAGGCCTTGTGGCCTAAAACAGGCTCAACTGTAACTCTTCTCCTTCCTGTTAAGAACAACACACAGTAAAGTCAGTCATATGTCTGTAAAGTACACATACACACCTTTAATTTGATATAAAACAAAAGACAATAGCTTCAGATTTGACTGATATACAAAGATATTTGTACATGCAGTTTACCAAATGATTTACAGGCCTTTTGCAATGACCTCAACAAGGCCGATTTGAGCCCTGTTCCATCGAGCTGTGAGTTACATACAACAATGAGCTTGGGTTCATGTGAAACTGCAAAACACAAGCATTACAATGATGTATCACACAATCTGATTGGACTTTGTTTTAATTAAAAATTAAGAAATTTGTACATGCAACTTTACCATTGTGATTCACAGGCCTTGTGGCCTAAAACAGGCTCAACTGTAACTCTTCTCCTTCCTGTTAGGAACAACACACAGTAAAGTCACTCATATGTCTGTAAAGTACACATACACACCTTTAATTTGATATAAAACAAAAGACAATAGCTTCAGATTTGACTGATATACAAAGATATTTGTACATGCAGTTTACCAAATGATTTACAGGCCTTTTGCAATGACCTCAACAAGGCCGATTTGACCCCTGTTCCATCGAGCTGTGAGTAACACACAACAATGAGCTTGGGTACCCGCGGCATCGTCAAGGTCACCAATACCACGGAGCGTCTACGACGCCCCGTTTCCGAGATATCGGCCAATGAACTGCCGGGCGCCGTATCTCGGCCGGGGAAGGTCCGAAGGACTCGGGGCCGGGCTCGTCGGAAAGGTCTCGCCCGGGGCTTTCCGACGAGACCGACCGCGGGTCCGTGCGACCCCGGGGGCCCGAGATACTTCCGGTCGAAAATTCGAATTTCGTTACCGCGCTGCTCCGGCGCCCCGGGTCCGGGGCCTTCGCCCTTCGGGTGGGTGGCTCCGCCGCGGGGGGCCTTTCGAACGAGCCCACCCGCGCGTCCCTAGCCCTTTCCGGGGCCGAGATACGGCCGGCCACCGCGGGATTTTCCCACGGCCGTTTCTCGGGCGCCTCGGGTCCGGGGCCTTCGCCCTTCGGGTCGGCGGCTCCGTCCGAGGGGCCCTTTCCGAGGAGCCCTCCCTCGAGTCTCTGGCCCTTTCCCGTGCCGAGATACGGCGGATCGTCGCGGAATTTTCGCTCGTCCGGAGCTCCGGCGCCCCTAGCGTCCGCCTCGGAGGTCGCCCGGACGCGCGGCCGGTCTCGTTCGAAAGGTCCGTCGCGGGGCTTTCCGACGAGCCAGGCCTCGAGTCCGTGCGACCCCGCCCGCCGGAGATACGTCCGGTCGAAGCTCGCGGAGATTCCGACGGCCGTATCTCGGGCGCCCCGGGTCCGGGGCCTTCGCCCTTCGGGTCGGTCGCTCTGCCGGAGGGGGCCTTTCGATCGAGCCGACCCGCGAGCCTCTAGCCCCTTCCCCGGCCGAGATACGGCGGTCTATGCCCGGATTTTCCCACGTCCGTATCTCGGGCGCCCCGGATCCGGGGCCTTCGCCCTTCGGGTCGTTCGCTCTGCCGGAGGGGAGCTTTCGAACGAGCCTACCCGCGAGCCTCTAGCCCTTTCCCCGGCCGAGATACGGCGGTCCCTCCCCGGATTTTCCCAGGGGCGCAGCTCGGGCGCCTTTGATCCGATCGACTCGCCCTTTGGGTCGGTTGCTCCACGCGAGGGGACCTTTCGAACGAGCCAACCCGCGAGCCTCTGGCCCTTTCCCCGGCCGAGATACAACGGTCCCCCCGCGGATTTTCCCACGGCCGCAGCTCGGGCGCCTTTGCTCGGATCGACTCGCCCTTTGGGTCGGTTGCTCCACCGGAGGGGACCTTTCCAACGAGCCAACCCGCTTCTCTCTAACCCTAAGCCCGGGCGAGATACGGCGTACCACCGCCTGACCTTTAAACGCCTGTAACTCGGGCGCCTTTGCTCGGATGAACTCGTCCCTCGGGTCGGTTGCTCTACCGGAGCGGCCCTTTCCAACGAGCCAACCCGCTTCTCTCTAACCCTAAGCCCGGCCGAGATACGGGGTACCACCGCCTGACCTTTAAACGGCCGTAACTCGGGCGCCTTTGCTCGGATAAACTCGTCCCTCGGGTCGGTTGCTCTACCGGAGCGGCCCTTTCCAACGAGCCAACCCGCTTCTCTCTAACCCTTTCCCCGGCCGAGATACGACCCCGAGAACGGTGGCCCCTCTACCCGACCACAGTGCACCTGAGGCCGGCCTCGGACCCCCGAGGACGGTGGCCCCTCTACCCGACCACAGTGCACCCGAGGAAGGCCTCGGACCCCCGAGGACGGTGGCCCCTCTACCCACCCACAGTGCACCCGAGGCCGGCCTCGGAACCCGCCACGGCCACCTTTTCTCTCTAACCCTTTCCCCGGCCGAGATACGACCCCGAGAACGGTGGCCCCTCTACCCGACCACAGTGCACCCGAGGCCGGCCTCGGACCCCCGAGGACGGTGGCCCCTCTACCCGACCACAGTGCACCCGAGGCCGGCCTCGGACCCCCGAGGACGGTGGCCCCTCTACCCGCCCACAGTGCACCCGAGGCCGGCCTCGGAACCCGCCACGGCCACCCTGGAGCCCGTACCCGGCGCACCGTTCGGTCCCGGGCACCCACTCTTAAGCACTCCCCCCCGGCCTAAGCTCCATACTCCCGGCCCCTCTGGAGAACCAAACTGTTGGTCAACCCGAAACGATCTCCAACCGTTGGTCAACCCGAAAGTACTTCCAGCAGTTGGTCAATCCGAAAGTTTCTCCAGCCGTTGGTCAACCCCATCGACTTAGGTTCTGGAGCGTTCACTTCTCCAGCCGTTGGTCAACCCCATCGACTTAGGTTCTGGAGCGTTCACTTCTCCAGCCGTTGGTCAACCCCATCGACTTAGGTTCTGGAGCGGCAATAAATACGTAAGATAGCATTTAAAAACGTTTAAAAATAGATGCATTTGTTTAAAGCAAAGCATTTATTTACTTACCAGACTACAGTTGGGTTCATGTGAAACTGCAAAACACAAGCTTTACAATGATGTATCACACAGTCTGATTGGACTTTGTTTTGATTAAAAATTAAGAAATTTGTACATGCAACTTTACCATTGTGATTCACAGGCCTTGTGGCCTAAAACAGGCTCAACTGTAACTCTTCTCCTTCCTGTTAGGAACAACACACAGTAAAGTCACTCATTTGTCTGTAAAGTACACATACACACCTTTAATTTGATATAAAACAAAAGACAATAGCTTCAGATTTGACTGATATACACAGATTTTTGTACAGGCAATTTACCAAATAATTTACTGGCCTTTTGCAATGACCTCAACAAGGCCGATTTGACCCCTGTTCCCTCGAGCTGTGAGTTACATACAACAATGAGCTTGGGTTCATGTGAAACTGCAAAACACAAGCATTACAATGATGTATCACACAATCTGATTGGACTTTGTTTTAATTAAAAATTAAGAAATTTGTACATGCAACTTTACCATTGTGATTCACAGGCCTTGTGGCCTAAAACAGGCTCAACTGTAACTCTTCTCCTTCCTGTTAAGAACAACACACAGTAAAGTCAGTCATATGTCTGTAAAGTACACATACACACCTTTAATTTGATATAAAACAAAAGACAATAGCTTCAGATTTGACTGATATACAAAGATATTTGTACATGCAGTTTACCAAATGATTTACAGGCCTTTTGCAATGACCTCAACAAGGCCGATTTGAGCCCTGTTCCATCGAGCTGTGAGTAACATACAACAATGAGCTTGGGTACCCGCGGCATCGTCAAGGTCACCAATACCACGGAGCGTCTACGACGCCCCGTTTCCGAGATATCCGCCAATGAACTGCTGGGCGGCTTATCTCGGCCGGGGAAGGTCCGAAGGACTCGGGGACGGGCTCGTCGGAAAGGTCTCGCCCGGGGCTTTCCGACGAGACCGACCGCGGGTCCGTGCGAACCCGGGGGCCCGAGATACTTCCGGTCGAAAATTCGAATCTCGTTACCGCGCTGCTCCGGCGCCCCGGGTCCGGGGCCTTCGGGTCCCTTTCGAACGAGCCCACCCGCGCGTACCTAGCCCTTTCCGGGGCCGAGATACGGCCGGCCACCGCGGGATTTTCCCACGGCCGTTTCTCGGGCGCCTCGGGTCCGGGGCCTTCGCCCTTCGGGTCGGCGGCTCCGCCCGAGGGGCCCTTTCCGAGGCCTTTTCCGAGGAGCCCTCCCTCGAGTCTCTGGCCCTTTCCCGTGCTGAGATACGGCGGATCGTCGCGGAATTTTCGCTCGTCCGGAGCTCCGGCGCCCCTAGCGTCCGCCTCGGAGGTCGCCCGGACGCGCGGCCGGTCTCGTTCGAAAGGTCCGTCGCGGGGCTTTCCGACGAGCCAGGCCTCGAGTCCGTGCGACCCCGCCCGCCGGAGATACGTCCGGTCGAAGCTCGCGGAGATTCCGACGGCCGTATCTCGGGCGCCCCGGGTCCGGGGCCTTCGCCCTTCGGGTCGGTCGCTCTGCCGGAGGGGGCCTTTCGATCGAGCCGACCCGCGAGCCTCTAGCCCCTTCCCCTGCCGAGATACGGCGGTCTATGCCCGGATTTTCCCACGTCCGTATCTCGGGCGCCCCGGATCCGGGGCCTTCGCCCTTCGGGTCGTTCGCTCTGCCGGAGGGGAGCTTTCGAACGAGCCTACCCGCGAGCCTCTAGCCCTTTCCCCGGCCGAGATACGGCGGTCCCTCCCCGGATTTTCCCAGGGGCGCAGCTCGGGCGCCTTTGCTCCGATCGACTCGCCCTTTGGGTCGGTTGCTCCACCGGAGGGGACCTTTCCAACGAGGCGACCCGCGTCTCTCTAACCCCAAGCCCGGCAGAGATACGACGGTCCCTCCGCGGATTTTCCCACGGCCGCAGCTCGGGCGCCTTTGCTCGGATCGACTCGCCCTTTGGGTCGGTTGCTCCACTGGAGGGGACCTTTCCAACGAGCCAACCCGCTTCTCTCTAACCCTAAGCCCGGGCGAGATACGGCG
Source organism: Paramisgurnus dabryanus (assembly GCF_030506205.2). Classification (NCBI taxonomy): domain Eukaryota; kingdom Metazoa; phylum Chordata; class Actinopteri; order Cypriniformes; family Cobitidae; genus Paramisgurnus; species Paramisgurnus dabryanus. The sequence goes on along the minus strand of NC_133350.1, from coordinate 1,117,844 downwards.
TACCACCGCCTGACCTTTAAACGCCTGTAACTCGGGCGCCTTTGCTCGGATGAACTCGTCCCTCGGGTCGGTTGCTCTACCGGAGCGGCCCTTTCCAACGAGCCATCCCGCTTCTCTCTAACCCTAAGCCCGGCCGAGATACGGGGTACCACCGCCTGACCTTTAAACGGCCGTAACTCGGGCGCCTTTGCTCGGATAAACTCGTCCCTCGGGTCGGTTGCTCTACCGGAGCGGCCCTTTCCAACGAGCCAACCCGCTTCTCTCTAACCCTTTCCCCGGCCGAGATACGACCCCGAGAACGGTGGCCCCTCTACCCGACCACAGTGCACCCGAGGCCGGCCTCGGACCCCCGAGGACGGTGGCCCCTCTACCCGACCACAGTGCACCCGAGGCCGGCCTCGGACCCCCGAGGACGGTGGCCCCTCTACCCGCCCACAGTGCACCCGAGGCCGGCCTCGGAACCCGCCACCCTGGAGCCCGTACCCGGCGCACCGTTCGGTCCCGGGCACCCACTCTTAAGCACTCCCCCCCCGGCCTAAGCTCCATACTCCCGGCCCCTCTGGAGAACCAAACCGTTGGTCAACCCGAAACGATCTCCAACCGTTGGTCAACCCGAAAGTACTTCCAGCAGTTGGTCAACCCGAAAGTTTCTCCAGCCGTTGGTCAACCCCATCGACTTAGGTTCTGGAGCGTTCACTTCTCCAGCCGTTGGTCAACCCCATCGACTTAGGTTCTGGAGCGTTCACTTCTCCAGCCGTTGGTCAACCCCATCGACTTAGGTTCTGGAGCGGCAATAAATACGTAAGATAGCATTTAAAAACGTTTAAAAATAGATGCATTTGTTTAAAGCAAAGCATTTATTTACTTACCAGACTACAGTTGGGTTCATGTGAAACTGCAAAACACATGCTTTACAATGATGTATCACACAGTCTGATTGGACTTTGTTTTGATTAAAAATTAAGAAATTTGTACATGCAACTTTACCATTGTGATTCACAGGCCTTGTGGCCTAAAACAGGCTCAACTGTAACTCTTCTCCTTCCTGTTAGGAACAACACACAGTAAAGTCACTCATTTGTCTGTAAAGTACACATACACACCTTTAATTTGATATAAAACAAAAGACAATAGCTTCAGATTTGACTGATATACACAGATTTTTGTACAGGCAATTTACCAAATAATTTACTGGCCTTTTGCAATGACCTCAACAAGGCCGATTTGACCCCTGTTCCCTCGAGCTGTGAGTTACATACAACAATGAGCTTGGGTTCATGTGAAACTGCAAAACACAAGCATTACAATGATGTATCACACAATCTGATTGGACTTTGTTTTAATTAAAAATTAAGAAATTTGTACATGCAACTTTACCATTGTGATTCACAGGCATTGTGGCCTAAAACAGGCTCAACTGTAACTCTTCTCCTTCCTGTTAGGAACAACACACAGTAAAGTCACTCATATGTCTGTAAAGTACACATACACACCTTTAATTTGATATAAAACAAAAGACAATAGCTTCAGATTTGACTGATATACAAAGATATTTGTACATGCAGTTTACCAAATGATTTACAGGCCTTTTGCAATGACCTCAACAAGGCCGATTTGACCCCTGTTCCATCGAGCTGTGAGTAACATACAACAATGAGCTTGGGTACCCGCGGCATCGTCAAGGTCACCAATACCACGGAGCGTCTACGACGCCCCGTTTCCCATATATCGGCCAATGAACTGCCGGGCGCCGTATCTCGGCCGGGGAAGGTCCGAAGGACTCGGGGCCGGGCTCGTCGGAAAGGTCTGGCCCGGGGCTTTCCGACGAGACCGACCGCGGGTCCGTGCGACCCCGGGGGCCCGAGATACTTCCGGTCGAAAATTCGAATTTCGTTACCGCGCTGCTCCGGCGCCCCGGGTCCGGGGCCTTCGCCCTTCGGGTGGGTGGCTCCGCCGCGGGGGGCCTTTCGAACGAGCCCACCCGCGCGTCCCTAGCCCTTTCCGGGGCCGAGATACGGCCGGCCACCGCGGGATATTCCCACGGCCGTTTCTCGGGCGCCTCGGGTCCGGGGCCTTCGCCCTTCGGGTCGGCGGCTCCGCCCGAGGGGCCCTTTCCGAGGAGCCCTCCCTCGAGTCTCTGGCCCTTTCCCGTGCCGAGATACGGCGGATCGTCGCGGAATTTTCGCTCGTCCGGAGCTCCGGCGCCCCTAGCGTCCGCCTCGGAGGTCGCCCGGACGCGCGGCCGGTCTCGTTCGAAAGGTCCGTCGCGGGGCTTTCCGACGAGCCAGGCCTCGAGTCCGTGCGACCCCGCCCGCCGGAGATACGTCCGGTCGAAGCTCGCGGAGATTCTTACGGCCGTATCTCGGGCGCCCCGGGTCCGGGGCCTTCGCCCTTCGGGTCGGTCGCTCTGCCGAAGGGGGCCTTTTGATCGAGCCGACCTGCGAGCCTCTAGCCCCTTCCCCGGCCGAGATACGGCGGTCTATGCCCGGATTTTCCCACGTCCGTATCTCGGGCGCCCCGGATCCGGGGCCTTCGCCCTTCGGGTCGTTCGCTCTGCCGGAGGGGAGCTTTCGAACGAGCCTACCCGCGAGCCTCTAGCCCTTTCCCCGGCCGAGATACGGCGGTCCCTCCCCGGATTTTCCCAGGGGCGCAGCTCGGGCGCCTTTGCTCCGATCGACTCGCCCTTTGTGTTGGTTGCTCCACGCGAGGGGACCTTTCGAACGAGCCAACCCGCGAGCCTCTGGCCCTTTCCCCGGCCGAGATACAACGGTCCCCCCGCGGATTTTCCCACGGCCGCAGCTCGGGCGCCTTTGCTCGGATCGACTCGCCCTTTGGGTCGGTTGCTCCACCGGAGGGGACCTTTCCAACGAGGCGACCCGCGTCTCTCTAACCCCAAGCCCGGCAGAGATACGACGGTCCCTCCGCGGATTTTCCCACGGCCGCAGCTCGGGCGCCTTTGCTCGGATCGACTCGCCCTTTGAGTCGGTTGCTGCACTGGAGGGGACCTTTCCAACGAGCCAACCCGCTTCTCTCTAACCCTAAGCCCGGGCGAGATACGGCGTACCACCGCCTGACATTTAAACGCCTGTAACTCGGGCGCCTTTGCTCGGATGAACTCGTCCCTCGGGTCGGTTGCTCTACCGGAGCGGCCCTTTCCAACGAGCCATCCCGCTTCTCTCTAACCCTAAGCCCGGCCGAGATACGGGGTACCACCGCCTGACCTTTAAACGGCCGTAACTCGGGCGCCTTTGCTCGGATAAACTCGTCCCTCGGGTCGGTTGCTCTACCGGAGCGGCCCTTTCCAACGAGCCATCCCGCTTCTCTCTAACCCTAAGCCCGGCCGAGATACGGGGTACCACCGCCTGACCTTTAAACAGCCGTAACTCGGGCGCCTTTGCTCGGATAAACTCGTCCCTCGGGTCGGTTGCTCTACCGGAGCGGCCCTTTCCAACGAGCCAACCCGCTTCTCTCTAACCCTTTCCCCGGCCGAGATACGACCCCGAGAACGGTGGCCCCTCTACCCGACCACAGTGCACCCGAGGCCGGCCTCGGACCGCCGAGGACGGTGGCCCCTCTACCCGACCACAGTGCACCCGAGGCCGGCCTCGGACCCCCGAGGACGGTGGCCCCTCTACCCGCCCACAGTGCACCCGAGGCCGGCCTCGGAACCCGCCACGGCCACCCTGGAGCCCGTACCCGGCGCACCGTTCGGTCCCGGGCACCCACTCTTAAGCACTCCCCCCCGGCCTAAGCTCCATACTCCCGGCCCCTCTGGAGAACCAAACCGTTGGTCAACCCGAAACGATCTCCAACCGTTGGTCAACCCGAAAGTACTTCCAGCAGTTGGTCAACCCGAAAGTTTCTCCAGCCGTTGGTCAACCCCATCGACTTAGGTTCTGGAGCGTTCACTTCTCCAGCCGTTGGTCAACCCCATCGACTTAGGTTCTGGAGCGTTCACTTCTCCAGCCGTTGGTCAACCCCATCGACTTAGGTTCTGGAGCGGCAATAAATACGTAAGATAGCATTTAAAAACGTTTAAAAATAGATGCATTTGTTTAAAGCAAAGCATTTATTTACTTACCAGACTACAGTTGGGTTCATGTGAAACTGCAAAATTTGACCCCTGTTCCCTCGAGCTGTGAGTTACATACAACAATGAGCTTGGGTTCATGTGAAACTGCAAAACACAAGCATTACAATGATGTATCACACAATCTGATTGGACTTTGTTTTAATTAAAAATTAAGAAATTTGTACATGCAACTTTACCATTGTGATTCACAGGCCTTGTGGCCTAAAACAGGCTCAACTGTAACTCTTCTCCTTCCTGTTAAGAACAACACACAGTAAAGTCAGTCATATGTCTGTAAAGTACACATACACACCTTTAATTTGATATAAAACAAAAGACAATAGCTTCAGATTTGACTGATATACAAAGATATTTGTACATGCAGTTTACCAAATGATTTACAGGCCTTTTGCAATGACCTCAACAAGGCCGATTTGAGCCCTGTTCCATCGAGCTGTGAGTTACATACAACAATGAGCTTGGGTTCATGTGAAACTGCAAAACACAAGCATTACAATGATGTATCACACAATCTGATTGGACTTTGTTTTAATTAAAAATTAAGAAATTTGTACATGCAACTTTACCATTGTGATTCACAGGCCTTGTGGCCTAAAACAGGCTCAACTGTAACTCTTCTCCTTCCTGTTAGGAACAACACACAGTAAAGTCACTCATATGTCTGTAAAGTACACATACACACCTTTAATTTGATATAAAACAAAAGACAATAGCTTCAGATTTGACTGATATACAAAGATATTTGTACATGCAGTTTACCAAATGATTTACAGGCCTTTTGCAATGACCTCAACAAGGCCGATTTGACCCCTGTTCCATCGAGCTGTGAGTAACACACAACAATGAGCTTGGGTACCCGCGGCATCGTCAAGGTCACCAATACCACGGAGCGTCTACGACGCCCCGTTTCCGAGATATCGGCCAATGAACTGCCGGGCGCCGTATCTCGGCCGGGGAAGGTCCGAAGGACTCGGGGCCGGGCTCGTCGGAAAGGTCTCGCCCGGGGCTTTCCGACGAGACCGACCGCGGGTCCGTGCGACCCCGGGGGCCCGAGATACTTCCGGTCGAAAATTCGAATTTCGTTACCGCGCTGCTCCGGCGCCCCGGGTCCGGGGCCTTCGCCCTTCGGGTGGGTGGCTCCGCCGCGGGGGGCCTTTCGAACGAGCCCACCCGCGCGTCCCTAGCCCTTTCCGGGGCCGAGATACGGCCGGCCACCGCGGGATTTTCCCACGGCCGTTTCTCGGGCGCCTCGGGTCCGGGGCCTTCGCCCTTCGGGTCGGCGGCTCCGTCCGAGGGGCCCTTTCCGAGGAGCCCTCCCTCGAGTCTCTGGCCCTTTCCCGTGCCGAGATACGGCGGATCGTCGCGGAATTTTCGCTCGTCCGGAGCTCCGGCGCCCCTAGCGTCCGCCTCGGAGGTCGCCCGGACGCGCGGCCGGTCTCGTTCGAAAGGTCCGTCGCGGGGCTTTCCGACGAGCCAGGCCTCGAGTCCGTGCGACCCCGCCCGCCGGAGATACGTCCGGTCGAAGCTCGCGGAGATTCCGACGGCCGTATCTCGGGCGCCCCGGGTCCGGGGCCTTCGCCCTTCGGGTCGGTCGCTCTGCCGGAGGGGGCCTTTCGATCGAGCCGACCCGCGAGCCTCTAGCCCCTTCCCCGGCCGAGATACGGCGGTCTATGCCCGGATTTTCCCACGTCCGTATCTCGGGCGCCCCGGATCCGGGGCCTTCGCCCTTCGGGTCGTTCGCTCTGCCGGAGGGGAGCTTTCGAACGAGCCTACCCGCGAGCCTCTAGCCCTTTCCCCGGCCGAGATACGGCGGTCCCTCCCCGGATTTTCCCAGGGGCGCAGCTCGGGCGCCTTTGATCCGATCGACTCGCCCTTTGGGTCGGTTGCTCCACGCGAGGGGACCTTTCGAACGAGCCAACCCGCGAGCCTCTGGCCCTTTCCCCGGCCGAGATACAACGGTCCCCCCGCGGATTTTCCCACGGCCGCAGCTCGGGCGCCTTTGCTCGGATCGACTCGCCCTTTGGGTCGGTTGCTCCACCGGAGGGGACCTTTCCAACGAGCCAACCCGCTTCTCTCTAACCCTAAGCCCGGGCGAGATACGGCGTACCACCGCCTGACCTTTAAACGCCTGTAACTCGGGCGCCTTTGCTCGGATGAACTCGTCCCTCGGGTCGGTTGCTCTACCGGAGCGGCCCTTTCCAACGAGCCAACCCGCTTCTCTCTAACCCTAAGCCCGGCCGAGATACGGGGTACCACCGCCTGACCTTTAAACGGCCGTAACTCGGGCGCCTTTGCTCGGATAAACTCGTCCCTCGGGTCGGTTGCTCTACCGGAGCGGCCCTTTCCAACGAGCCAACCCGCTTCTCTCTAACCCTTTCCCCGGCCGAGATACGACCCCGAGAACGGTGGCCCCTCTACCCGACCACAGTGCACCTGAGGCCGGCCTCGGACCCCCGAGGACGGTGGCCCCTCTACCCGACCACAGTGCACCCGAGGAAGGCCTCGGACCCCCGAGGACGGTGGCCCCTCTACCCACCCACAGTGCACCCGAGGCCGGCCTCGGAACCCGCCACGGCCACCTTTTCTCTCTAACCCTTTCCCCGGCCGAGATACGACCCCGAGAACGGTGGCCCCTCTACCCGACCACAGTGCACCCGAGGCCGGCCTCGGACCCCCGAGGACGGTGGCCCCTCTACCCGACCACAGTGCACCCGAGGCCGGCCTCGGACCCCCGAGGACGGTGGCCCCTCTACCCGCCCACAGTGCACCCGAGGCCGGCCTCGGAACCCGCCACGGCCACCCTGGAGCCCGTACCCGGCGCACCGTTCGGTCCCGGGCACCCACTCTTAAGCACTCCCCCCCGGCCTAAGCTCCATACTCCCGGCCCCTCTGGAGAACCAAACTGTTGGTCAACCCGAAACGATCTCCAACCGTTGGTCAACCCGAAAGTACTTCCAGCAGTTGGTCAATCCGAAAGTTTCTCCAGCCGTTGGTCAACCCCATTGACTTAGGTTCTGGAGCGTTCACTTCTCCAGCCGTTGGTCAACCCCATCGACTTAGGTTCTGGAGCGTTCACTTCTCCAGCCGTTGGTCAACCCCATCGACTTAGGTTCTGGAGCGGCAATAAATACGTAAGATAGCATTTAAAAACGTTTAAAAATAGATGCATTTGTTTAAAGCAAAGCATTTATTTACTTACCAGACTACAGTTGGGTTCATGTGAAACTGCAAAACACAAGCTTTACAATGATGTATCACACAGTCTGATTGGACTTTGTTTTGATTAAAAATTAAGAAATTTGTACATGCAACTTTACCATTGTGATTCACAGGCCTTGTGGCCTAAAACAGGCTCAACTGTAACTCTTCTCCTTCCTGTTAGGAACAACACACAGTAAAGTCCCTCATTTGTCTGTAAAGTACACATACACACCTTTAATTTGATATAAAACAAAAGACAATAGCTTCAGATTTGACTGATATACACAGATTTTTGTACAGGCAATTTACCAAATAATTTACTGGCCTTTTGCAATGACCTCAACAAGGCCGATTTGACCCCTGTTCCCTCGAGCTGTGAGTTACATACAACAATGAGCTTGGGTTCATGTGAAACTGCAAAACACAAGCATTACAATGATGTATCACACAATCTGATTGGACTTTGTTTTAATTAAAAATTAAGAAATTTGTACATGCAACTTTACCATTGTGATTCACAGGCCTTGTGGCCTAAAACAGGCTCAACTGTAACTCTTCTCCTTCCTGTTAAGAACAACACACAGTAAAGTCAGTCATATGTCTGTAAAGTACACATACACACCTTTAATTTGATATAAAACAAAAGACAATAGCTTCAGATTTGACTGATATACAAAGATATTTGTACATGCAGTTTACCAAATGATTTACAGGCCTTTTGCAATGACCTCAACAAGGCCGATTTGAGCCCTGTTCCATCGAGCTGTGAGTAACATACAACAATGAGCTTGGGTACCCGCGGCATCGTCAAGGTCACCAATACCACGGAGCGTCTACGACGCCCCGTTTCCGAGATATCCGCCAATGAACTGCTGGGCGGCTTATCTCGGCCGGGGAAGGTCCGAAGGACTCGGGGACGGGCTCGTCGGAAAGGTCTCGCCCGGGGCTTTCCGACGAGACCGACCGCGGGTCCGTGCGAACCCGGGGGCCCGAGATACTTCCGGTCGAAAATTCGAATCTCGTTACCGCGCTGCTCCGGCGCCCCGGGTCCGGGGCCTTCGGGTCCCTTTCGAACGAGCCCACCCGCGCGTACCTAGCCCTTTCCGGGGCCGAGATACGGCCGGCCACCGCGGGATTTTCCCACGGCCGTTTCTCGGGCGCCTCGGGTCCGGGGCCTTCGCCCTTCGGGTCGGCGGCTCCGCCCGAGGGGCCCTTTCCGAGGCCTTTTCCGAGGAGCCCTCCCTCGAGTCTCTGGCCCTTTCCCGTGCTGAGATACGGCGGATCGTCGCGGAATTTTCGCTCGTCCGGAGCTCCGGCGCCCCTAGCGTCCGCCTCGGAGGTCGCCCGGACGCGCGGCCGGTCTCGTTCGAAAGGTCCGTCGCGGGGCTTTCCGACGAGCCAGGCCTCGAGTCCGTGCGACCCCGCCCGCCGGAGATACGTCCGGTCGAAGCTCGCGGAGATTCCGACGGCCGTATCTCGGGCGCCCCGGGTCCGGGGCCTTCGCCCTTCGGGTCGGTCGCTCTGCCGGAGGGGGCCTTTCGATCGAGCCGACCCGCGAGCCTCTAGCCCCTTCCCCTGCCGAGATACGGCGGTCTATGCCCGGATTTTCCCACGTCCGTATCTCGGGCGCCCCGGATCCGGGGCCTTCGCCCTTCGGGTCGTTCGCTCTGCCGGAGGGGAGCTTTCGAACGAGCCTACCCGCGAGCCTCTAGCCCTTTCCCCGGCCGAGATACGGCGGTCCCTCCCCGGATTTTCCCAGGGGCGCAGCTCGGGCGCCTTTGATCCGATTGACTCGCCCTTTGGGTCGGTTGCTCCACGCGAGGGGACCTTTCGAACGAGCCAACCCGCGAGCCTCTGGCCCTTTCCCCGGCCGAGATACAACGGTCCCCCCGCGGATTTTCCCACGGCCGCAGCTCGGGCGCCTTTGCTCGGATCGACTCGCCCTTTGGGTCGGTTGCTCCACCGGAGGGGACCTTTCCAACGAGGTGACCCGCGTCTCTCTAACCCCAAGCCCGGCAGAGATACGACGGTCCCTCCGCGGATTTTCCCACGGCCGCAGCTCGGGCGCCTTTGCTCGGATCGACTCGCCCTTTGGGTCGGTTGCTCCACTGGAGGGGACCTTTCCAACGAGCCAACCCGCTTCCCTCTAACCCTAAGCCCGGGCGAGATACGGCGTACCACCGCCTGACATTTAAACGCCTGTAACTCGGGCGCCTTTGCTCGGATGAACTCGTCCCTCGGGTCGGTTGCTCTACCGGAGCGGCCCTTTCCAACGAGACATCCCGCTTCTCTCTAACCCTAAGCCCGGCCGAGATACGGGGTACCACCGCCTGACCTTTAAACGGCCGTAACTCGGGCGCCTTTGCTCGGATAAACTCGTCCCTCGGGTCGGTTGCTCTACCGGAGCGGCCCTTTCCAACGAGCCAACCCGCTTCTCTCTAACCCTTTCCCCGGCCGAGATACGACCCCGAGAACGGTGGCCCCTCTACCCGACCACAGTGCACCCGAGGCCGGCCTCGGACCCCCGAGGACGGTGGCCCCTCTACCCGACCACAGTGCACCCGAGGCCGGCCTCGGACCCCCGAGGACGGTGGCCCCTCTACCCGCCCACAGTGCACCCGAGGCCGGCCTCGGAACCCGCCACGGCCACCCTGGAGCCCGTACCCGGCGCACCGTTCGGTCCCGGGCACCCACTCTTAAGCACTCCCCCCCGGCCTAAGCTCCATACTCCCGGCCCCTCTGGAGAACCAAACCGTTGGTCAACCCGAAACGATCTCCAACCGTTGGTCAACCCGAAAGTACTTCCAGCAGTTGGTCAACCCGAAAGTTTCTCCAGCCGTTGGTCAACCCCATCGACTTAGGCTCTGGAGCGTTCACTTCTCCAGCCGTTGGTCAACCCCATCGACTTAGATTCTGGAGCGTTCACTTCTCCAGCCGTTAGTCAACCCCATCGACTTAGGTTCTGGAGCGGCAATAAATACGTAAGATAGCATTTAAAAACGTTTAAAAATAGATGCATTTGTTTAAAGCAAAGCATTTATTTACTTACCAGACTACAGTTGGGTTCATGTGAAACTGCAAAACACAAGCTTTACAATGATGTATCACACAGTCTGATTGGACTTTGTTTTGATTAAAAATTAAGAAATTTGTACATGCAACTTTACCATTGTGATTCACAGGCCTTGTGGCCTAAAACAGGCTCAACTGTAACTCTTCTCCTTCCTGTTAGGAACAACACACAGTAAAGTCACTCATTTGTCTGTAAAGTACACATACACACCTTTAATTTGATATAAAACAAAAGACAATAGCTTCAGATTTGACTGATATACACAGATTTTTGTACAGGCAATTTACCAAATAATTTACTGGCCTTTTGCAATGACCTCAACAAGGCCGATTTGACCCCTGTTCCCTCGAGCTGTGAGTTACATACAACAATGAGCTTGGGTTCATGTGAAACTGCAAAACACAAGCATTACAATGATGTATCACACAATCTGATTGGACTTTGTTTTAATTAAAAATTAAGAAATTTGTACATGCAACTTTACCATTGTGATTCACAGGCCTTGTGGCCTAAAACAGGCTCAACTGTAACTCTTCTCCTCCCTGTTAAGAACAACACACAGTAGAGTCAGTCATATGTCTGTAAAGTACACATACACACCTTTAATTTGATATAAAACAAAAGACAATAGCTTCAGATTTGACTGATATACAAAGATATTTGTACATGCAGTTTACCAAATGATTTACAGGCCTTTTGCAATGACCTCAACAAGGCCGATTTGAGCCCTGTTCCATCGAGCTGTGAGTAACATACAACAATGAGCTTGGGTACCCGCGGCATCGTCAAGGTCACCAATACCACGGAGCGTCTACGACGCCCCGTTTCCGAGATATCGGCCAATGAACTGCCGGGCGCCTTATCTCGGCCGGGGAAGGTCCGACGGACTCGGGGACGGGCTCGTCGGAAAGGTCTCGCCCGGGGCTTTCCGACGAGACCGACCGCGGGTCCGTGCGACCCCGGGGGCCCGAGATACTTCCGGTCGAAAATTCGAATTTCGTTACCGCGCTGCTCCGGCGCCCCGGGTCCGGGGCCTTCGCCCTTCGGGTGGGTGGCTCCGCCGCGGGGGGCCTTTCGAACGAGCCCACCCGCGCGTACCTAGCCCTTTCCGGGGCCGAGATACGGCCGGCCACCGCGGGATATTCCCACGGCCGTTTCTCGGGCGCCTCGGGTCCGGGGCCTTCGCCCTTCGCGTCAGCGGCTCCGCCCGAGGGGCCCTTTCCGAGGAGCCCTCCCTCGAGTCTCTGGCCCTTTCCCGTGCTGAGATACGGCGGATCGTCGCGGAATTTTCGCTCGTCCGGAGCTCCGGCGCCCCTAGCGTCCGCCTCGGAGGTCGCCCGGACGCGCGGCCGGTCTCGTTCGAAAGGTCCGTCGCGGGGCTTTCCGACGAGCCAGGCCTCGAGTCCGTGCGACCCCGCCCGCCGGAGATACGTTCGGTCGAAGCTCGCGGAGATTCCGACGGCCGTATCTCGGGCGCCCCGGGTCCGGGGCCTTCGCCCTTCGGGTCGGTCGCTCTGCCGGAGGGGGCCTTTCGATCGAGCCGACCCGCGAGCCTCTAGCCCCTTCCCCGGCCGAGATACGGCGGTCTATGCCCGGATTTTCCCACGTCCGTATCTCGGGCGCCCCGGATCCGGGGCCTTCGCCCTTCGGGTCGTTCGCTCTGCCGGAGGGGAGCTTTCGAACGAGCCTACCCGCGAGCCTCTAGCCCTTTCCCCGGCCGAGATACGGCGGTCCCTCCCCGGATTTTCCCAGGGGCGCAGCTCGGGCGCCTTTGCTCCGATCGACTCGCCCTTTGGGTCGGTTGCTCCACCGGAGGGGACCTTTCCAACGAGGCGACCCGCGTCTCTCTAACCCCAAGCCCGGCAGAGATACGACGGTCCCTCCGCGGATTTTCCCACGGCCGCAGCTCAGGCGCCTTTGCTCGGATCGACTCGCCCTTTGGGTCGGTTGCTCCACTGTAGGGCACCTTTCCAACGAGCCAACCCGCTTCTCTCTAACCCTAAGCCCGGGCGAGATACGGCGTACCACCGCCTGACCTTTAAACGCCTGTAACTCGGGCGCCTTTGCTCGGATGAACTCGTCCCTCGGGTCGGTTGCTCCACCGGAGCGGCCCTTTCCAACGAGCCAACCCGCTTCTCTCTAACCCTAAGCCCGGCCGAGATACGGGGTACCACCGCCTGACCTTTAAACGGCCGTAACTCGGGCGCCTTTGCTCGGATAAACTCGTCCCTTGGGTCGGTTGCTCTACCGGAGCGGCCCTTTCCAACGAGCCAACCCGCTTCTCTCTAACCCTTTCCCCGGCCGAGATACGACCCCGAGAACGGTGGCCCCTCTACCCGACCACAGTGCACCCGAGGCCGGCCTCGGACCCCCGAGGACGGTGGCCCCTCTACCCGACCACAGTGCACCCGAGGCCGGCCTCGGACCCCCGAGGACGGTGGCCCCTCTACCCGCCCACAGTGCACCCGAGGCTGGCCTCGGAACCCGCCACGGCCACCCTGGAGCCCGTACCCGGCGCACCGTTCGGTCCCGGGCACCCACGCTTAAGCACTCCCCCCCGGCCTAAGCTCCATACTCCCGGCCCCTCTGGAGAACCAAACCGTTGGTCAACCCGAAACGATCTCCAACCGTTGGTCAACCCGAAAGTACTTCCAGCAGTTGGTCAACCCGAAAGTTTCTCCAGCCGTTGGTCAACCCCATCGACTTAGGTTCTGGAGCGTTCACTTCTCCAGCCGTTGGTCAACCCCATCGACTTAGGTTCTGGAGCGTTCACTTCTCCAGCCGTTGGTCAACCCCATCGACTTAGGTTCTGGAGCGGCAATAAATACGTAAGATAGCATTTAAAAACGTTTAAAAATAGATGCATTTGTTTAAAGCAAAGCATTTATTTACTTACCAGACTACAGTTGGGTTCATGTGAAACTGCAAAACACAAGCTTTACAATGATGTATCACACAGTCTGATTGGACTTTGTTTTGATTAAAAATTAAGAAATTTGTACATGCAACTTTACCATTGTGATTCACAGGCCTTGTGGCCTAAAACAGGCTCAACTGTAACTCTTCTCCTTCCTGTTAGGAACAACACACAGTAAAGTCACTCATTTGTCTGTAAAGTACACATACACACCTTTAATTTGATATAAAACAAAAGACAATAGCTTCAGATTTGACTGATATACACAGATTTTTGTACAGGCAATTTACCAAATAATTTACTGGCCTTTTGCAATGACCTCAACAAGGCCGATTTGACCCCTGTTCCCTCGAGCTGTGAGTTACATACAACAATGAGCTTGGGTTCATGTGAAACTGCAAAACACAAGCATTACAATGATGTATCACACAATCTGATTGGACTTTGTTTTAATTAAACATTAAGAAATTTGTACATGCAACTTTACCATTGTGATTCACAGGCCTTGTGGCCTAAAACAGGCTCAACTGTAACTCTTCTCCTTCCTGTTAGGAACAACACACAGTAAAGTCACTCATATGTCTGTAAAGTACACATACACACCTTTAATTTGATATAAAACAAAAGACAATAGCTTCAGATTTGACTGATATACAAAGATATTTGTACATGCAGTTTACCAAATGATTTACAGGCCTTTTGCAATGACCTCAACAAGGCCGATTTGACCCCTGTTCCATCGAGCTGTGAGTAACATACAACAATGAGCTTGAGTACCCGCGGCATCGTCAAGGTAACCAATACCACGGAGCGTCTACGACGCCCCGTTTCCGAGATATCGGCCAATGAACTGCCGGGCGCCGTATCTCGGCCGGGGAAGGTCCGAAAGACTCGGGGCCGGGGCTTTCCGACGAGACCGACCGCGGGTCCGTGCCCGAAAATTCGAATTTCGTTACCGCGCTGCTCCGGCGCCCCGGGTCCGGGGCCTTCGCCCTTCGGGTGGGTGGCTCCGCCGCGGGGGGCCTTTCGAACGAGCCCACCCGCGCGTCCCTAGCCCTTTCCGGGGCCGAGATACGGCCGGCCACCGCGGGATTTTCCCACGGCCGTTTCTCGGGCGCCTCGGGTCCGGGGCCTTCGCCCTTCGGGTCGGCGGCTCCGTCCGAGGGGCCCTTTCCGAGGAGCCCTCCCTCGAGTCTCTGGCCCTTTCCCGTGCCGAGATACGGCGGATCGTCGCGGAATTTTCGCTCGTCCGGAGCTCCGGCGCCCCTAGCGTCCGCCTCGGAGGTCGCCCGGACGCGCGGCCGGTCTCGTTCGAAAGGTCCGTCGCGGGGCTTTCCGACGAGCCAGGCCTCGAGTCCGTGCGACCCCGCCCGCCGGAGATACGTCCGGTCGAAGCTCGCGGAGATTCCGACGGCCGTATCTCGGGCGCCCCGGGTCCGGGGCCTTCGCCCTTCGGGTCGGTCGCTCTGCCGGAGGGGGCCTTTCGATCGAGCCGACCCGCGAGCCTCTAGCCCCTTCCCCGGCCGAGATACGGCGGTCTATGCCCGGATTTTCCCACGTCCGTATCTCGGGCGCCCCGGATCCGGGGCCTTCGCCCTTCGGGTCGTTCGCTCTGCCGGAGGGGAGCTTTCGAACGAGCCTACCCGCGAGCCTCTAGCCCTTTCCCCGGCCGAGATACGGCGGTCCCTCCCCGGATTTTCCCAGGGGCGCAGCTCGGGCGCCTTTGATCCGATCGACTCGCCCTTTGGGTCGGTTGCTCCACGCGAGGGGACCTTTCGAACGAGCCAACCCGCGAGCCTCTGGCCCTTTCCCCGGCCGAGATACAACGGTCCCCCCGCGGATTTTCCCACGGCCGCAGCTCGGGCGCCTTTGCTCGGATCGACTCGCCCTTTGGGTCGGTTGCTCCACCGGAGGGGACCTTTCCAACGAGCCAACCCGCTTCTCTCTAACCCTAAGCCCGGGCGAGATACGGCGTACCACCGCCTGACCTTTAAACGCCTGTAACTCGGGCGCCTTTGCTCGGATGAACTCGTCCCTCGGGTCGGTTGCTCTACCGGAGCGGCCCTTTCCAACGAGCCAACCCGCTTCTCTCTAACCCTAAGCCCGGCCGAGATACGGGGTACCACCGCCTGACCTTTAAACGGCCGTAACTCGGGCGCCTTTGCTCGGATAAACTCGTCCCTCGGGTCGGTTGCTCTACCGGAGCGGCCCTTTCCAACGAGCCAACCCGCTTCTCTCTAACCCTTTCCCCGGCCGAGATACGACCCCGAGAACGGTGGCCCCTCTACCCGACCACAGTGCACCTGAGGCCGGCCTCGGACCCCCGAGGACGGTGGCCCCTCTACCCGACCACAGTGCACCCGAGGAAGGCCTCGGACCCCCGAGGACGGTGGCCCCTCTACCCACCCACAGTGCACCCGAGGCCGGCCTCGGAACCCGCCACGGCCACCTTTTCTCTCTAACCCTTTCCCCGGCCGAGATACGACCCCGAGAACGGTGGCCCCTCTACCCGACCACAGTGCACCCGAGGCCGGCCTCGGACCCCCGAGGACGGTGGCCCCTCTACCCGACCACAGTGCACCCGAGGCCGGCCTCGGACCCCCGAGGACGGTGGCCCCTCTACCCGCCCACAGTGCACCCGAGGCCGGCCTCGGAACCCGCCACGGCCACCCTGGAGCCCGTACCCGGCGCACCGTTCGGTCCCGGGCACCCACTCTTAAGCACTCCCCCCCGGCCTAAGCTCCATACTCCCGGCCCCTCTGGAGAACCAAACTGTTGGTCAACCCGAAACGATCTCCAACCGTTGGTCAACCCGAAAGTACTTCCAGCAGTTGGTCAATCCGAAAGTTTCTCCAGCCGTTGGTCAACCCCATCGACTTAGGTTCTGGAGCGTTCACTTCTCCAGCCGTTGGTCAACCCCATCGACTTAGGTTCTGGAGCGTTCACTTCTCCAGCCGTTGGTCAACCCCATCGACTTAGGTTCTGGAGCGGCAATAAATACGTAAGATAGCATTTAAAAACGTTTAAAAATAGATGCATTTGTTTAAAGCAAAGCATTTATTTACTTACCAGACTACAGTTGGGTTCATGTGAAACTGCAAAACACAAGCTTTACAATGATGTATCACACAGTCTGATTGGACTTTGTTTTGATTAAAAATTAAGAAATTTGTACATGCAACTTTACCATTGTGATTCACAGGCCTTGTGGCCTAAAACAGGCTCAACTGTAACTCTTCTCCTTCCTGTTAGGAACAACACACAGTAAAGTCACTCATTTGTCTGTAAAGTACACATACACACCTTTAATTTGATATAAAACAAAAGACAATAGCTTCAGATTTGACTGATATACACAGATTTTTGTACAGGCAATTTACCAAATAATTTACTGGCCTTTTGCAATGACCTCAACAAGGCCGATTTGACCCCTGTTCCCTCGAGCTGTGAGTTACATACAACAATGAGCTTGGGTTCATGTGAAACTGCAAAACACAAGCATTACAATGATGTATCACACAATCTGATTGGACTTTGTTTTAATTAAAAATTAAGAAATTTGTACATGCAACTTTACCATTGTGATTCACAGGCCTTGTGGCCTAAAACAGGCTCAACTGTAACTCTTCTCCTTCCTGTTAAGAACAACACACAGTAAAGTCAGTCATATGTCTGTAAAGTACACATACACACCTTTAATTTGATATAAAACAAAAGACAATAGCTTCAGATTTGACTGATATACAAAGATATTTGTACATGCAGTTTACCAAATGATTTACAGGCCTTTTGCAATGACCTCAACAAGGCCGATTTGAGCCCTGTTCCATCGAGCTGTGAGTAACATACAACAATGAGCTTGGGTACCCGCGGCATCGTCAAGGTCACCAATACCACGGAGCGTCTACGACGCCCCGTTTCCGAGATATCCGCCAATGAACTGCTGGGCGGCTTATCTCGGCCGGGGAAGGTCCGAAGGACTCGGGGACGGGCTCGTCGGAAAGGTCTCGCCCGGGGCTTTCCGACGAGACCGACCGCGGGTCCGTGCGAACCCGGGGGCCCGAGATACTTCCGGTCGAAAATTCGAATCTCGTTACCGCGCTGCTCCGGCGCCCCGGGTCCGGGGCCTTCGGGTCCCTTTCGAACGAGCCCACCCGCGCGTACCTAGCCCTTTCCGGGGCCGAGATACGGCCGGCCACCGCGGGATTTTCCCACGGCCGTTTCTCGGGCGCCTCGGGTCCGGGGCCTTCGCCCTTCGGGTCGGCGGCTCCGCCCGAGGGGCCCTTTCCGAGGCCTTTTCCGAGGAGCCCTCCCTCGAGTCTCTGGCCCTTTCCCGTGCTGAGATACGGCGGATCGTCGCGGAATTTTCGCTCGTCCGGAGCTCCGGCGCCCCTAGCGTCCGCCTCGGAGGTCGCCCGGACGCGCGGCCGGTCTCGTTCGAAAGGTCCGTCGCGGGGCTTTCCGACGAGCCAGGCCTCGAGTCCGTGCGACCCCGCCCGCCGGAGATACGTCCGGTCGAAGCTCGCGGAGATTCCGACGGCCGTATCTCGGGCGCCCCGGGTCCGGGGCCTTCGCCCTTCGGGTCGGTCGCTCTGCCGGAGGGGGCCTTTCGATCGAGCCGACCCGCGAGCCTCTAGCCCCTTCCCCTGCCGAGATACGGCGGTCTATGCCCGGATTTTCCCACGTCCGTATCTCGGGCGCCCCGGATCCGGGGCCTTCGCCCTTCGGGTCGTTCGCTCTGCCGGAGGGGAGCTTTCGAACGAGCCTACCCGCGAGCCTCTAGCCCTTTCCCCGGCCGAGATACGGCGGTCCCTCCCCGGATTTTCCCAGGGGCGCAGCTCGGGCGCCTTTGATCCGATTGACTCGCCCTTTGGGTCGGTTGCTCCACGCGAGGGGACCTTTCGAACGAGCCAACCCGCGAGCCTCTGGCCCTTTCCCCGGCCGAGATACAACGGTCCCCCCGCGGATTTTCCCACGGCCGCAGCTCGGGCGCCTTTGCTCGGATCGACTCGCCCTTTGGGTCGGTTGCTCCACCGGAGGGGACCTTTCCAACGAGGTGACCCGCGTCTCTCTAACCCCAAGCCCGGCAGAGATACGACGGTCCCTCCGCGGATTTTCCCACGGCCGCAGCTCGGGCGCCTTTGCTCGGATCGACTCGCCCTTTGGGTCGGTTGCTCCACTGGAGGGGACCTTTCCAACGAGCCAACCCGCTTCCCTCTAACCCTAAGCCCGGGCGAGATACGGCGTACCACCGCCTGACATTTAAACGCCTGTAACTCGGGCGCCTTTGCTCGGATGAACTCGTCCCTCGGGTCGGTTGCTCTACCGGAGCGGCCCTTTCCAACGAGACATCCCGCTTCTCTCTAACCCTAAGCCCGGCCGAGATACGGGGTACCACCGCCTGACCTTTAAACGGCCGTAACTCGGGCGCCTTTGCTCGGATAAACTCGTCCCTCGGGTCGGTTGCTCTACCGGAGCGGCCCTTTCCAACGAGCCAACCCGCTTCTCTCTAACCCTTTCCCCGGCCGAGATACGACCCCGAGAACGGTGGCCCCTCTACCCGACCACAGTGCACCCGAGGCCGGCCTCGGACCCCCGAGGACGGTGGCCCCTCTACCCGACCACAGTGCACCCGAGGCCGGCCTCGGACCCCCGAGGACGGTGGCCCCTCTACCCGCCCACAGTGCACCCGAGGCCGGCCTCGGAACCCGCCACGGCCACCCTGGAGCCCGTACCCGGCGCACCGTTCGGTCCCGGGCACCCACTCTTAAGCACTCCCCCCCGGCCTAAGCTCCATACTCCCGGCCCCTCTGGAGAACCAAACCGTTGGTCAACCCGAAACGATCTCCAACCGTTGGTCAACCCGAAAGTACTTCCAGCAGTTGGTCAACCCGAAAGTTTCTCCAGCCGTTGGTCAACCCCATCGACTTAGGCTCTGGAGCGTTCACTTCTCCAGCCGTTGGTCAACCCCATCGACTTAGATTCTGGAGCGTTCACTTCTCCAGCCGTTAGTCAACCCCATCGACTTAGGTTCTGGAGCGGCAATAAATACGTAAGATAGCATTTAAAAACGTTTAAAAATAGATGCATTTGTTTAAAGCAAAGCATTTATTTACTTACCAGACTACAGTTGGGTTCATGTGAAACTGCAAAACACAAGCTTTACAATGATGTATCACACAGTCTGATTGGACTTTGTTTTGATTAAAAATTAAGAAATTTGTACATGCAACTTTACCATTGTGATTCACAGGCCTTGTGGCCTAAAACAGGCTCAACTGTAACTCTTCTCCTTCCTGTTAGGAACAACACACAGTAAAGTCACTCATTTGTCTGTAAAGTACACATACACACCTTTAATTTGATATAAAACAAAAGACAATAGCTTCAGATTTGACTGATATACACAGATTTTTGTACAGGCAATTTACCAAATAATTTACTGGCCTTTTGCAATGACCTCAACAAGGCCGATTTGACCCCTGTTCCCTCGAGCTGTGAGTTACATACAACAATGAGCTTGGGTTCATGTGAAACTGCAAAACACAAGCATTACAATGATGTATCACACAATCTGATTGGACTTTGTTTTAATTAAAAATTAAGAAATTTGTACATGCAACTTTACCATTGTGATTCACAGGCCTTGTGGCCTAAAACAGGCTCAACTGTAACTCTTCTCCTCCCTGTTAAGAACAACACACAGTAGAGTCAGTCATATGTCTGTAAAGTACACATACACACCTTTAATTTGATATAAAACAAAAGACAATAGCTTCAGATTTGACTGATATACAAAGATATTTGTACATGCAGTTTACCAAATGATTTACAGGCCTTTTGCAATGACCTCAACAAGGCCGATTTGAGCCCTGTTCCATCGAGCTGTGAGTAACATACAACAATGAGCTTGGGTACCCGCGGCATCGTCAAGGTCACCAATACCACGGAGCGTCTACGACGCCCCGTTTCCGAGATATCGGCCAATGAACTGCCGGGCGCCTTATCTCGGCCGGGGAAGGTCCGACGGACTCGGGGACGGGCTCGTCGGAAAGGTCTCGCCCGGGGCTTTCCGACGAGACCGACCGCGGGTCCGTGCGACCCCGGGGGCCCGAGATACTTCCGGTCGAAAATTCGAATTTCGTTACCGCGCTGCTCCGGCGCCCCGGGTCCGGGGCCTTCGCCCTTCGGGTGGGTGGCTCCGCCGCGGGGGGCCTTTCGAACGAGCCCACCCGCGCGTACCTAGCCCTTTCCGGGGCCGAGATACGGCCGGCCACCGCGGGATATTCCCACGGCCGTTTCTCGGGCGCCTCGGGTCCGGGGCCTTCGCCCTTCGCGTCAGCGGCTCCGCCCGAGGGGCCCTTTCCGAGGAGCCCTCCCTCGAGTCTCTGGCCCTTTCCCGTGCTGAGATACGGCGGATCGTCGCGGAATTTTCGCTCGTCCGGAGCTCCGGCGCCCCTAGCGTCCGCCTCGGGGGTCGCCCGGACGCGCGGCCGGTCTCGTTCGAAAGGTCCGTCGCGGGGCTTTCCGACGAGCCAGGCCTCGAGTCCGTGCGACCCCGCCCGCCGGAGATACGTTCGGTCGAAGCTCGCGGAGATTCCGACGGCCGTATCTCGGGCGCCCCGGGTCCGGGGCCTTCGCCCTTCGGGTCGGTCGCTCTGCCGGAGGGGGCCTTTCGATCGAGCCGACCCGCGAGCCTCTAGCCCCTTCCCCGGCCGAGATACGGCGGTCTATGCCCGGATTTTCCCACGTCCGTATCTCGGGCGCCCCGGATCCGGGGCCTTCGCCCTTCGGGTCGTTCGCTCTGCCGGAGGGGAGCTTTCGAACGAGCCTACCCGCGAGCCTCTAGCCCTTTCCCCGGCCGAGATACGGCGGTCCCTCCCCGGATTTTCCCAGGGGCGCAGCTCGGGCGCCTTTGCTCCGATCGACTCGCCCTTTGGGTCGGTTGCTCCACCGGAGGGGACCTTTCCAACGAGGCTACCCGCGTCTCTCTAACCCCAAGCCCGGCAGAGATACGACGGTCCCTCCGCGGATTTTCCCACGGCCGCAGCTCAGGCGCCTTTGCTCGGATCGACTCGCCCTTTGGGTCGGTTGCTCCACTGTAGGGCACCTTTCCAACGAGCCAACCCGCTTCTCTCTAACCCTAAGCCCGGGCGAGATACGGCGTACCACCGCCTGACCTTTAAACGCCTGTAACTCGGGCGCCTTTGCTCGGATGAACTCGTCCCTCGGGTCGGTTGCTCCACCGGAGCGGCCCTTTCCAACGAGCCAACCCGCTTCTCTCTAACCCTAAGCCCGGCCGAGATACGGGGTACCACCGCCTGACCTTTAAACGGCCGTAACTCGGGCGCCTTTGCTCGGATAAACTCGTCCCTTGGGTCGGTTGCTCTACCGGAGCGGCCCTTTCCAACGAGCCAACCCGCTTCTCTCTAACCCTTTCCCCGGCCGAGATACGACCCCGAGAACGGTGGCCCCTCTACCCGACCACAGTGCACCCGAGGCCGGCCTCGGACCCCCGAGGACGGTGGCCCCTCTACCCGACCACAGTGCACCCGAGGCCGGCCTCGGACCCCCGAGGACGGTGGCCCCTCTACCCGCCCACAGTGCACCCGAGGCTGGCCTCGGAACCCGCCACGGCCACCCTGGAGCCCGTACCCGGCGCACCGTTCGGTCCCGGGCACCCACGCTTAAGCACTCCCCCCCGGCCTAAGCTCCATACTCCCGGCCCCTCTGGAGAACCAAACCGTTGGTCAACCCGAAACGATCTCCAACCGTTGGTCAACCCGAAAGTACTTCCAGCAGTTGGTCAACCCGAAAGTTTCTCCAGCCGTTGGTCAACCCCATCGACTTAGGTTCTGGAGCGTTCACTTCTCCAGCCGTTGGTCAACCCCATCGACTTAGGTTCTGGAGCGTTCACTTCTCCAGCCGTTGGTCAACCCCATCGACTTAGGTTCTGGAGCGGCAATAAATACGTAAGATAGCATTTAAAAACGTTTAAAAATAGATGCATTTGTTTAAAGCAAAGCATTTATTTACTTACCAGACTACAGTTGGGTTCATGTGAAACTGCAAAACACAAGCTTTACAATGATGTATCACACAGTCTGATTGGACTTTGTTTTGATTAAAAATTAAGAAATTTGTACATGCAACTTTACCATTGTGATTCACAGGCCTTGTGGCCTAAAACAGGCTCAACTGTAACTCTTCTCCTTCCTGTTAGGAACAACACACAGTAAAGTCACTCATTTGTCTGTAAAGTACACATACACACCTTTAATTTGATATAAAACAAAAGACAATAGCTTCAGATTTGACTGATATACACAGATTTTTGTACAGGCAATTTACCAAATAATTTACTGGCCTTTTGCAATGACCTCAACAAGGCCGATTTGACCCCTGTTCCCTCGAGCTGTGAGTTACATACAACAATGAGCTTGGGTTCATGTGAAACTGCAAAACACAAGCATTACAATGATGTATCACACAATCTGATTGGACTTTGTTTTAATTAAACATTAAGAAATTTGTACATGCAACTTTACCATTGTGATTCACAGGCCTTGTGGCCTAAAACAGGCTCAACTGTAACTCTTCTCCTTCCTGTTAGGAACAACACACAGTAAAGTCACTCATATGTCTGTAAAGTACACATACACACCTTTAATTTGATATAAAACAAAAGACAATAGCTTCAGATTTGACTGATATACAAAGATATTTGTACATGCAGTTTACCAAATGATTTACAGGCCTTTTGCAATGACCTCAACAAGGCCGATTTGACCCCTGTTCCATCGAGCTGTGAGTAACATACAACAATGAG
Organism: Paramisgurnus dabryanus; assembly: GCF_030506205.2. Taxonomy (NCBI): domain Eukaryota; kingdom Metazoa; phylum Chordata; class Actinopteri; order Cypriniformes; family Cobitidae; genus Paramisgurnus; species Paramisgurnus dabryanus. The sequence continues at coordinate 1,094,731 of NC_133350.1, read as the reverse complement.
CTTGAGTACCCGCGGCATCGTCAAGGTAACCAATACCACGGAGCGTCTACGACGCCCCGTTTCCGAGATATCGGCCAATGAACTGCCGGGCGCCGTATCTCGGCCGGGGAAGGTCCGAAAGACTCGGGGCCGGGGCTTTCCGACGAGACCGACCGCGGGTCCGTGCGACCCCGGGGGCCCGAGATACTTCCGGTCGAAAATTCGAATTTCGTTACCGCGCTGCTCCGGCGCCCCGGGTCCGGGGCCTTCGCCCTTCGGGTGGGTGGCTCCGCCGCGGGGGGCCTTTCGAACGAGCCCACCCGCGCGTCCCTAGCCCTTTCCGGGGCCGAGATACGGCCGGCCACCGCGGGATTTTCCCACGGCCGTTTCTCGGGCGCCTCGGGTCCGGGGCCTTCGCCCTTCGGGTCGGCGGCTCCGCCCGAGGGGCCCTTTCCGAGGAGCCCTCCCTCGAGTCTCTGGCCCTTTCCCGTGCCGAGATACGGCGGATCGTCGCGGAATTTTCGCTCGTCCGGAGCTCCGGCGCCCCTAGCGTCCGCCTCGGAGGTCGCCCGGACGCGCGGCCGGTCTCGTTCGAAAGGTCCGTCGCGGGGCTTTCCGACGAGCCAGGCCTCGAGTCCGTGCGACCCCGCCCGCCGGAGATACGTCCGGTCGAAGCTCGCGGAGATTCCGACGGCCGTATCTCGGGCGCCCCGGGTCCGGGGCCTTCGCCCTTCGGGTCGTTCGCTCTGCCGGAGGGGGCCTTTCGATCGAGCCGACCCGCGAGCCTCTAGCCCCTTCCCCGGCCGAGATACGGCGGTCTATGCCCGGATTTTCCCACGTCCGTATCTCGGGCGCCCCGGATCCGGGGCCTTCGCCCTTCGGGTCGTTCGCTCTGCCGGAGGGGAGCTTTCGAACGAGCCTACCCGCGAGCCTCTAGCCCTTTCCCCGGCCGAGTTACGGCGTTCCCTCCCCGGATTTTCCCAGGGGCGCAGCTCGGGCGCCTTTGCTCGGATCGACTCGCCCTTTGAGTCGGTTGCTCCACTGGAGGGGACCTTTCCAACGAGCCAACCCGCTTCTCTCTAACCCTAAGCCAGGGCGAGATACGGCGTACCACCGCCTGACATTTAAACGCCTGTAACTCGGGCGCCTTTGCTCGGATGAACTCGTCCCTCGGGTCGGTTGCTCTACCGGAGCGGCCCTTTCCAACGAGCCATCCCGCTTCTCTCTAACCCTAAGCCCGGCCGAGATACGGGGTACCACCGCCTGACCTTTAAACGGCCGTGACTCGGGCGCCTTTGCTCGGATAAACTCGTCCCTCGGGTCGGTTGCTCTACCGGAGCGGCCCTTTCCAACGAGCCATCCCGCTTCTCTCTAACCCTAAGCCCGGCCGAGATACGGGGTACCACCGCCTGACCTTTAAACGGCCGTGACTCGGGCGCCTTTGCTCGGATAAACTCGTCCCTCGGGTCGGTTGCTCTACCGGAGCGGCCCTTTCCAACGAGCCATCCCGCTTCTCTCTAACCCTTTCCCCGGCCGAGATACGACCCCGAGAACGGTGGCCCCTCTACCCGACCACAGTGCACCCGAGGCCGGCCTCGGACCCCCGAGGACGGTGGCCCCTCTACCCGACCACAGTGCACCCGAGGCCGGCCTCGGACCCCCGAGGACGGTGGCCCCTCTACCCGCCCACAGTGCACCCGAGGCCGGCCTCGGAACCCGCCACGGCCACCCTGGAGCCCGTACCCGGCGCACCGTTCGGTCCCGGGCACCCACTCTTAAGCACTCCCCCCCCGGCCTAAGCTCCATACTCCCGGCCCCTCTGGAGAACCAAACCGTTGGTCAACCCGAAACGATCTCCAACGTTGGTCAACCCGAAAGTACTTCCAGCAGTTGGTCAACCCGAAAGTTTCTCCAGCCGTTGGTCAACCCCATCGACTTAGGTTCTGGAGCGTTCACTTCTCCAGCCGTTGGTCAACCCCATCGACTTAGGTTCTGGAGCGTTCACTTCTCCAGCCGTTGGTCAACCCCATCGACTTAGGTTCTGGAGCGGCAATAAATACGTAAGATAGCATTTAAAAACGTTTAAAAATAGATGCATTTGTTTAAAGCAAAGCATTTATTTACTTACCAGACTACAGTTGGGTTCATGTGAAACTGCAAAACACAAGCTTTACAATGATGTATCACACAGTCTGATTGGACTTTGTTTTGATTAAAAATTAAGAAATTTGTACATGCAACTTTACCATTGTGATTCACAGGCCTTGTGGCCTAAAACAGGCTCAACTGTAACTCTTCTCCTTCCTGTTAGGAACAACACACAGTAAAGTCACTCGTTTGTCTGTAAAGTACACATACACACCTTTAATTTGATATAAAACAAAAGACAATAGCTTCAGATTTGACTGATATACACAGATTTTTGTACAGGCAATTTACCAAATAATTTACTGGCCTTTTGCAATGACCTCAACAAGGCCGATTTGACCCCTGTTCCCTCGAGCTGTGAGTTACATACAACAATGAGCTTGGGTTCATGTGAAACTGCAAAACACAAGCATTACAATGATGTATCACACAATCTGATTGGACTTTGTTTTAATTAAAAATTAAGAAATTTGTACATGCAACTTTACCATTGTGATTCACAGGCCTTGTGGCCTAAAACAGGCTCAACTGTAACTCTTCTCCTTCCTGTTAGGAACAACACACAGTAAAGTCACTCATATGTCTGTAAAGTACACATACACACCTTTAATTTGATATAAAACAAAAGACAATAGCTTCAGATTTGACTGATATACAAAGATATTTGTACATGCAGTTTACCAAATGATTTACAGGCCTTTTGCAATGACCTCAACAAGGCCGATTTGACCCCTGTTCCATCGAGCTGTGAGTAACATACAACAATGAGCTTGGGTACCCGCGGCATCGTCAAGGTCACCAATACCACGGAGCGTCTACGACGCCCCGTTTCCCATATATCGGCCAATGAACTGCCGGGCGCCGTATCTCGGCCGGGGAAGGTCCGAAGGACTCGGGGCCGGGCTCGTCGGAAAGGTCTCGCCCGGGGCTTTCCGACGAGACCGACCGCGGGTCCGTGCGACCCCGGGGGCCCGAGATACTTCCGGTCGAAAATTCGAATTTCGTTACCGCGCTGCTCCGGCGCCCCGGGTCCGGGGCCTTCGCCCTTCGGGTGGGTGGCTCCGCCGCGGGGGGCCTTTCGAACGAGCCCACCCGCGCGTCCCTAGCCCTTTCCGGGGCCGAGATACGGCCGGCCACCGCGGGATTTTCCCACGGCCGTTTCTCGGGCGCCTCGGGTCCGGGGCCTTCGCCCTTCGGGTCGGCGGCTCCGCCCGAGGGGCCCTTTCCGAGGAGCCCTCCCTCGAGTCTCTGGCCCTTTCCCGTGCCGAGATACGGCGGATCGTCGCGGAATTTTCGCTCGTCCGGAGCTCCGGCGCCCCTAGCGTCCGCCTCGGAGGTCGCCCGGACGCGCGGCCGGTCTCGTTCGAAAGGTCCGTCGCGGGGCTTTCCGACGAGCCAGGCCTCGAGTCCGTGCGACCCCGCCCGCCGGAGATACGTCCGGTCGAAGCTCGCGGAGATTCCGACGGCCGTATCTCGGGCGCCCCGGGTCCGGGGCCTTCGCCCTTCGGGTCGTTCGCTCTGCCGGAGGGGGCCTTTCGATCGAGCCGACCCGCGAGCCTCTAGCCCCTTCCCCGGCCGAGATACGGCGGTCTATGCCCGGATTTCCCCACGTCCGTATCTCGGGCGCCCCGGATCAGGGGCCTTCGCCCTTCGGGTCGTTCGCTCTGCCGGAGGGGAGCTTTCGAACGAGCCTACCCGCGAGCCTCTAGCCCTTTCCCCGGCCGAGTTACGGCGTTCCCTCCCCGGATTTTCCCAGGGGCGCAGCTCGGGCGCCTTTGCTCGGATCGACTCGCCCTTTGAGTCGGTTGCTCCACTGGAGGGGACCTTTCCAACGAGCCAACCCGCTTCTCTCTAACCCTAAGCCCGGGCGAGATACGGCGTACCACCGCCTGACATTTAAACGCCTGTAACTCGGGCGCCTTTGCTCGGATGAACTCGTCCCTCGGGTCGGTTGCTCTACCGGAGCGGCCCTTTCCAACGAGCCATCCCGCTTCTCTCTAACCCTAAGCCCGGCCGAGATACGGGGTACCACCGCCTGACCTTTAAACGGCCGTGACTCGGGCGCCTTTGCTCGGATAAACTCGTCCCTCGGGTCGGTTGCTCTACCGGAGCGGCCCTTTCCAACGAGCCATCCCGCTTCTCTCTAACCCTAAGCCCGGCCGAGATACGGGGTACCACCGCCTGACCTTTAAACGGCCGTGACTCGGGCGCCTTTGCTCGGATAAACTCGTCCCTCGGGTCGGTTGCTCTACCGGAGCGGCCCTTTCCAACGAGCCATCCCGCTTCTCTCTAACCCTTTCCCCGGCCGAGATACGACCCCGAGAACGGTGGCCCCTCTACCCGACCACAGTGCACCCGAGGCCGGCCTCGGACCCCCGAGGACGGTGGCCCCTCTACCCGACCACAGTGCACCCGAGGCCGGCCTCGGACCCCCGAGGACGGTGGCCCCTCTACCCGCCCACAGTGCACCCGAGGCCGGCCTCGGAACCCGCCACGGCCACCCTGGAGCCCGTACCCGGCGCACCGTTCGGTCCCGGGCACCCACTCTTAAGCACTCCCCCCCCGGCCTAAGCTCCATACTCCCGGCCCCTCTGGAGAACCAAACCGTTGGTCAACCCGAAACGATCTCCAACCGTTGGTCAACCCGAAAGTACTTCCAGCAGTTGGTCAACCCGAAAGTTTCTCCAGCCGTTGGTCAACCCCATCGACTTAGGTTCTGGAGCGTTCACTTCTCCAGCCGTTGGTCAACCCCATCGACTTAGGTTCTGGAGCGTTCACTTCTCCAGCCGTTGGTCAACCCCATCGACTTAGGTTCTGGAGCGGCAATAAATACGTAAGATAGCATTTAAAAACGTTTAAAAATAGATGCATTTGTTTAAAGCAAAGCATTTATTTACTTACCAGACTACAGTTGGGTTCATGTGAAACTGCAAAACACAAGCTTTACAATGATGTATCACACAGTCTGATTGGACTTTGTTTTGATTAAAAATTAAGAAATTTGTACATGCAACTTTACCATTGTGATTCACAGGCCTTGTGGCCTAAAACAGGCTCAACTGTAACTCTTCTCCTTCCTGTTAGGAACAACACACAGTAAAGTCACTCGTTTGTCTGTAAAGTACACATACACACCTTTAATTTGATATAAAACAAAAGACAATAGCTTCAGATTTGACTGATATACACAGATTTTTGTACAGGCAATTTACCAAATAATTTACTGGCCTTTTGCAATGACCTCAACAAGGCCGATTTGACCCCTGTTCCCTCGAGCTGTGAGTTACATACAACAATGAGCTTGGGTTCATGTGCAACTGCAAAACACAAGCATTACAATGATGTATCACACAATCTGATTGGACTTTGTTTTAATTAAAAATTAAGAAATTTGTACATGCAACTTTACCATTGTGATTCACAGGCCTTGTGGCCTAAAACAGGCTCAACTGTAACTCTTCTCCTTCCTGTTAGGAACAACACACAGTAAAGTCACTCATATGTCTGTAAAGTACACATACACACCTTTAATTTGATATAAAACAAAAGACAATAGCTTCAGATTTGACTGATATACAAAGATATTTGTACATGCAGTTTACCAAATGATTTACAGGCCTTTTGCAATGACCTCAACAAGGCCGATTTGACCCCTGTTCCATCGAGCTGTGAGTAACATACAACAATGAGCTTGGGTACCCGCGGCATCGTCAAGGTCACCAATACCACGGAGCGTCTACGACGCCCCGTTTCCCATATATCGGCCAATGAACTGCCGGGCGCCGTATCTCGGCCGGGGAAGGTCCGAAGGACTCGGGGCCGGGCTCGTCGGAAAGGTCTCGCCCGGGGCTTTCCGACGAGACCGACCGCGGGTCCGTGCGACCCCGGGGGCCCGAGATACTTCCGGTCGAAAATTCGAATTTCGTTACCGCGCTGCTCCGGCGCCCCGGGTCCGGGGCCTTCGCCCTTCGGGTGGGTGGCTCCGCCGCGGGGGGCCTTTCGAACGAGCCCACCCGCGCGTCCCTAGCCCTTTCCGGGGCCGAGATACGGCCGGCCACCGCGGGATTTTCCCACGGCCGTTTCTCGGGCGCCTCGGGTCCGGGGCCTTCGCCCTTCGGGTCGGCGGCTCCGCCCGAGGGGCCCTTTCCGAGGAGCCCTCCCTCGAGTCTCTGGCCCTTTCCCGTGCCGAGATACGGCGGATCGTCGCGGAATTTTCGCTCGTCCGGAGCTCCGGCGCCCCTAGCGTCCGCCTCGGAGGTCGCCCGGACGCGCGGCCGGTCTCGTTCGAAAGGTCCGTCGCGGGGCTTTCCGACGAGCCAGGCCTCGAGTCCGTGCGACCCCGCCCGCCGGAGATACGTCCGGTCGAAGCTCGCGGAGATTCCGACGGCCGTATCTCGGGCGCCCCGGGTCCGGGGCCTTCGCCCTTCGGGTCGGTCGCTCTGCCGGAGGGGGCCTTTCGATCGAGCCGACCCGCGAGCCTCTAGCCCCTTCCCCGGCCGAGATACGGCGGTCTATGCCCGGATTTTCCCACGTCCGTATCTCGGGCGCCCCGGATCCGGGGCCTTCGCCCTTCGGGTCGTTCGCTCTGCCGGAGGGGAGCTTTCGAACGAGCCTACCCGCGAGCCTCTAGCCCTTTCCCCGGCCGAGATACGGCGGTCCCTCCCCGGATTTTCCCAGGGGCGCAGCTCGGGCGCCTTTGCTCCGATCGACTCGCCCTTTGGGTCGGTTGCTCCACGCGAGGGGACCTTTCGAACGAGCCAACCCGCGAGCCTCTGGCCCTTTCCCCGGCCGAGATACAACGGTCCCCCCGCGGATTTTCCCACGGCCGCAGCTCGGGCGTTTTTGCTCGGATCGACTCGCCCTTTGGGTCGGTTGCTCCACCGGAGGGGACCTTTCCAACGAGGCGACCCGTGTCTCTCTAACCCCAAGCCCGGCAGAGATACGACGGTCCCTCCGCGGATTTTCCCACGGCCGCAGCTCGGGCGCCTTTGCTCGGATCGACTCGCCCTTTGAGTCGGTTGCTCCACTGGAGGGGACCTTTCCAACGAGCCAACCCGCTTCTCTCTAACCCTAAGCCCGGCCGAGATACGGGGTACCGCCGCCTGACCTTTAAACGGCCGTAACTCGGGCGCCTTTGCTCGGATACACTCGTCCCTCGGGTCGGTTGCTCTACCGGAGCGGCCCTTTCCAACGAGCCAACCCGCTTCTCTCTAACCCTTTCCCCGGCCGAGATACGACCCCGAGAACGGTGGCCCCTCTACCCGACCACAGTGCACCCGAGGCCGGCCTCGGACCCCCGAGGACGGTGGCCCCTCTACCCGACCACAGTGCACCCGAGGCCGGCCTCGGACCCCCGAGGACGGTGGCCCCTCTACCCGCCCACAGTGCACCCGAGGCCGGCCTCGGAACCCGCCACGGCCACCCTGGAGCCCGTACCCGGCGCACCGTTCGGTCCCGGGCACCCACTCTTAAGCACTCCCCCCCAGGCCTAAGCTCCATACTCCCGGCCCCTCTGGAGAACCAAACCGTTGGTCAACCCGAAACGATCTCCAACCGTTGGTCAACCCGAAAGTACTTCCAGCAGTTGGTCAACCCGAAAGTTTCTCCAGCCGTTGGTCAACCCCATCGACTTAGGTTCTGGAGCGTTCACTTCTCCAGCCGTTGGTCAACCCCATCGACTTAGGTTCTGGAGCGTTCACTTCTCCAGCCGTTGGTCAACCCCATCGACTTAGGTTCTGGAGCGGCAATAAATACGTAAGATAGCATTTAAAAACGTTTAAAAATAGATGCATTTGTTTAAAGCAAAGCATTTATTTACTTACCAGACTACAGTTGGGTTCATGTGAAACTGCAAAACACAAGCTTTACAATGATGTATCACACAGTCTGATTGGACTTTGTTTTGATTAAAAATTAAGAAATTTGTACATGCAACTTTACCATTGTGATTCACAGGCCTTGTGGCCTAAAACAGGCTCAACTGTAACTCTTCTCCTTCCTGTTAGGAACAACACACAGTAAAGTCACTCATTTGTCTGTAAAGTACACATACACACCTTTAATTTGATATAAAACAAAAGACAATAGCTTCAGATTTGACTGATATACACAGATTTTTGTACAGGCAATTTACCAAATAATTTACTGGCCTTTTGCAATGACCTCAACAAGGCCGATTTGACCCCTGTTCCCTCGAGCTGTGAGTTACATACAACAATGAGCTTGGGTTCATGTGAAACTGCAAAACACAAGCATTACAATGATGTATCACACAATCTGATTGGACTTTGTTTTAATTAAAAATTAAGAAATTTGTACATGCAACTTTACCATTGTGATTCACAGGCCTTGTGGCCTAAAACAGGCTCAACTGTAACTCTTCTCCTTCCTGTTAGGAACAACACACAGTAAAGTCACTCATATGTCTGTAAAGTACACATACACACCTTTAATTTGATATAAAACAAAAGACAATAGCTTCAGATTTGACTGATATACAAAGATATTTGTACATGCAGTTTACCAAATGATTTACAGGCCTTTTGCAATGACCTCAACAAGGCCGATTTGACCCCTGTTCCATCGAGCTGTGAGTAACATACAACAATGAGCTTGGGTACCCGCGGCATCGTCAAGGTCACCAATACCACGGAGCGTCTACGACGCCCCGTTTCCCATATATCGGCCAATGAACTGCCGGGCGCCGTATCTCGGCCGGGGAAGGTCCGAAGGACTCGGGGCCGGGCTCGTCGGAAAGGTCTCGCCCGGGGCTTTCCGACGAGACCGACCGCGGGTCCGTGCGACCCCGGGGGCCCGAGATACTTCCGGTCGAAAATTTGAATTTCGTTACCGCGCTGCTCCGGCGCCCCGGGTCCGGGGCCTTCGCCCTTCGGGTGGGTGGCTCCGCCGCGGGGGGCCTTTCGAACGAGCCCACCCGCGCGTCCCTAGCCCTTTCCGGGGCCGAGATACGGCCGGCCACCGCGGGATTTTCCCACGGCCGTTTCTCGGGCGCCTCGGGTCCGGGGCCTTCGCCCTTCGGGTCGGCGGCTCCGCCCGAGGGGCCCTTTCCGAGGAGCCCTCCCTCGAGTCTCTGGCCCTTTCCCGTGCCGAGATACGGCGGATCGTCGCGGAATTTTCGCTCGTCCGGAGCTCCGGCGCCCCTAGCGTCCGCCTCGGAGGTCGCCCGGACGCGCGGCCGGTCTCGTTCGAAAGGTCCGTCGCGGGGCTTTCCGACGAGCCAGGCCTCGAGTCCGTGCGACCCCGCCCGCCGGAGATACGTCCGGTCGAAGCTCGCGGAGATTCCGACGGCCGTATCTCGGGCGCCCCGGGTCCGGGGCCTTCGCCCTTCGGGTCGGTCGCTCTGCCGGAGGGGGCCTTTCGATCGAGCCGACCCGCGAGCCTCTAGCCCCTTCCCCGGCCGAGATACGGCGGTCTATGCCCGGATTTTCCCACGTCCGTATCTCGGGCGCCCCGGATCCGGGGCCTTCGCCCTTCGGGTCGTTCGCTCTGCCGGAGGGGAGCTTTCGAACGAGCCTACCCGCGAGCCTCTAGCCCTTTCCCCGGCCGAGATACGGCGGTCCCTCCCCGGATTTTCCCAGGGGCGCAGCTCGGGCGCCTTTGCTCCGATCGACTCGCCCTTTGGGTCGGTTGCTCCACGCGAGGGGACCTTTCGAACGAGCCAACCCGCGAGCCTCTGGCCCTTTCCCCGGCCGAGATACAACGGTCCCCCCGCGGATTTTCCCACGGCCGCAGCTCGGGCGCCTTTGCTCGGATCGACTCGCCCTTTGGGTCGGTTGCTCCACCGGAGGGGACCTTTCCAACGAGGCGACCCGCGTCTCTCTAACCCCAAGCCCGGCAGAGATACGACGGTCCCTCCGCGGATTTTCCCACGGCCGCAGCTCGGGCGCCTTTGCTCGGATCGACTCGCCCTTTGAGTCGGTTGCTCCACTGGAGGGGACCTTTCCAACGAGCCAACCCGCTTCTCTCTAACCCTAAGCCCGGGCGAGATACGGCGTACCACCGCCTGACATTTAAACGCCTGTAACTCGGGCGCCTTTGCTCGGATGAACTCGTCCCTCGGGTCGGTTGCTCTACCGGAGCGGCCCTTTCCAACGAGCCATCCCGCTTCTCTCTAACCCTAAGCCCGGCCGAGATACGGGGTACCGCCGCCTGACCTTTAAACGGCCGTAACTCGGGCGCCTTTGCTCGGATACACTCGTCCCTCGGGTCGGTTGCTCTACCGGAGCGGCCCTTTCCAACGAGCCATCCCGCTTCTCTCTAACCCTAAGCCCGGCCGAGATACGGGGTACCACCGCCTGACCTTTAAACGGCCGTAACTCGGGCGCCTTTGCTCGGATAAACTCGTCCCTCGGGTCGGTTGCTCTACCGGAGCGGCCCTTTCCAACGAGCCAACCCGCTTCTCTCTAACCCTTTCCCCGGCCGAGATACGACCCCGAGAACGGTGGCCCCTCTACCCGACCACAGTGCACCCGAGGCCGGCCTCGGACCCCCGAGGACGGTGGCCCCTCTACCCGACCACAGTGCACCCGAGGCCGGCCTCGGACCCCCGAGGACGGTGGCCCCTCTACCCGCCCACAGTGCACCCGAGGCCGGCCTCGGAACCCGCCACGGCCACCCTGGAGCCCGTACCCGGCGCACCGTTCGGTCCCGGGCACCCACTCTTAAGCACTCCCCCCCCGGCCTAAGCTCCATACTCCCGGCCCCTCTGGAGAACCAAACCGTTGGTCAACCCGAAACGATCTCCAACCGTTGGTCAACCCGAAAGTACTTCCAGCAGTTGGTCAACCCGAAAGTTTCTCCAGCCGTTGGTCAACCCCATCGACTTAGGTTCTGGAGCGTTCACTTCTCCAGCCGTTGGTCAACCCCATCGACTTAGGTTCTGGAGCGTTCACTTCTCCAGCCGTTGGTCAACCCCATCGACTTAGGTTCTGGAGCGGCAATAAATACGTAAGATAGCATTTAAAAACGTTTAAAAATAGATGCATTTGTTTAAAGCAAAGCATTTATTTACTTACCAGACTACAGTTGGGTTCATGTGAAACTGCAAAACACAAGCTTTACAATGATGTATCACACAGTCTGATTGGACTTTGTTTTGATTAAAAATTAAGAAATTTGTACATGCAACTTTACCATTGTGATTCACAGGCCTTGTGGCCTAAAACAGGCTCAACTGTAACTCTTCTCCTTCCTGTTAGGAACAACACACAGTAAAGTCACTCGTTTGTCTGTAAAGTACACATACACACCTTTAATTTGATATAAAACAAAAGACAATAGCTTCAGATTTGACTGATATACACAGATTTTTGTACAGGCAATTTACCAAATAATTTACTGGCCTTTTGCAATGACCTCAACAAGGCCGATTTGACCCCTGTTCCCTCGAGCTGTGAGTTACATACAACAATGAGCTTGGGTTCATGTGCAACTGCAAAACACAAGCATTACAATGATGTATCACACAATCTGATTGGACTTTGTTTTAATTAAAAATTAAGAAATTTGTACATGCAACTTTACCATTGTGATTCACAGGCCTTGTGGCCTAAAACAGGCTCAACTGTAACTCTTCTCCTTCCTGTTAGGAACAACACACAGTAAAGTCACTCATATGTCTGTAAAGTACACATACACACCTTTAATTTGATATAAAACAAAAGACAATAGCTTCAGATTTGACTGATATACAAAGATATTTGTACATGCAGTTTACCAAATGATTTACAGGCCTTTTGCAATGACCTCAACAAGGCCGATTTGACCCCTGTTCCATCGAGCTGTGAGTAACATACAACAATGAGCTTGGGTACCCGCGGCATCGTCAAGGTCACCAATACCACGGAGCGTCTACGACGCCCCGTTTCCCATATATCGGCCAATGAACTGCCGGGCGCCGTATCTCGGCCGGGGAAGGTCCGAAGGACTCGGGGCCGGGCTCGTCGGAAAGGTCTCGCCCGGGGCTTTCCGACGAGACCGACCGCGGGTCCGTGCGACCCCGGGGGCCCGAGATACTTCCGGTCGAAAATTCGAATTTCGTTACCGCGCTGCTCCGGCGCCCCGGGTCCGGGGCCTTCGCCCTTCGGGTGGGTGGCTCCGCCGCGGGGGGCCTTTCGAACGAGCCCACCCGCGCGTCCCTAGCCCTTTCCGGGGCCGAGATACGGCCGGCCACCGCGGGATTTTCCCACGGCCGTTTCTCGGGCGCCTCGGGTCCGGGGCCTTCGCCCTTCGGGTCGGCGGCTCCGCCCGAGGGGCCCTTTCCGAGGAGCCCTCCCTCGAGTCTCTGGCCCTTTCCCGTGCCGAGATACGGCGGATCGTCGCGGAATTTTCGCTCGTCCGGAGCTCCGGCGCCCCTAGCGTCCGCCTCGGAGGTCGCCCGGACGCGCGGCCGGTCTCGTTCGAAAGGTCCGTCGCGGGGCTTTCCGACGAGCCAGGCCTCGAGTCCGTGCGACCCCGCCCGCCGGAGATACGTCCGGTCGAAGCTCGCGGAGATTCCGACGGCCGTATCTCGGGCGCCCCGGGTCCGGGGCCTTCGCCCTTCGGGTCGGTCGCTCTGCCGGAGGGGGCCTTTCGATCGAGCCGACCCGCGAGCCTCTAGCCCCTTCCCCGGCCGAGATACGGCGGTCTATGCCCGGATTTTCCCACGTCCGTATCTCGGGCGCCCCGGATCCGGGGCCTTCGCCCTTCGGGTCGTTCGCTCTGCCGGAGGGGAGCTTTCGAACGAGCCTACCCGCGAGCCTCTAGCCCTTTCCCCGGCCGAGATACGGCGGTCCCTCCCCGGATTTTCCCAGGGGCGCAGCTCGGGCGCCTTTGCTCCGATCGACTCGCCCTTTGGGTCGGTTGCTCCACGCGAGGGGACCTTTCGAACGAGCCAACCCGCGAGCCTCTGGCCCTTTCCCCGGCCGAGATACAACGGTCCCCCCGCGGATTTTCCCACGGCCGCAGCTCGGGCGCCTTTGCTCGGATCGACTCGCCCTTTGGGTCGGTTGCTCCACCGGAGGGGACCTTTCCAACGAGGCGACCCGCGTCTCTCTAACCCCAAGCCCGGCAGAGATACGACGGTCCCTCCGCGGATTTTCCCACGGCCGCAGCTCGGGCGCCTTTGCTCGGATCGACTCGCCCTTTGAGTCGGTTGCTCCACTGGAGGGGACCTTTCCAACGAGCCAACCCGCTTCTCTCTAACCCTAAGCCCGGGCGAGATACGGCGTACCACCGCCTGACATTTAAACGCCTGTAACTCGGGCGCCTTTGCTCGGATGAACTCGTCCCTCGGGTCGGTTGCTCTACCGGAGCGGCCCTTTCCAACGAGCCATCCCGCTTCTCTCTAACCCTAAGCCCGGCCGAGATACGGGGTACCGCCGCCTGACCTTTAAACGGCCGTAACTCGGGCGCCTTTGCTCGGATACACTCGTCCCTCGGGTCGGTTGCTCTACCGGAGCGGCCCTTTCCAACGAGCCATCCCGCTTCTCTCTAACCCTAAGCCCGGCAGAGATACGGGGTACCACCGCCTGACCTTTAAACGGCCGTAACTCGGGCGCCTTTGCTCGGATAAACTCGTCCCTCGGGTCGGTTGCTCTACCGGAGCGGCCCTTTCCAACGAGCCAACCCGCTTCTCTCTAACCCTTTCCCCGGCCGAGATACGACCCCGAGAACGGTGGCCCCTCTACCCGACCACAGTGCACCCGAGGCCGGCCTCGGACCCCCGAGGACGGTGGCCCCTCTACCCGACCACAGTGCACCCGAGGCCGGCCTCGGACCCCCGAGGACGGTGGCCCCTCTACCCGCCCACAGTGCACCCGAGGCCGGCCTCGGAACCCGCCACGGCCACCCTGGAGCCCGTACCCGGCGCACCCTTCGGTCCCGGGCACCCACTCTTAAGCACTCCCCCCCAGGCCTAAGCTCCATACTCCCGGCCCCTCTGGAGAACCAAACCGTTGGTCAACCCGAAACGATCTCCAACCGTTGGTCAACCCGAAAGTACTTCCAGCAGTTGGTCAACCCGAAAGTTTCTCCAGCCGTTGGTCAACCCCATCGACTTAGGTTCTGGAGCGTTCACTTCTCCAGCCGTTGGTCAACCCCATCGACTTAGGTTCTGGAGCGTTCACTTCTCCAGCCGTTGGTCAACCCCATCGACTTAGGTTCTGGAGCGGCAATAAATACGTAAGATAGCATTTAAAAACGTTTAAAAATAGATGCATTTGTTTAAAGCAAAGCATTTATTTACTTACCAGACTACAGTTGGGTTCATGTGAAACTGCAAAACACAAGCTTTACAATGATGTATCACACAGTCTGATTGGACTTTGTTTTGATTAAAAATTAAGAAATTTGTACATGCAACTTTACCATTGTGATTCACAGGCCTTGTGGCCTAAAACAGGCTCAACTGTAACTCTTCTCCTTCCTGTTAGGAACAACATACAGTAAAGTCACTCATTTGTCTGTAAAGTACACATACACACCTTTAATTTGATATAAAACAAAAGACAATAGCTTCCGATTTGACTGATATACACAGATTTTTGTACAGGCAATTTACCAAATAATTTACTGGCCTTTTGCAATGACCTCAACAAGGCCGATTTGACCCCTGTTCCCTCGAGCTGTGAGTTACATACAACAATGAGCTTGGGTTCATGTGCAACTGCAAAACACAAGCATTACAATGATGTATCACACAATCTGATTGGACTTTGTTTTAATTAAAAATTAAGAAATTTGTACATGCAACTTTACCATTGTGATTCACAGGCCTTGTGGCCTAAAACAGGCTCAACTGTAACTCTTCTCCTTCCTGTTAGGAACAACACACAGTAAAGTCACTCATATGTCTGTAAAGTACACATACACACCTTTAATTTGATATAAAACAAAAGACAATAGCTTCAGATTTGACTGATATACAAAGATATTTGTACATGCAGTTTACCAAATGATTTACAGGCCTTTTGCAATGACCTCAACAAGGCCGATTTGACCCCTGTTCCATCGAGCTGTGAGTAACATACAACAATGAGCTTGGGTACCCGCGGCATCGTCAAGGTCACCAATACCACGGAGCGTCTACGACGCCCCGTTTCCCATATATCGGCCAATGAATTGCCGGGCGCCGTATCTCGGCCGGGGAAGGTCCGAAGGACTCGGGGCCGGGCTCGTCGGAAAGGTCTCGTCCGGGGCTTTCCGACGAGACCGACCGCGGGTCCGTGCGACCCCGGGGGCCCGAGATACTTCCGGTCGAAAATTCGAATTTCGTTACCGCGCACCTCCGGCGCCCCGGGTCCGGGGCCTTCGCCCTTCGGGTGGGTGGCTCCGCCGCGGGGGGCCTTTCGAACGAGCCCACCCGCGCGTCCCTAGCCCTTTCCGGGGCCGAGATACGGCCGGCCACCGCGGGATTTTCCCACGGCCGTTTCTCGGGCGCCTCGGGTCCGGGGCCTTCGCCCTTCGGGTCGGCGGCTCCGCCCGTGGGGCCCTTTCCGAGGAGCCCTCCCTCGAGTCTCTGGCCCTTTCCCGTGCCGAGATACGGCGGATCGTCGCGGAATTTTCGCTCGTCCGGAGCTCCGGCGCCCCTAGCGTCCGCCTCGGAGGTCGCCCGGACGCGCGGCCGGTCTCGTTCGAAAGGTCCGTCGCGGGGCTTTCCGACGAGCCAGGCCTCGAGTCCGTGCGACCCCGCCCGCCGGAGATACGTCCGGTCGAAGCTCGCGGAGATTCCGACGGCCGTATCTCGGGCGCCCCGGGTCCGGGGCCTTCGCCCTTCGGGTCGGTCGCTCTGCCGGAGGGGGCCTTTCGATCGAGCCGACCCACGAGCCTCTAGCCCCTTCCCCGGCCGAGATACGGCGGTCTATGCCCGGATTTTCCCACGTCCGTATCTCGGGCGCCCCGGATCCGGGGCCTTCGCCCTTCGGGTCGGTCGCTCTGCCGGAGGGGAGCTTTCGAACGAGCCTACCCGCGAGCCTCTAGCCCTTTCCCCGGCCGAGATACGGCGGTCCCTCCCCGGATTTTCCCAGGGGCGCAGCTCGGGCGCCTTTGCTCCGATCGACTCGCCCTTTGGGTCGGTTGCTCCACGCGAGGGGACCTTTCGAACGAGCCAACCCGCGAGCCTCTGGCCCTTTCCCCGGCCGAGATACAACGGTCCCCCCGCGGATTTTCCCACGGCCGCAGCTCGGGCGCCTTTGCTCGGATCGACTCGCCCTTTGGGTCGGTTGCTCCACCGGAGGGGACCTTTCCAACGAGGCGACCCGCGTCTCTCTAACCCCAAGCCCGGCAGAGATACGACGGTCCCTCCGCGGATTTTCCCACGGCCGCAGCTCGGGCGCCTTTGCTCGGATCGACTCGCCCTTTGAGTCGGTTGCTCCACTGGAGGGGACCTTTCCAACGAGCCAACCCGCTTCTCTCTAACCCTAAGCCCGGGCGAGATACGGCGTACCACCGCCTGACATTTAAACGCCTGTAACTCGGGCGCCTTTGCTCGGATGAACTCGTCCCTCGGGTCGGTTGCTCTACCGGAGCGGCCCTTTCCAACGAGCCATCCCGCTTCTCTCTAACCCTTTCCCCGGCCGAGATATGACCCCGAGAACGGTGGCCCCTCTACCCGACCACAGTGCACCCGAGGCCGGCCTCGGACTCCCGAGGACGGTGGCCCCTCTACCCGACCACAGTGCACCCGAGGCCGGCCTCGGACCCCCGAGGACGGTGGCCCCTCTACCCGCCCACAGTGCACCCGAGGCCGGCCTCGGAACCCGCCACGGACACCCTGGAGCCAGAACCCGGCGCACCGTTCGGTCCCGGGCACCCACTCTTAAGCACTCCCCCCCGGCCTTAGCTCCATACTCCCGGCCCCTCTGGAGAACCAAACCGTTGGTCAACCCGAAATGATCTCCAACCGTTGGTCAACCCGAAAGTACTTCCAGCAGTTGGTCAACCTGAAAGTTTCTCCAGCCGTTGGTCAACCCCATCGACTTAGGTTCTGGAGTGTTCACTTCTCCAGCCGTTGGTCAACCCCATCGACTTAGGTTCTGGAGCGGCAATAAATACGTAAGATAGCATTTAAAAACGTTTAAAAATAGATGCATTTGTTTAAAGCAAAGCATTTATTTACTTACCAGACTACAGTTGGGTTCATGTGAAACTGCAAAACACAAGCTTTACAATGATGTATCACACAGTCTGATTGGACTTTGTTTTGATTAAAAATTAAGAAATTTGTACATGCAACTTTACCATTGTGATTCACAGGCCTTGTGGCCTAAAACAGGCTCAACTGTAACTCTTCTCCTTCCTGTTAGGAACAACACACAGTAAAGTCACTCATATGTCTGTAAAGTACACATACACACCTTTAATTTGATATAAAACAAAAGACAATAGCTTCAGATTTGACTGATATACACAGATTTTTGTACAGGCAATTTACCAAATAATTTACTGGCCTTTTGCAATGACCTCAACAAGGCCGATTTGACCCCTGTTCCCTCGAGCTGTGAGTAACATACAACAATGAGCTTGGGTTCATGTGAAACTGCAAAACACAAGCATTACAATGATGTATCACACAATCTGATTGGACTTTAATTAAAAATTAAGAAATTTGTACATGCAACTTTACCATTGTGATTCACAGCCCTTGTGGCCTAAAACAGGCTCAACTGTAACTCTTCTCCTTCCTGTTAGGCACAACACACAGTAAAGTCACTCATATGTCTGTAAACTACACATACACACCTTTAATTTGATATAAAACAAAAGACAATAGCTTCAGATTTGACTGATATACAAAGATATTTGTACATGCAGTTTACCAAATGATTTACAGGCCTTTTGCAATGACCTCAACTAGGCCGATTTGACCCCTCTTCCCTCGAGCTGTGAGTAACATACAACAATGAGCTTGGGTACCCGCGGCATCGTCAAGGTCACCAATACCACGGAGCGTCTACGACGCCCCGTTTCCGAGATATCGGCCAATGAACTGCCGGGGGCCGTATCTCGGCCGGGGAAGGTCCGACGGACTCGGGGCCGGGCTCGTCGGAAAGGTCTCGCCCGGGGCTTTCCGAGGAGACCGACCGCGGGTCCGTGCGACCCCGGGGGCCCGAGAAACTTCCGGTCGAAAATTCGAATTTCGTTACCGCGCTGCTCCGGCGCCCCGGGTCCGGGGCCTTCGCCCTTCGGGTGGTTGGCTCCTCCGCGGGGGGCCTTTCGAACGAGCCCACCCGCGCATCCCTATCCCTTTCCGGGGCCGAGATACGGCTGCCCCCCGCGGGATTTTCCGGGGCCTTCGCCCTTCGGGTCGGTCGCTCTGCCGGAGGGGGCCTTTCGATCGAGCCTACCCGCGAGCCTCTAGCCCCTTCCCCGGCCGAGATACGGCGGTCTATGCCCGGATATTCCCACGGCCGTATCTCGGGGCCCCGGGTCCGGGGCCTTCGCCCTTTGGGTCGGTCGCTCTGCCGGAAGGGAGCTTTCGAACGAGCCTACCCGCGAGCCTCTAGCCCTTTCCCCGGCCGAGATACGGCGGTCCCTCCCCGGATTTTCCCAGGGGCGCAGCTCGGGCGCCTTTGCTCCGATCGACTCGCACTTTGGGTCGGTTGCTCCACGCGAGGGGCCCTTTCGAACGAGCCTACCCGCGAGCCTCTAGCCCTTTCCCCGGCCGAGATACAATGGTCCCCCCGCGGGATTTTCCCACGGCCGTTTCTCGGGCGCCTCGGGTCCGGGGCCTTCGCCCTTCGGGTCGGCGGCCCGAGAAACTTACGGTCGAAAATTCGAATTTCGTTACCGCGCTGCTCCGGCGCTCCGGGTCCGGGGCCTTCGCCCTTCGGGTGGTTGGCTCCTCCGCGGGGGGCCTTTCGAACGAGCCCACCCGCGCGTCCCTATCCCTTTCCGGGGCCGAGATACGGCCGCCCCCCGCGGGATTTTCCCACGGCCGTTTCTCGGGCGCCTCGGGTCCGGGGCCTTCGCCCTTCGGGTCGGCGGCTCCGCCCGAGGGGCCCTTTCCGAGGAGCCCTCCCTCGAGTCTCTGGCCCTTTCCCGGGCCGAGATACGGCGGATCGTCGCGGAATTGTCGCTCGTCCGGAGCTCCGGCGCCCCTAGCGTCCGCCTCGGAGGTCGCCCGGACGCGCGGCCGGTCTCGTTCGAAAGGTCCGTCGCGGGGCTTTCCGACGAGCCAGGCCTCGAGTCCGTGCGACCCCGCCCGCCGGAGATACGTCCGGTCGAATCTCGCTGAGATTCCGACGGCCGTATCTCGGGCGCCCCGGGTCCGGGGCCTTCGCCCTTCGGGTCGGTCGCTCTGCCGGAGGGGGCCTTTCGATCGAGCCTACCCGCGAGCCTCTAGCCCCTTCCCCGGCCGAGATACGGCGGTCTATGCCCGGATATTCCCACGGCCGTATCTCGGGCGCCCCGGGTCCGGGGCCTTCGCCCTTTGGGTCGGTCGCTCTGCCGGAAGGGAGCTTTCGAACGAGCCTACCCGCGAGCCTCTAGCCCTTTCCCCGGCCGAGATACGGCGGTCCCTCCCCGGATTTTCCCAGGGGCGCAGCTCGGGCGCCTTTGCTCCGATCGACTCGCACTTTGGGTCGGTTGCTCCACGCGAGGGGCCCTTTCGAACGAGCCTACCCGCGAGCCTCTAGCCCTTTCCCCGGCCGAGATACAATGGTCCCCCCGCGGATTTTCCCACGGCCGCAGCTCGGGCGCCTTTGCTCGGATCGACTCGTCCTTTGGGTCGGTTGCTCCACCGGAGGGGACCTTTCCAACGAGCCGACCCGCGTCTCTCTAACCCCAAGCCCTTCAGAGATAAGGCGGTCCCTCCGCGGATTTTCCCACGGCCGCAGCTCGGGCGCCTTTGCTCGGATCGACTCGCCCTTTGGGTCGGTTGCTCTACCGGAGCGGCCCTATCCAACGAGCCAACACGCTTCTCTCTAACCCTAAGCCCGGCCGAGATACGGGGTACCACCGCTTGAATTTTAAACGGCCGTAGCTCGGGCGCCTTTGCTCGGATCGACTCGCCCTTTGAGTCGGTTGCTCCACCGGACGGGACCTTTTGAACGAGCCAACCCGCATCTCTCTAACCCTAAACCCGGGCGAGATACGGCGTACCACCGCCTGACTTTAAACGCCCATAGCTCCAGCGCACTAAGTCCCAGGACTTCGCCCTTTGGGTCGGTTGCTCCACCGGAGGGGACCTTTACAACGAGCCGACCCGCGTCTCTCTAACCCCAAGCCCGGCCGAGATACGGCGGTCCCTCCGCGGATTTTCCCACGGCCGCAGCTCGGGCGCCTTTGCTCGGATCGACTCGCCCTTTGGTTCGGTTGCTCCACTGGAGAGGATCTTTCCAACGAGCCAACCCGCTTCTCTCTAACCCTAAGCCCGGGCGAGATACGGCGTACCACCGCCTGACCTTTAAATGCCCGTAACTCGGGCGCCCTTGCTCGGATGAACTCGTCCCTCTGGTCGGTTGCTCTACCGGAGCGGCCCTTTCCAACGAGCCAACCCGCTTCTCTCTAACCTTAATCCCGGCCGAGATACGGGGTACCACCGCCTGACCTTTAAACGGCCGTAACTCGGGCGCCTTTGCTCGGATAAACTCGTCCCTCGGGTCGGTTGCTCTACCGGAGCGGCCCTTTCCAACGAGCCATCCCGCTTCTCTCTAACCCTTTCCCCGGCCGAGATATGACCCCGAGAACGGTGGCCCCTCTACCCGACCACAGTGCACCCGAGGCCGGCCTCGGACTCCCGAGGACGGTGGCCCCTCTACCCGACCACAGTGCACCCGAGGCCGGCCTCGGACCCCCGAGGACGGTGGCCCCTCTACCCGCCCACAGTGCACCCGAGGCCGGCCTCGGAACCCGCCACGGACACCCTGGAGCCAGAACCCGGCGCACCGTTCGGTCCCAGGCACCCACTCTTAAGCACTCCCCCCCGGCCTTAGCTCCATACTCCCGGCCCCTCTGGAGAACCAAACCGTTGGTCAACCCGAAACGATCTCCAACCGTTGGTCAACCCGAAAGTACTTCCAGCAGTTGGTCAACCCGAAAGTTTCTCCAGCCGTTGGTCAACCCCATCGACTTAGGTTCTGGAGTGTTCACTTCTCCAGCCGTTGGTCAACCCCATCGACTTAGGTCCTGGAGCGGCAATAAATACGTAAGATAGCATTTAAAAACGTTTAAAAATAGATGCATTTGTTTAAAGCAAAGCATTTATTTACTTACCAGACTACAGTTGGGTTCATGTGAGACTGCAAAACACAAGCGTTACAATGATGTATCACACAGTCTGATTGGACTTTGTTTTGATTAAAAATTAAGAAATTTGTACATGCAACTTTACCATTGTGATTCACAGGCCTTGTGGCCTAAAAAAGGCTCAACTGTAACTCTTCTCCTTCCTGTTAGGAACAACACACAGTAAAGTCACTCATATGTCTGTAAAGTACACATACACACCTTTAATTTGATATAAAACAAAAGACAATAGCTTCAGATTTGACTGATATACACAGATTTTTGTACAGGCAATTTACCAAATAATTTACTGGCCTCTTGCAATGACCTCAACAAGGCCGATTTGACCCCTGTTCCCTCGAGCTGTGAGTAACATACAACAATGAGCTGGGGTACCCGCGGCATCGTCAAGGTCACCAATACCACGGAGCGTCTACGACGCCCCGTTTCCGAGATATCGGCCAATGAACTGCCGGGGGCCGTATCTCGGCCGGGGAAGGTCCGACGGACTCGGGGCCGGGCTCGTCGGAAAGGTCTCGCCCGGGGCTTTCCGACGAGACCGACCGCGGGTCCGTGCGACCCCGGGGGCCCGAGAAACTTTCGGTCGAAAATTCGAATTTCGTTACCGCGCTGCTCCGGCGCCCCGGGTCCGGGGCCTTCGCCCTTCGGGTGGTTGGCTCCTCCGCGGGGGGCCTTTCGAACGAGCCCACCCGCGCGTCCCTATCCCTTTCCGGGGCCGAGATACGGCCGCCCCCCGCGGGATTTTCCCACGGCCGTTTCTCGGGCGCCTCGGGTCCGGGGCCTTCGCCCTTCGGGTCGGCGGCTCCGCCCGAGGGGCCCTTTCCGAGGAGCCCTCCCTCGAGTCTCTGGCCCTTTCCCGGGCCGAGATACGGCGGATCGTCGCGGAATTGTCGCTCGTCCGGAGCTCCGGCGCCCCTAGCGTCCGCCTCGGAGGTCGCCCGGACGCGCGGCCGGTCTCGTTCGAAAGGTCCGTCGCGGGGCTTTCCGACGAGCCAGGCCTCGAGTCCGTGCGACCCCGCCCGCCGGAGATACGTCCGGTCGAATCTCGCTGAGATTCCGACGGCCGTATCTCGGGCGCCCCGGGTCCGGGGCCTTCGCCCTTCGGGTCGGTCGCTCTGCCGGAGGGGGCCTTTCGATCGAGCCTACCCGCGAGCCTCTAGCCCCTTCCCCGGCCGAGATACGGCGGTCTATGCCCGGATATTCCCACGGCCGTATCTCGGGCGCCCCGGGTCCGGGGCCTTCGCCCTTTGGGTCGGTCGCTCTGCCGGAAGGGAGCTTTCGAACGAGCCTACCCGCGAGCCTCTAGCCCTTTCCCCGGCCGAGATACGGCGGTCCCTCCCCGGATTTTCCCAGGGGCGCAGCTCGGGCGCCTTTGCTCCGATCGACTCGCACTTTGGGTCGGTTGCTCCACGCGAGGGGCCCTTTCGAACGAGCCTACCCGCGAGCATCTAGCCCTTTCCCCGGCCGAGATACAATGGTCCCCCCGCGGATTTTCCCACGGCCGCAGCTCGGGCGCCTTTGCTCGGATCGACTCGTCCTTTGGGTCGGTTGCTCCACCGGAGGGGACCTTTCCAACGAGCCGACCCGCGTCTCTCTAACCCCAAGCCCTTCAGAGATAAGGCGGTCCCTCCGCGGATTTTCCCACGGCCGCAGCTCGGGCGCCTTTGCTCGGATCGACTCGCCCTTTGGGTCGGTTGCTCTACCGGAGCGGCCCTATCCAACGAGCCAACACGCTTCTCTCTAACCCTAAGCCCGGCCGAGATACGGGGTACCACCGCTTGAATTTTAAACGGCCGTAGCTCGGGCGCCTTTGCTCGGATCGACTCGCCCTTTGAGTCGGTTGCTCCACCGGACGGGACCTTTTGAACGAGCCAACCCGCATCTCTCTAACCCTAAGCCCGGGCGAGATACGGCGTACCACCGCCTGACTTTAAACGCCCATAGCTCCGGCGCACTAAGTCCCAGGACTTCGCCCTTTGGGTCGGTTGCTCCACCGGAGGGGACCTTTACAACGAGCCGACCCGCGTCTCTCTAACCCCAAGCCCGGCCGAGATACGGCGGTCCCTCCGCGGATTTTCCCACGGCCGCAGCTCGGGCGCCTTTGCTCGGATCGACTCGCCCTTTGGGTCGGTTGCTCCACTGGAGGGGACCTTTCCAACGAGCCAACCCGCTTCTCTCTAACCCTAAGAGAACGGTGGCCCCTCTAACCGACCACAGTGCACCCGAGGCCGGCCTCGGACTCCCGAGGACGGTGGCCCCTCTACCCGACCACAGTGCAGCCGAGGCCGGCCTTGGACCCCCGAGGACGGTGGCCCCTCTACCCGCCCACAGTGCACCCGAGGCCGGCCTCGGACCGCTGAGGACGGTGGCCCCTCTACCCGCCCACAGTGCACCCGAGGCCGGCCTCGGAACCCGCCACGGACACCCTGGAGCCAGAACCCGGCGCACCGTTCGGTCCCGGGCACCCACTCTTAAGCACTCCCCCCCGGCCTTAGCTCCATACTCCCGGCCCCTCTGGAGAACCAAACCGTTGGTCAACCCGAAACGATCTCCAACCGTTGGTCAACCCGAAAGTACTTCCAGCAGTTGGTCAACCCGAAAGTTTCTCCAGCCGTTGGTCAACCCCATCGACTTAGGTTCTGGAGTGTTCACTTCTCCAACCGTTGGTCAACCCCATCGACTTAGGTTCTGGAGCGGCAATAAATACGTAAGATAGCATTTAAAAACGTTTAAAAATTGATGCATTTGTTTAAAGCAAAGCATTTATTTACTTACCAGACTACAGTTGGGTTCATGTGAAACTGCAAAACACAAGCTTTACAATGATGTATCACACAGTCTGATTGGACTTTGTTTTGATTAAAAATTAAGAAATTTGTACATGCAACTTTACCATTGTGATTCACAGGCCTTGTGGCCTAAAACAGGCTCAACTGTAACTCTTTTCCTTCCTGTTAGGAACAACACACAGTAAAGTCACTCATATGTCTGTAAAGTACACATACACACCTTTAATTTGATATAAAACAAAAGACAATAGCTTCAGATTTGACTGATATACACAGATTTTTGTACAGGCAATTTACCAAATAATTTACTGGCCTTTTGCAATGACCTCAACAAGGCCGATTTGACCCCTGTTCCCTCGAGCTGTGAGTAACATACAACAATGAGCTTGGGTACCCACAGCATCGTCAAGGTCACCAATACCACGGAGCGTCTACGACGCCCCGTTTCATAGATATCGGCCAATGAACTGCCGGGCGCCGTATCAAAAGTCTCGCCCGGGGCTTTCCGACGAGACCGATTGCGGGTCCGTGCGACCCCGCAGGGCCCGAGAAACTTCCGGTCGAAATTTCGAATTTCGTTACCGCGCTGCTCCGGCGCCCCGGGTCCGGGGCCTTCGCCCTTCGGGTGGGTGGCTCCGCCGCGGGGGGCCTTTCGAACGAGCCCACCTTGCTCGCCTTAGGGAACCAGCAAGGGAACCCTGACGAACGGCTGTTACGTACATTGGCCGTCGGTGTCGAAAACTGTCAGCTGCGCGCCGGCCCCCCAAAATTTTTCACGGACCCCAGGGCGGCGCCCGCGCGTCCGGAGGGCCGGGCCGGTGGGGCGAGCGGGCGTCTCCTCCCCCAGGCCCCCAGGGGGCCGGCGCGGGGCTGGGTCGAAAACTTTGGTTTTTCGCTGCAGTTCGGCGCTCGGCCATGAGGCGGCGACCTACCGGGGCGACCGCGGATCCCCTATTCTGACGATGGCCAGTTACAAATTGAAAGTGTCAGGACACGCCCCCGGCCTGACGCGAACCCTTTAGGCGTCCGATTGCCCATTATTTGAATGGGTGGCCTTGTCGGCCCCCCCAAAAAGTGACAGAAACCCATTATCCGTCCGATTGCCCATTATTTGAATGGGTGGCCTTGCCCCCCCCAAAAAAGTGACAAAAACCCATTATCCGTCCGATTGCCCATTATTTGCATGGGGGCCTTGCCCCCCCCCCAAAGTGACACGAACCCTTTATCCGTCCAATTGCCCATTATTTGCATTGGGGCCTTGCCCCCCCCCCCCAAAAAAACGGCCACCAACCCATTATCCGTCCGATTGCCCTTTTTTGCATGCGGGGGCCTAAATTTTTGACCTCCCCCGATCGTCACCAAATTCGTACCGCGTGTCCGGGGCGCCGAGACTAAGACAGCAGCGCTGGTCCCGCCCCCCGTTTGTAGGCCTAAATTTTTCACCTCCTCCGATCGTCACCAAACTCGCACCATGCGTAGGACAAGCCGAGACTATGACAATAGCGCTGGTCCCACCCCCCCAGCTTGTTCCTGTGCCGAGATAGAAGACTGACAATTGCCATATCATAAATTGCCAATGTCAGAATAATGGTTTTCCGTCAGTGTTCCAGGAAGGAGCTAGGAACGCGGGGATCACGCTCCTGTCTTAGTCTCGGCACGTACTACGCGTGGTGCAAATTTGGCGAAGATCGGGCGAGGTCGAAAATTTGGTCAAAAAAAACGTAAGGGGTACACCTTACGTTTTTTTTGACCAAATTTTCGACCTTGACCGATCGTCACCAAATCCGCACCACACGTAGGGCGTGCCGAGACTATGATAATAGCGCTGGTCCCACCCCCCCAGCTCGTTCCTGTGCCGAGATAGAAGACTGACAATTGCCATATGATAAATTGCCATTGTCAGAATAATGATTTTCCGTCAGTGTTCCAGGAAGGAGCTAGGAACCCGGGATCACGCTCCTGTCTTAGTCTCGGCACGCCCTACGCGTGGTGCGAATTTGGCGAAGTCGAAAATTTGGTCAAAAAAAACGTAAGGGGTACACCTTACGTTTTTTTTGACCAAATTTTCGACCTCGCCAGATCGTCACCAAATCCGCACCACACGTAGGGCGTGCCGAGACTATGACAGGAGCGCGGGTCCCGCGTTCCTAGCTCGTTCCTGTGACGAGATAGAAAACTGAAAGGAACCCATTATTGTGCCAATGGCAATTTATCTACATGCAAACTGTCAGTAATGTAACGATGCCCAGGAATGTCGTAGAGACTTAGGGGTGGTGTCCTTGGAAAGGTCTGGTACAGGGCTTTCCAATGATCCCAACCCCAAGTCTCTACGGCCTTCCTAGGGCGAGAACAAGCGCCCCAAACTTTAGCTTTTTTCACTAACCAAAACGATTGAGGCCAAACTCTAAAAGAGCCTTTTTTGAACATTTAAAAAATATTAAAAAAAATATATATATATATGATATTGCATGTTATTTACCATGCAAAAAAAGGTACCAGTTCTAAGTGACACAATAATACAAATACCTGCTTTACCCGGATGAGAAATGCATCCATTCGTGTTGTTAAACAGTGATATTGCATGTTATTTACCATGCAATGAAAAATATACAGAAAGAACCAAACACGTGATTAAAACATTTAAAACTTTATTAAAAACAACATAGGAACAATAAATAACACTTCATTTAAAATCAACTAAACATCATCAAAACCAATCACCGGAACATTAAACATTTAAAACATCATTTAAAAAACTGATTTTCCGTGAACATCAGCGGATCCCCCGAGTTATCTTCTGTAACACAAATCATTCGATTAATCATTGTGGTCCGAGTGAGATGACACAGAATCGCTAAGAGATTCAAGACCTACCGAGCATACGGAGGAAGGAGGCGTCGACATGAACTGTACTGAGGGTGACCCGCTCTTCGCCTGAAACGTGAAACAAGAGAGACAAACTATTAGACTCAGAGGCTAAGAAAGCAGTGATTCAAAATGGAAACAAACATTTCATTATCAGAAGGAACGACAGGAAAGGGCCATTCAGGGCGATGACTTGAGATGACCTACTCAGAAAAGCCTCCATGGCGAGGCCAGCGGTGGTGGCTTGGTGCGTTTCTCCGAAGAGTGGGCCACCCTCTGAACTCACGCCCGGAATGTCTGAGATGAGAAAACAAACGTGTGAGTTTCCGTTTTAAGAACAATGACAGAAACGAGCCGAGAGCACACTGGTGACACCAGACTCACCAATGCCCTCGAGGAATTCCTCCAGCTCCACCTCAAAGTCCCCCACGGCTGCACTCGTTCCCAGGCTCGGAGGGGGTGAAGGGGTGGAGGATGGAGCGATGAAGGGTGGAGGCGTGGAGGACACTGCGGCTGGGGTGGAGGGAGCTGAAGGAATCCCTTCGTCATCGTGCTGTTCTGAAACGTCACGAAAAAAACATAAACCATTAGCCTGACTCGCTCTTTCGGGAAAGACAACGGAGCAGAGTTCAGACAGAAATCTCTGATCGACACCTACCGGAGAGTATTCCTAGAGTGACGAGCGGAACCTCTGGGTTGCTGGCCTCCAGGTCACGAAGCCTTTCCACGGTAACATCCATTTGGAACTCCCGGGTAGCTCGCGCGAGCCCCTTGACCTAGGACACGTTTCAATGAGGAAAGTTTAACGGTAGACTTACCAAGAGTTCCGCATGGGTGTTGGCGAGGTGTGGCCGAATGTGCTTCAACACACGGCCACACAACGGGCACGGATGGAAAGGCTTCGTGACCTTCCTCCGGGCAAAGGCCATCCAGAGCTGCCTCTCCCGGAGGTTGGCAACACCGTGCTTGTGCAGCAGGTGTTGACTCATGTTGGCCAGCAACTTTCCGCACAGCGGACACTTCACATTGGTCATTTCTGAAATGAGACAAAAGAGGATGTTAATAACAATGATGCAGGCTGTGAAACCTTTGCCTTAAAACACTTTAAACAGCAGTCACAGACAGTAAACCTTAATGCAAAGTGACATTAGTAAACACTAAACGTGTTCACAATACAACCAGCACCAAGATATTGCAGTGTCTGGATGATAAAACAATAGGTCAGAGGTCAAAGTAAACCTACAAGGCCTACCATTGCATTAAAACACTTTAAACAGCAGTCACAGACAGTAAACTTTAATGCAAAGTGACATTAGTAAACACTAAACGTGTTCACAATACAACCAGCACCAAGATATTGCAGTGTCTGGATGATAAAACAATAGGTCAGAGGTCAAAGTAAACCTGCAAGGCCTACCATTGCATTAAAACACTTTAAACAGCAGTCACAGACAGTAAACTTTAATGCAAAGTGACATTAGTAAACACTAAACGTTTTCACAATACAACCAGCACCAAGATATTACAAGATATTACTTATTTCAATAAGAAAAACGTAGTTCAGAGGTCAAATTAACAGCATTGTAATGCAACAGGTAGGCCCTGATGTTAAAAAGTGCGTCACAGACACTGAACTGCGACTTTACGTGACATCAATGCAGATAATTATTTAAAAATCACGATCTATGCATTAATGAGACAAACCCGTGCTCATATTGCAACTTTGTGCACATCAAACAAATAAACTGATTGACACTTTTACTTGTTAAAAGGTTAAAATCAGCAAAACAAAGCGAAATTAAACTTACTTGTATTATTGATCATCTGTGGAGATATGACGCTTTAAACAGCTGATGTATAGATATATAGGGATTTCCGAATTTCCCAAACAATCCTACGTAGACAGTACAGTAGCCAATGGGATTCGTTTGCGTTTAAACGATTATTTTTTTACGTTACTCGTTTTTCTTAAACTAATACAGTTAATTTACATCGTTCAAGGTCAACGTTGCGTTTCTTTAAGTTGTCTTTACGTTTAAATTAATTGTTTTTGGCCGCCGGCCACTTCCGGGTTTGTGTTTACCTATTTATCAAAGTCACAACGATCGTTTAATTTCGTTTTTACTTTATTTTATCTAATTCGAGTCGACGATAGGGTGTCAATTCCATTTAGATCGTAATTAATGGTACGTTTTTCGCTTATTAGTTTTCAGCGCCGGTCACTTCCGGTTTTGAGTTTCTCTCTATTTTTACTTTATTCTATTACGGTTTTTGACGTCGTTTATTTTATTTCGACCAGAAGCTTATTCCCTTTCACTCGAGATTAATTTCTAAGTTTTGTTTATTTATTTTCAGTGTTTTTAATTAAAGTTTTTATCTAATCGTTTAATTATTGTTTCATATAAGTTATTTTTGTGTTTATTCGTTTGGATTCCTTGCTAATAATTGTATTTCTTAATAATAAATTTTTGTTTTCAATTAAAGCTGTTTTAGTTTGATGTCTTCTATTAAACATTTAATTACAAACCACACCTGTGTTGTTAAACAGTGATATTCATATTCATAGTGATATGAATAGTGAAATGTAATGTTTACTATGTGATTAAAAATATAAAGAAACAAACAGACACACGATTGAACGAACAAAACGGGGTTTATTTTGAAAAGACATAACAACAAGTATAAGACTTGGGGCCGGTGTCGTTGGAAAGGTCTCGGGACCCCGATCGCAACGCCCCAAGCCTCGAGTCCCTAGGACCTTGCGTTCCCGAGATATAACGAATTTTGTCCTCAAATTCAAATGCCCCTAGCTCCGCCCCCGAAAGGGTTACGCCCTCAGACTCGTTGGAAAGACCCGGCCCAGGGCTTTCCAACGAACCCAAGGTCGAGTCTCTCCGACCTTCCTAGGCCGAGAAAATGAGCCCCAAACTTTGGGCTCTTCTCCCCGCCAAAACGGTTGAGGCCAAACATTTAAAGGAGTCCATCACAACAATTTAAGAAAAAATGAAAAAACACTATCTCGGATCCAAATATGAAAGGAATGTCGTAGAGACTCGGGGGTGGTGTCGTTGGAAAGGTCTCGCCGACCCCTTCACAATGCCCCCACCCCCAAATCTCTATGACTCCTCCCCTTCCGGAGATAACATTTTATAAAAATGCATATTCACGCGCCTGTAGCCCCGCCCTCGAAAGGACCACCACCTCGACGTCGTTGGAAAGGTCTATTCCCAGGCTTTCCAATGACCCCAACCCCAAGTCTCTACGACCTTCCTAGGCCGAGAAAATGAGTCCTGAATATAAGCCATTTTCACAAATTTTCAAAAAATGTTAAGCAATATCTCGGCACAGGAACGTCGTAGAGACTTGGGGGTGGTGTCGTTGGAAAGGTCACGCCGCCCCCTTCACAGCGCCCCCAGCCCCAAGTCTCTAGGACCTTCCGTTCCGGAGATATAAAAAAATGGCTTTTATATTCAAATGCCCGTAGCTCCGCCCCCGAAAGGACCACACCCTTAAACTAGGACTTTTTGGAAAGGTCTGGAGGAGGGCTTTCCAACGACACCCACCCCGAGTCTCTCCGACCTTCCTAGGCCGAGAAAAGGAGCCCTAAACTTTAGCATTTTCACACATTTTCAAATCCAAAAACGGTTGAGGCCAAACTGCCAAAAAGCATTTTTTGAATATTTTTAAAAAAACATAAAAAATCTATCTCGGCCAAAGAACGTCGTAGAGACTTGGGGGTGGTGTCGTTGGAAAGGTCACGCCGCCCCCTTCACAGCGCCCCCAGCCGCAAGTCTCTACGACCTTCCTAAGCCGAGAAAAAGAGCCCTAAACTTTCGCCTTTTTCACACAAATTTGCTTTTCAAATGAGCCTAGCTCCGCCCCCGAAGGAGCCACTCCCTCGACCTCGGGTTCTTTAGAAAGTGCGTTTCCCTGGCTTTCCGATGACCCCGACCACAAGTCTCTACGCCGTTCCTAGGCCGATAAATAGAGCCCCAAATACAGCTTTTTTCATCAGTTTTCACATAAAAAAACACACAAGTCCAAAGTCGAAAAAATCGTCTCACAGAAACTTTACCAGGTGAATCAGCGTCGTCCGAAACGCCTAGAAAACTTGGTCCCTGGTGACAAATTTCGGCACCCGTAGTAAAAACGAGACAAAACGGGCAACTTTGCAACGTCACCGAAGGGCCCCGGAAGGGGCTGGGTGCCCCAAATTCGGGCCCCTGGCTCACAGAGGGCCCCCCGACAACATATCCAAAGCCCGAGCTCGTAGCTCGAAAGAAAAAATTTGGCAGCCGTCCAAAAACATCAAATTTCCCCATTATAATTCGCATAGGCCTCAGGCTTCACATTCTCGTTGCTTTTTTTTTTTTCATTTCCGTCAGGAACGTCTCAGCGTTCCGCGCTTCGGGGGTCCGTCTCGTGGGACGTCCACGAATCAGGGTGCCGAATTTCGTCCCGATGCGACCGTGTCTTCGAACCCACGGCGAGTAGCGGAAAACTGTCAGGTCTCCCGCGTCACCGGGAAAAGACGTAGGCTCTCGGAAATCGACACGCGTTCCGACGGAGAGCTCCCTCGCGACGTCTCCGAAACCCGCCCGCCTCGGGCGTACGGCGCCCCCGCGAAGGCGCGAAAATTAGGGTACGGAAGTCGACTTGCGGAAGGTTCTCCGCCGCGATCTTTGCGTTACCGCGTAGGGGCCGCCGGGCCGATCGAACGCGCGCGCGTCCGGGCAAACGACTCGCCTTCTCGGCGCCGAGCACCCGCCCCGAGTTTCGGCGGGCGGCCGCTTGTCGCGTCGATAGCTCCGCTTCCGGACGTCGCAGGACTCTGAGCTTCGGGCACGCGGCTAGCGGGACCCCGACGTTTGCGCGTGCCTATTTTCGGCGCGTCCGAACAAAACGACGCCGAAAAGCGGGAAACTGTCAGGTCGCCCGCGCCGCCGCGAACGCCCCTAGGCTCGCCTAAATCGACGCGCGGAACGCCCGGGGCCGCGCCTACGACATATCCGAAACCCGCTTGCCGACGGCGCGACGAACGCGCGCGGGCCCCGACCGAAAACCCGGGATTAGGGTTCGGATCTCGGCTCGCGACGGGTCCCACCGCTTGAACTTTAAACGGCCGTAGCTCGGGCGCCTTTGCTCGGATCGACTCGCCCTTTGAGTCGGTTGCTCCACCGGAGGGGACCTTTTGAACGAGCCAACCCGCATCTCTCTAACCCTAAGCCCGGGCGAGATACGGCGGTCCCTCCGCGGATTTTCCCACGGACGCAGCTCGGGCGCCTTTGCTCGGATCGACTCGCCCTTTGGGTTGGTTGCTCCACTGGAGGGGACCTTTCCAACGAGCCAACCCGCTTCTCTCTCACCCTAAGCCCGGGCGAGATACGGCGGTCCCTCCGCGGATTTTCCCACGGACGCAGCTCGGGCGCCTTTGCTCGGATCGACTCGCCCTTTGGGTTGGTTGCTCCACTGGAGGGGACCTTTCCAACGAGCCAACCCGCTTCTCTCTAACCCTAAGCCCGGGCGAGATACGGCGTACCACCGCCTGACCTTTAAACGCCCGTAACTCGGGCGCCTTTGCTCGGATAAACTCGTCCCTCGGGTCGGTTGCTCTACCGGAGCGGCCCTTTCCAACGAGCCAACCCGCTTCTCTCTAACCCTTTCCCGGCCGAGATACGACCCCGAGGACGGTGGCCCCTCTACCCGACCACAGTGCACCCGAGGCCGGCCTCGGACCCCCGAGGACGGTGGCCCCTCTACCCGACCACAGTGCACCCGAGGCCGGCCTCGGACCCCCGAGGACGGTGGCCCCTCTACCCGACCACAGTGCACCCGAGGCCGGCCTCGGAACCCGCCACGGACACCCTGGAGCCAGAACCCGGCGCACCGTTCGGTCCCGGGCACCCACTCTTAAGCACTCCCCCCCGGCCTTAGCTCCATACTCCCGGCCCCTCTGGAGAACCAAACCGTTGGTCAACCCGAAACGATCTCCAACCGTTGGTCAACCCGAAAGTACTTCCAGCAGTTGGTCAACCCTAAAGTTTCTCCAGCCGTTGGTCAACCCCATCGACTTAGGTTCTGGAGCGTTCACTTCTCCAGCCGTTGGTCAACCCCATCGACTTAGGTTCTGGAGCGGCAATAAATACGTAAGATAGCATTTAAAAACGTTTAAAAATAGATGCATTTGTTTAAAGCAAAGCATTTATTTACTTACCAGACTACAGTTGGGTTCATGTGAAACTGCAAAACACAAGCTTTACAATGATGTATCACACAGTCTGATTGGACTTTGTTTTGATTAAAAATTAAGAAATTTGTACATGCAACTTTACCATTGTGATTCACAGGCCTTGTGGCCTAAAACAGGCTCAACTGTAACTCTTCTCCTTCCTGTTATGAACAACACACAGTAAAGTCACTCATATGTCTGTAAACTACACATACACACCTTTAATTTGATATAAAACAAAAGACAATAGCTTCAGATTTGACTGATATACACAGATTTTTGTACAGGCAATTTACCAAATACTTTACTGGCCTCGCCCTCAGGTTACTGGATATGCGGATACTGGATATGCGGATGCTGGAGTTTTGGATGCTGGATATGCGGATGCTGGAATTTTGGATGCTGGAATTTTGGATGCTGGATATGCAGATGCTGGAGTTTTGGATACTGGATATGCAGATGCTGGAGTTTTGGATACTGGATATGCGGATACTGGATATGCGGATGCTGGAGTTTTGGATACTGGATATGCGGATGCTGGATATGCGGATGCTGGAATTTCGGATACTGGAGTTTTGGATACTGGAGTTTTGGATGCTGGATATGCGGATGCTGGACTTTTGGATACTGGAGTTTTGGATACTGGATATGCGGATGCTGGACTTTTGGATACTGGAGTTTTGGATACTGGATATGCGGATGCTGGAGTTTTGGATACTGGATATGCGGATGCTGGATATGCGGATGCTGGAGTTTTGGATCCTGGATATGCGGATACTGGACTTTTGGATACTGGATATGCGGATGCTGGACTTTTGGATACTGGATATGCGGATGCTGGAGTTTTGGATACTGGATATGCGGATGCTGGAGTTTTGGATACTGGATATGCGGATGCTGGATTTGCGGATGCTGGAATTTCGGATACTGGAGTTTTGGATACTGGATATGCGGATGTTGGAGTTTAGGTTACTGGATATGCGGATGCTGGAATTTCGGAAACTGGAGTTTTGGATACTGGAGTTTTGGATACTGGATATGCGGATGTTGGAGTTTAGGATACTGGATATGCGGATACTGGAGTTTTGGATACTGGAGTTTTGGATACTGGATATGCGGATGCTGGAATTTCGGATACTGGAGTTTTGGATACTGGATATGCGGATGTTGGAGTTTAGGTTACTGGATATGCGGATGCTGGAATTTCGGAAACTGGAATTTCGGATACTGGAGTTTTGGATACTGGATATGCGGATGTTGGAGTTTAGGATACTGGATATGCGGATACTGGAGTTTTGGATACTGGAGTTTTGGATACTGGATATGCGGATACTGGACTTTTGGATACTGGATATGCGGATGCTGGACTTTTGGATACTGGATATGCGGATGCTGGACTTTTGGATGCTGGATATGCGGATGCTGGACATGCGGATGCTGGACATGCGGATGCTGGACTTTTGGATACTGGAGTTTTGGATACTGGAGTTTTGGATACTGGATATGCGGATGCTGGATATGCGGATGCTGGAGTTTTGGATCCTGGATATGCGGATACTGGACTTTTGGATACTGGATATGCGGATCCTGGACTTTTGGATACTGGATATGCAGATGCTGGACTTTTGGATACTGGATATGCGGATGCTGGACTTTTGGATACTGGATATGCGGATGCTGGACTTTTGGATGCTGGATATGCGGATGCTGGACATGCGGATGCTGGACATGCGGATGCTGGACATGCGGATGCTGGACTTTTGGATACTGGAGTTTTGGATACTGGAGTTTTGGATACTGGAGTTTTGGATACTGGAGTTTTGGATACTGGATATGCGGATGCTGGAGTTTTGGATACTGGATATGCGGATGCTGGAATATTGGATACTGGAAATGCGGATACTGGAATTTTGGATATTGGATATGCGGATACTGGATATGCGGATTCTGGAAAATTGGATTCTGGAAATGCGGATTCTGGAAATGCGGATTCTGGAAATGCGGATTCTGGAAATGCGGATTCTGGACTTTTGGATACTGGACTTTTGGATACTGGATATGCGGATGCTGGACTTTTGGATACTGGAGTTTTGGATACTGGATATGCGGATGCTGGAGTTTTGGATACTGGATATGCGGATGCTGGATTTGCGGATGCTGGAATTTCGGATACTGGAGTTTTGGATACTGGATATGCGGATGCTGGAGTTTTGGATACTGGATATGCGGATGCTGGATATGCGGATGCTGGAGTTTTGGATACTGGATATGCGGATGCTGGACTTTTGGATACTGGATATGCGGATGCTGGATATGCGGATGCTGGAGTTTTGGATACTGGATATGCGGATGCTGGACTTTTGGATACTGGATATGCGGATGCTGGATATGCGGATGCTGGAATTTTGGATACTGGAGTTTTGGATACTGGATATGCGGATGCTGGACTTTTGGATACTGGATATGCGGATGCTGGAATTTTGGATGCTGGATATGCGGATGCTGGACTTTTGGATAGTGTATATGCGGATGCTGGAGTTTAGGATACTGGATATGCGGATGCTGAAGTTTAGGATACTGGATATGCGGATTCTGGAAAATTGGATTCTGGAAATGCGGATTCTGGAAATGCGGATTCTGGAAATGCGGATTCTGGACTTTTGGATACTGGAGTTTTGGATACTGGATATGCGGATGCTGGACTTTTGGATACTGGAGTTTTGGATACTGGATATGCGGATGCTGGAGTTTTGGATACTGGATATGCGGATGCTGGATTTGCGGATGCTGGAATTTCGGATACTGGAGTTTTGGATACTGGATATGCGGATGCTGGAGTTTTGGATACTGGATATGCGGATGCTGGATATGCGGATGCTGGAGTTTTGGATACTGGATATGCGGATGCTGGACTTTTGGATACTGGATATGCGGATGCTGGATATGCGGATGCTGGAGTTTTGGATACTGGATATGCGGATGCTGGACTTTTGGATACTGGATATGCGGATGCTGGATATGCGGATGCTGGAATTTTGGATACTGGAGTTTTGGATACTGGATATGCGGATGCTGGACTTTTGGATACTGGATATGCGGATGCTGGAATTTTGGATGCTGGATATGCGGATGCTGGACTTTTGGATAGTGTATATGCGGATGCTGGAGTTTAGGATACTGGATATGCGGATGCTGAAGTTTAGGATACTGGATATGCGGATGCTGGAGTTTAGGATACTGGATATGCGGATGTTGGAGTTTAGGTTACTGGATATGCGGATGCTGGATATGCGGATGCTGGAATTTCGGAAACTGGAGTTTTGGATACTGGATATGCGGATGCTGGAGTTTTGGATACTGGATATGCGGATGCTGGATATGCGGATGCTGGAGTTTTGGATACTGGATATGCGGATACTGGAGTTTTGGATACTGGATATGCGGATGCTGGACTTTTGGATACTGGATATGCGGATGCTGGATATGCGGATGCTGGAGTTTTGGATACTGGATATGCGGATGCTGGACTTTTGGATACTGGAGTTTTGGATACTGGATATGCGGATGCTGGAGTTTTGGATACTGGATATGCGGATGCTGGATATGCGGATGCTGGAGTTTTGGATACTGGATATGCGGATGCTGGACTTTTGGATACTGGAGTTTTGGATACTGGATATGCGGATGTTGGACTTTTGGATAGTGGAGTTTTGGATACTGGATATGCGGATGCTGGACTTTTGGATACTGGAGTTTTGGATACTGGATATGCGGATGCTGGAGTTTTGGATACTGGATATGCGGATGCTGGAGTTTAGGATACTGGATATGCGGATACTGGAGTTTTGGATACTGGAGTTTTGGATACTGGATATGCGGATACTGGAGTTTTGGATACTGGATATGCGGATGCTGGACTTTTGGATACTGGATATGCGGATGCTGGATATGCGGATGCTGGAGTTTTGGATACTGGATATGCGGATGCTGGACTTTTGGATACTGGAGTATTGGATACTGGATATGCGGATGCTGGAGTTTTGGATACTGGATATGCGGATGCTGGATATGCGGATGCTAGAGTTTTGGATACTGGATATGCGGATGCTGGAGTTTTGGATACTGGATATGCGGATGCTGGACTTTTGGATACTGGATATGCGGATGCTGGACTTTTGGATACTGGATATGCGGATGCTGGATATGCGGATGCTGGAATTTTGGATACTGGAGTTTTGGATACTGGATATGCGGATGCTGGACTTTTGGATACTGGATATGCGGATGTTGGACTTTTGGATGCTGGATATGCGGAGGAAACTAAGGATACTGGAAATGTGGAGGAGGGAACTAAGGATACTGGAAATGTGGAGGAGGGAACTAGGGATACTGGAAATTTGGTGGAGGAAACTAGGGATACTGGAAATGTGGAGGAGGAAACTAAGGATACTGGAAACGTGGAGGAGGGAACTAAGGATACTGGAAACGAGGTTACTGGAAATACGGAGGAGGGAATTAAGGTTACTGGAAACGAGGTTACTGGAAATGCAGAGGAGGGAACTAAGGATACTGGAAACGTGGAGGAGGGAACTAAGGTTACTGGAAACGTGGAGGAGGGAACTAAGGATACTGGAAACGTGGAGGAGGGAACTAAGGATACTGGAAATGAGGTTACTGGAAATACGGAGGAGGGAATTAAGGTTACTGGAAACGAGGTTACTGGAAATGCAGAGGAGGGAACTAAGGATACTGGAAACGTGGAGGAGGGAACTAAGGATACAGGAAACGTGGAGGAGGGAACTAAGGATACTGGAAACGAGGTTACTGGAAATACAGAGGAGGGAATTAAGGTTACTGGAAACGAGGTTACTGGAAATGCAGAGGAGGGAACTAAGGATACTGGAAACGCGGAGGAGGGACCTAAGGATACTGGAAACGTGGAGGAGGGACCTAAGGATCCTGGAAACGTGGAGGAGGGACCTAAGGATACTGGAAACGTGGAGGAGGGAACTAAGGATGCTGGAAACGTGGAGGAGGGACCTAAGGATGCTGGAAACGTGGAGGAGGGACCTAAGGATGCTGGAAACGTGGAGGAGGGACCTAAGGATACTGGAAACGTGGAGGAGGGACCTAAGGATACTGGAAACGTGGAGGAGGGACCTAAGGATACTGGAAACGTGGAGGAGGGACCTAAGGATACTGGAAACGTGGAGGAGGGACCTAAGGATACTGGAAATGTGGAGGAGGGAACTAAGGATACTGGAAATGTGGAGGAGGGAACTAGGGATACTGGAAATTTGGTGGAGGAAACTAGGGATACTGGAAATGTGGAGGAGGAAACTAAGGATACTGGAAACGTGGAAGAGGGAACTAAGGATACTGGAAACGAGGTTACTGGAAATACGGAGGAGGGAATTAAGGTTACTGGAAACGAGGTTACTGGAAATGCAGAGGAGGGAACTAAGGATACTGGAAACGTGGAGGAGGGAACTAAGGTTACTGGAAACGTGGAGGAGGGAACTAAGGATACTGGAAACGTGGAGGAGGGAACTAAGGATACTGGAAATGAGGTTACTGGAAATACGGAGGAGGGAATTAAGGTTACTGGAAACGAGGTTACTGGAAATGCAGAGGAGGGAACTAAGGATACTGGAAACGTGGAGGAGGGAACTAAGGATACAGGAAACGTGGAGGAGGGAACTAAGGATACTGGAAACGAGGTTACTGGAAATACAGAGGAGGGAATTAAGGTTACTGGAAACGAGGTTACTGGAAATGCAGAGGAGGGAACTAAGGTTACTGGAAACGCGGAGGAGGGAACTAAGGATACTGGAAACGCGGAGGAGGGAACTAACGATACTGGAAACGTGGAGGAGGGAACTAGGATACTGGAAACGAGGTTACTGGAAATACGGAGGAGGGAATTAAGGTTACTGGAAACGAGGTTACTGGAAATGCAGAGGAGGGAACTAAGGATACTGGAAACGTGGAGGAGGGAACTAAGGATACTGGAAACGTGGAGGAGGGAACTAAGGATACTGGAAACGAGGTTACTGGAAATACGGAGGAGGGAATTAAGGTTACTGGAAACGAGGTTACTGGAAATGCAGAGGAGGGAATTAAGGTTACTGGAAACGAGGTTACTGGAAATGCAGAGGAGGGAACTAAGGTTACTGGAAACGCGGAGGAGGGAACAAAGGATACTGGAAACGTGGAGGAGGGAACTAAGGATACTGGAAACGAGGTTACTGGAAATACGGAGGAGGGAATTAAGGTTACTGGAAACGAGGTTACTGGAAATGCAGAGGAGGGAATTAAGGTTACTGGAAACGAGGTTACTGGAAACGCAGAGGAGGGAACTACGGTTACTGGAAACGCGGAGGAGGGAACTAAGGATACTGGAAACGCGGAGGAATGAACTAAGGATACTGGAAACGTGGAGGAGGGAACTAAGGATGCTGGAAACGTGGAGGAGGGACCTAAGGATACTGGAAACGTGGAGGAGGGACCTAAGGATACTGGAAACGTGGAGGAGGGACCTAAGGATACTGGAAACGTGGAGGAGGGAACTAAGGATGCTGGAAACGTGGAGGAGGGACCTAAGGATACTGGAAACGTGGAGGAGGGACCTAAGGATACTGGAAACGTGGAGGAGGGACCTAAGGATACTGGAAACGTGGAGGAGGGACCTAAGGATACTGGAAACGTGGAGGAGGGACCTAAGGATACTGGAAACGTGGAGGAGGGACCTAAGGATACTGGAAATGTGGAGGAGGGAACTAAGGATACTGGAAATGTGGACGAGGGAACTAAGGATACTGGAAACGAGGTTACTGGAAATGCTGAGGAGGAAATTAAAGTTACTGGAAACGAGGTTACTGGAAATGCGGAGGAGGGAACTACGGATACTGAAAATGTGGAGGAGGCAACTAAGGATATTGGAAATGTGGAGGAGGGAACTAAAGATACTGGAAACGAGGCTACTAGAAACGAGGTTACTGGAAATGTGGAGGAGGAAATTAAAGTTACTGGAAACGAGGTTACTGGAAATGCGGAGGAGGAAACTATGGATACTGAAAATGTGGAGGAGGGAACTAAGGATACTGGAAATGTGGAGGAGGGGACTAAGTATATTGGAATTGTGGAGGAGGGAATTAAGGTGTCTGGAAATGCGGAGGAGGGAATTAGGGATACTGGAAATTTGGTGGAGGAAACTAGGGATACTGGAAATGTGGAGGAGGAAACTAAGGATACTGGAAACGTGGAGGAGGGGACTAAGTATATTGGAATTGTGGAGGAGGGAATTAAGGTGTCTGGAAATGCGGAGGAGGGAATTAGGGTTACTGGAAACGAGGTTACTGGAAACGAGGTTACTGGAAACGAGGTTACTGGAAACGAGGTTACTGGAAACGAGGTTACTGGAAACGAGGTTACTGGAAACGAGGTTACTGGAAACGAGGTGGAGGGAATTAAGTTTACTGGAAACGAGGTTACTGGAAGTGCGGAGGAGGGAATTAAGGTTACTGGAAACGAGGTTACTGGAAGTGCGGAAGAGGGAATTAAGGTTACTGGAAACGAGGTTACTGGAAATGCGGAGAAGGGAATTAAGGTTACTGGAAACGAGGTTACTGGAAACGAGGTTACTGGAAACGAGGTTATTGGAAATGCGAAGGAGGGAATTAAGGTTACTGGAAACCCACACAAGTTTTTTTTATATAAAAATATATAAATATATCTATAAAAAATATATAAATATATACACACACACAGACGCACACACACACACACACACACACACACACACACGCACGCACACACACACACACAGAAACACACACACAAAAACACACACACAAAAACACACACACACACACGGGTATGTGAACAGGTTCCGCCGGTGGTCATTGGTCAGGCATCAACTGGGCATCACGTTGAAGGACGGTCAGCAGATCAGTGGTGTGATGGGCTTTACAGCAGCAGGTACTGGATCTGTTTGTCTCATTGTCCTCGGGGTAGAGGACGAGACACAGAAAGAGAAACAAAATCCTATTAGCATAGGGGCCGTTCACATGTAATGCAAGTGTCATACAGTATTGTTGTTTAAATCAGCTCAATTCCAGACAGGCTAACTATTGCGGCATAAGTATATTACCCAGAAGATTTATGTGAATGATTTGTTCTAGAGAAACTAACTATTGCGGGATAAGTACATTTACTGGACATTTTATGTGAA
The DNA here is from genome assembly GCF_030506205.2 of Paramisgurnus dabryanus. Taxonomy (NCBI): domain Eukaryota; kingdom Metazoa; phylum Chordata; class Actinopteri; order Cypriniformes; family Cobitidae; genus Paramisgurnus; species Paramisgurnus dabryanus. Next base: position 1,053,243 of record NC_133350.1, on the reverse strand, counting down.
TGTCTTAAATTTAGATTTAAATTGATCGACTGTGTCTGATACTCGAACATTATTTGGTAAATCATTTCATTTATAAATGCAGATACTACAAATGCGGAGTAAGGAATTTCGGATACTGGAAATGAGGAACCGACTGCCCATGGCGGCTGACGTGCTAACGTCGACCGGGTGGGGGGCCTGCCCCAGTCGCAGTTCATTTTCCAAACACTCAGGGCCATGATTGTACTCTGTGTCTGGGCTTCAAACTAGGACGGGGTCATTTCAGCTGAGGGTCAAACAGTGAGGGTCGTGGAGCCTCAAAGTGCACGAGCCGCCACACTCGACTTTAATAGTGGTTGGCGGCCCTGTCCCGCCCGAGACGAAGCACCTTCGTCGGTCATACAGAGAGGATGTCTTGGACCCTGAAAGCCGCCCCACTCGACTTCCATAGCGGATGGCGGCCCTGTCCCGCCATGAGACGAAGCATCTTCATTAGTCATACAAAAAGTGTCGTGGAACCTGCAAGTGCACGAGCCACCACACTCGATTTCCATAGCGGATGGCGGCCCTGTCCCGCCCCTAGATGAAGCACCTTTGTCGGTCATACAGTGAGGGCCTTGGACCCTGGAAGTGCACGAGCCGCCACACACTCGACATCCATAGCTGATGGCGGCCCTGTCCCGCCCAAGACGAAGCACCTTCGTCGGTCATACAGTGAGGGCCTTGGACCCTGGAAGTGCACGAGCCGCCACACACTCGACTTCCATAGCGGTTGGCAGCCCTGTCCCGCCCTGAGATGAAGCACCTTTGTCGGTCATACAGAGAGGGTTTTTAAACCCTGGAAGTAAACGAGCCGCCACACTCTACTTCCATAACGGTTGGCGGCCCTGTCCCGCCCCGAGATGAAGCACTTTTGTCGATCATACAGAGAGGGTTTTTAAACCCTGGAAGTAAACGAGCCGCCACACTCAACTTCCATAGCTGATGGCGGCCCTGTCCCGCCCGAGATGAAGCACTTTTGTCGGTCATACAGAGAGGGTTTTTAAACCCTGGAAGTAAACGAGCCGCCACACTCTACTTCCATAGCGGTTGGCGGCCCTGTCCCGCCTTCCATAGCTGATGGCGGCCGTGTCCCGCCCCGAGATGAAGCACTTTTGTCGGTCATACAGAGAGGGTTTTTAAACCCTGGAAGTAAACGAGCCGCCACACTCTACTTCCATAGCGGTTGGCGGCCCTGTCCCGCCTTCCATAGCTGATGGCGGCCCTGTCCCGCCCCGAGATAAAGCACTTTTGTCGGTCATACAGAGAGGGTTTTTAAACCCTGGAAGTAAACGAGCCGCCACACTCTACTTCCATAGCTGATGGCGGCCCTGTCCCGCCCTGAGATGAAGCACTTTTGTCAGTCATACAGAGAGGGTTTTTAAACCCTGGAAGTAAACGAGCCACCACACTCGACTTCCATAGCGGTTGGTGGCCCTGTCCCGCCTTCCATAGCGGTTGGTGGCCCTGTCCTGCCTTCCATAGTGGTTGGTGGCCCTGTCCCAACTTTCATAGCGGTTGGCGGCCCTGTCCCGCCTGAGACGAAGCACATTCGTCGGTCATACAATGAAGGTCATGGACCCTGGAAGTGCACAAGCAACCTAACTTGACTTCATATCGGTTGACGGCCCTGTCCCGCCAGAGACGAAGCACCATTGTCGGTCATATAGAGAGGGTCTTGGACCCTGGAAGCTGCCCCATTTGCCTTCCATAGCGGTTGGCGGCCCTGTCCCGCCTTCCATAGTGGTTGGTGGCCCTGTCCCACCTTTCTTAGCGGTTGGCGGCCCTGTCCCGCCTGAGACGAAGCACATTCGTTGGTCATACAATGAAGGTCATGGACCCTAGAAGTGCACAAGCAACCTAACTTGACTTCATTTTGGTTGACGGCCCTGTCCCGCCAGAGACGAAGCACCATTATCGGTCATATAGAGAGGGTCTTGGACCCTGGAAGCTGCCCCATTTGACTTCCATAGCGGTTGGCGGCCCAGTCCCGCCCTCATAGCGGTTGGCGGCCCTGTCCCGCCTGAGACGAAGCACATTCGTCGTTCATACAATGAAGGTCATGGACCCTGGAAGTGCACAAGCAACCTAACTCAACTTCATATCGGTTTACGGCCCTGTCCCGCCAGAGACGAAGCACCATTGTCGGTCATATAGAGAGGGTCTTGGACCCTGGAAGCTGCCCCATTTGACTTCCATAGCGGTTGGTGGCCCTGTCCCTCCTTTCATAGCGGTTGGCGGCTCTGTCCCGCCTGAGACGAAGCACATTCGTCGGTCATACAAGGAAGGTCATGGACCCTGGAAATCCAAAGGTTTTGGATGACAATCCGAGTTTCAATCCCTGCTGAGAGGAGAGCTCCTGGGGCCTCATTTATCAAGCGTGCGTACGAACAGAAGTGTGCGTAAAGTGTGCGTAGGAACAGTTTTACGCAAAGTGTGGAATTTATCAAATTGTACTTATACGTAGAAATGTGTGTAAATATACGCACACCTCGGAGTATGCGTACGCAGAGCATCTAGTAGTATAATAGCGATACTACACAGGACCGTCCATCCCCAGTGTTTAAAGAACACTTTGTCTATTTATTATCCACCCCCAGGTGTTAAAAATGATTACTGTTAATAAAGTAACTGCAAATCAGTATTGAAGTTAATTAATGAAATAAGTGTCTAACCCTATATAAGAAAGCTCCGTCAAATGCTTGACACAGTGGCTTATCTTGCATTATTGGAAGACTTGGCAAATCATCCATTCCGCCGGGAGCGCGTTTTCAGAGATCGCGCCGATGATGCTGGTTATGCGGCTGTCCAAGGAAAGTTCTGTCATTGTCTGTCCTCCTACAGATTTCACGTCGGTGTGCTGTGAAGCGTTTTTTTTTTTTTTTTTGGCTGATAATTTAATGTCAAACCACTTTTTTATTTCTAGAAGTGTTCTCATACCCAACGGAATTAAACTCACTGGTAACATGTTCCCATGCAGATTTGTTTTCTTTTGTTAGTCATTCCCCCCGTATTAAGTGAACCAAACAAATGTGTTAATAACCTTATCCACCAGTAACTCAATTTCTGTGTCTGTAAAGTTCCTCTTTTTCGCTCTCTTTGCCATTATTGCGATGAGGGAAAAGGCACAACCACGTGACTTATAACGGGAGGTGTTGTCACCATATATGGTTCATCGGAGGCGTTTCGGAATGCAAATGACCATGAACGTGCACGAGCATGGTGCTTAAGAACAAGTGCGATTTATCATCAAGGATTACTTACTGATGTGCGTACGAACCCCGTGCGCACGTTTGATAAATCCCGATTTTTTTGTACTTAGGCACATTCTAAATTTCATTCGTAGGTACAAATATAGAACATTTTCTACGCACTGTTGATAAATGAGGCCCCTGGTGTTTTGGATTTTTGTGGGCTGAATGATCTACAGAAACGACTTTGACTTACAACCAACTGAATGTTGTTTTTGGACTTTACCAACGTCATGGGACAATCTCCATTATGTTTAGAACATAAAACAGTAAATCACCTGAGAGGCCCAGTTCAGATCAACCACACCATCTGGAGACTGAACCAACAGATCCAGAAGACATTTGGTGATCAGATTGAGAGATGTGTTGTAGCGAGACTTCTCTGTGGACAGACTGGACACTACAAAAAACACAAATTAAAACAAATTGAGAAACAATACATTTATGCATAACAAAATGAATAAAAAGACTTTGATAATATTAACACATTTCAGGGTTAAATTTTAACGTACACATGTAGTACTTAAAGGTCCCGTTTATCTTGATCCAATTTTTCAAACTTTAGTTGCGTAATGTTGCTGTTAAAGCATAAATAATACCTTAATAATTATAAAGTTCAACACCAAGCAAAATATTTTACTTTATAGAATTCCTACCAACGGCATTCTACTTCCTGACTGAATGTTGTCAATATTAGTGTTTTTGACAAAAATCCACCCACAGGAATACGTCAGTCACCAGCTAAGCTCAAACGCTCTTGACAGCAGCTAGCCTTCACAACACACTAAACAAGCTATACAATCAAAACACTACCCTAGCTATACAATCACAACACGCTACACAAGCTACATAATCACAACACACTACAGTAGCTACACAACCAGAACAAACTACTACGGGTGTCATGATTTCGATTTTAAATCGAAATCAATCGAAATTAAGGCACAACCTCAAACTTCAAATTAAAAAAATGGGATCGTCGATGCTGCCACGCCCCCATGTCACGTCCGGTCAGGTTGCCAAGTGGGGGAAAAAACTCTCAGACAGGGACGGATTGGCAATCTGTATGTTCTGGAAAAGTCCAGACCGGCCGTTCAACGGAGGGCCGTTGCCAGGCCGACAGCAAAAAAGTCTAATAACGCAATATGCACAGCCAACAGCAGAGGCACTAATACAATCACTTATATGCTGCTACGTGTAAAAAAAAACAAGGAAGAAGAGTCGGCCTACTAGCCGTGATTGGTCCACAGATTCCCGGAATTTGCGACCGTCTATATGTTCGCGAGCCTGCCCTGAGCATCCACTGCCTGGTCATGATGAGGGACAGACAGAGTTAACTTCACATCAGCAAGAGCTAAGTGCCAGTAGTAGCAGGACACGTGACATTATTATAATATACACAATATAAATAAAACTTGAGTGAAAATTAATGTAATGCGCAACTACTGTTAGAGAGAGATGTGATGTGAGTGTGTCGCGTGCGTGAGAGAGAGAGAGAGAGAGAGCGAGAGAGCGAGAGAGCGAGAGAGCGAGAGAGCGAGAGAGCGAGAGAGCGAGAGAGCGAGAGAGCGAGAGAGCGAGAGAGAGAGAGAGAGGTGCGGGCATGATTGAACAGGGGAAACGTAAAAACAATACATAATTCGTCATTTTGTTCATATGGGACATCATTCAAACTGCAAAGTGTTTGCTTATATTTTTGTGCAGTAACAATAAAACAAAACATTGTGCTTTTGTCAATCTTTAACTTACAACTGTCATCTTACCAAAAATCACACACACCAAAGCAAAAAATATTCATTCAACGCCATTTAAAAACTGTGTCTGTGGGTTTTCATTTCTTTCATTGACTTTATTGTATATGATAGGTTGTAGTGAGCTCACATTTTCTGCTACAATGAAGACTAAACGGTTGCTACGACTCTAAACGTGCTAATATACAAGACGGGGCTAAATAATTGACCAAATATTAGTTTAATCAAAAAATCCTAGCTTGAACTGTCTGAGTGCAGTTTTTCCTTGTCTTTTTCTGTGTTTAGTATTGTGGAATTGACAAAGACCTGGTGGTTGTTTGTGAAAGCTTTATATACAAAATTTATAGGGCCTAGCCATTTTCATTATTTCACAGCCTTATTATACATCAAAGTATAATATGACATTGACAAAATATTAAATAATTTTAATCTGATAGCCTGACAGTATTGTGGCAGTATCAGGACATACTTGTGTCAGTTGCGAAAGGCAGGATGATGGGCCTATTTGTGAAAAAGTCCAGGGCTGGTTTTTAGCCCCAGTCCGTCCCGGTTTAAAGCGAACGAAGTGTGAGCCGTCATTTTTAACCGTCTGTTAAAAAAATTACACTGTAAACATTAATTACAGCTTTAACTTGTTTTAAACTTTGCAAATAAAGATATAAGCAGGATAATCCACAGCTAGCCATGCATTTAAGGATTTTAATGCACGACGTAGAGGCGAAGAACCACCCTTATGCTACATATATTTTCAACTTCAAAAACAAATATTTTATAAAATTAACTTGTATTTATTTACCATATATTACAAATACATTTTCTTTCCGTATGGGATAATGTGTGCAGTATGCATAGAACTGTGCTGGTAAAGTGTACAATAAACATTTTGTAAAACTAATAATATAAAAAATAATAACTAATATAAACTGCAACATCGGCTGCGCATCGGGTGAAGATCATAAATATAAAAAAAGCGTCTGCTACGATTACAATTCATCATTCTATATGTGACATTTCAGCACTTGACAGACGGATAGCGACTAGTAAGTAGCACTTAAAGCACGCTACGTGGAATCGTATTTAAGTCTTTGAGAAACGCACGTGAAAGAATTTGTCAAGTAGCTTCTAGAAAGCGCTCTTAAGTGCTAAGATCAATCGTTATCGGGGAACTCAGCCCAGCCAGTTTTTAGGACCATGAAAACAGCCATATAGACACAAGTTAATTGTGTGAAAAATAACAGGTTTTTACACACAAAACAGGGGCGTTGCTAGACAAAACTCTACTGGGGCACAGGCCCCCCATTTTTTTGTTGACTGTTTTTTGAAAGCCTTCTGTGTGCAAGAAGTGTGCAACACTTCTATACAATGTCCTTGCTTAACCCACTATTCTACAGTGCAACAGGTACTGCGAAAGATACATACAAGTGTAATCTTCATCATACCTAACATTATTAACTGTGCTGTGTGCACAAGAAATGTGAACAAAAAATCTCTGCATGACTGAATCAGACATGTTCAAACATACCCTGGTGAAAAAATTGTATGCTAAATATATTTAATTTTGATATAAGTAGTAAATATGAGCGACATACTGTCACATAAAAATGATTGATGATGACGACCTTTGACCTCAGGGGAGGGGGTGACCTTTTGACCTGCGAGGGAGGGGTGACCTTTGACCGGACCACCCACGTTGTGAACCTTTGACCTCCGGGGAGGGGCTAACCTTTGACCGGACCTCCCACATCGTGAACTTTTGACCGGACCTCCCACGTTGTGAACTTTTAAACCGACCTCCCACGCTGCTCTAAACTTTTGAACCGACCGCCCACGTAGCATTGAACTTTTAACCGGACCGCCCACGTTGCGTTGAACTTTTAACCGGTACGCCCACGTCACGTTGACATGTTTACATCCGGGGTTATCTCCGGGGTGCGTTAAATCATGTCCTCCTACGATAAAACAATAAAAACAGTGTTTACACAAGTGGTCTTCATTAAAACACATTCCTTGCTCCCATCATAATTTATATAAGGTGAGTAGTTGTAGTGGACCACCTCTCGTCAAACTTTTATGACCCCCTCCCCCACCCGCTGACAGGTCGTGTTTTATGACCCCCTTGACAGATGGCGTTTTATGACCCCCTTGACAGATGGTGTTTTATGACCCCTTGACAGATGGTGTTTTATGACTCCCTTTGACAGTTTGTGTTTTATGACTTCTTTGACAGCTCGTGTTTGACAGGGGGCGGGACCATCAATCAAAATCTGTACAAGCTGTCAACTTTAGACAGCGAGTGTTTAATGGTTTTATGACCGGCCATTTAGTGGTTTGTTTATTCCTGTGTGTGTGTGTTTTATGTCAAGCCTATGTTGTTATGTTTAATGACGGCTCGTGTGTGACAGCTCGTGTTTCGACATTTGATGTCAGCTCTCACCCTTCCTCCCTCCTTTCTCACAAGACCTGCATTCTTTCACAGGGGTGCGTGTTGTAAAGCGAGTAAAGATTTCTAAAACTCAATGTTGGTAAAACAATTCCCCATTACGGTGTCAAAAAAGTAAATGTTTATTTTAGATTTAGACAAATCATGAACAATGCTATGATTAAAACAGTTGTTTGTAACATCACAAGTTATTTAATGAAATATTCCGTATACATGTATAGTTTAAGCAATGATCTGAGCCATAACCTTCGGAGCCGGCAATACTATAATCTTTAGACGAAAGTCTAAACTAAATAAAATGTTAAACGATTCATGAGTTCCGTGAATCTTTTCATGACCTGCTCTATAGATTCACACGTATTAAAGATCCGACGGTGCCTGACAAAGCGCCGGGTGAGTGTTCATATATGCCGTTTTAAAATAACCTTAATAAATGTAATTCTGTCCACTATGGCAAAATAGGGTTTATTTTAGATTTAGAGGATTCTTTAATCATGTCTATGATTAAGACATGTGTATACGTGCACCGATGGTGACAGAGACCTTATATCTGCCGTTAAGAAACTTTTAAAAGATTAAAGACGTGTTCATCCATCTTAGGAGGTTTTTATTTTTAATTAAATGATTCTTAAAACCATGTGTGAAAATGTGTATATTATACAAAGAGTCTTACATTGTCTGCTCTGACAAAAATAAAATATTATTTTAGATTTTATGTGAATTGACTGCGTGTATGACAAATATAGTTTGATATATACGGTTGTTTTGTCATGAGATTTCTTTAAAGTCACGCAAGAATAAAATATTTTAGTTGTAACTGGTTAACCTTAAATGTACTATTATCTATTTAACTATAAGCTATATTTTTCTAAACAGCCTCAAAGTTTCTGAAGCTGAACTTATGACCGTGTGTGATAGATATTTCACAGCAGGGTCGGTTTGTAATCTAGGTAGAGTCTTTTAAAACTGTAGTGGTAAAATGTAATATGGCCAAAAATAAAGCATTTGGTTGTAACAAATTATTTAATGAAATATTCAGCACGGGTATAATGATGAAATATGCCAAAATCACCGGGGTCCCATCAATACTATATTCTTTAGACTAAAGGGTATTTATTTTAATCTAAATAAAATCTTAATCTTTTCATGCACAATATTCTGTTCACGCCATTAGATTGTGTTCCAGTGTTTACAATAGAGAACATAAGTGGATGTGTGTTCATATCCAGCGTTAAGAAACTTTTTAAACGATTAAAGACATTTTCAATTCATCTTCTGGGGTTTGTTTTAAAATAATAACACCTTAAAATCAACTGTTAATATGTGGTTATTACACAATAACATGTAATTCTGTCCGCTCCGGTATAATAAGGGTTTATTTTAGATTTGGGACTTTCTTTAACCAAGTCTCTGATTAAAACATGTGAATGAGTGTACCAACGGTGACAGAAAACGTACGCTGATGCGCTCATATATCTGGCGTTAAGAGCCTTTTAAACGTTTTAAGACATTTCACACCCTCTTCTGAGTTGAATTCATTAATGTCATCTAATATCCACGTGTGTACATGTGCATTTACGATAAATGTAACATGGTACGCATTGTAAAAATAAAAGGTTTCTTGAACATGTTATTCCAGTGTGTGTTTCTTGTCTTGCGAGTGTTCGACATATTTTTTGATGTGGAAAAAAGTTTGTTGCTTGGACGATCAGTTTCAGTCTCTCTCTCTCTATCACCATTTGCTAACACCCAGCGGCCCTAGTGTGGCTGAACAGCGGACCGTACTGTTTCTAACTCTGTGTTGGTAAAATAAAGGGGTAATACAGCCACCATTGACAATAACTAAAAGGTTTATTTTAGATTTTAGGTGAGCACCAGAGCCTAATTTAGGGGAGACACTGCAGGATCTAAAAGTATGTAACATTACAAAATTATTTAATGAAATATTCAGTACGTTTATATTTAAGCAATAAATTGTACCAAAACCTCCATAGGTCTACTATTCTTTAAACTAAAGCCTATTATTTTAAACTAAATAAAAGCTGATTCGCTTCAGGAGATCTGTGAAGCTTTTCAAACAGAGGGTTCTGTTCAAGCCATTAAAGATCGGGGCTCCGGCGTTCACAATAGAACATACGCGGATGCGAGCACATATAGGCCATTAAGAAACTTTTTAAACGATTAAAGACATATTCATATCATCTTCTGGGTTTTGTTTTAAATTAATGACATCTTAAAACCAACTGGGAATATGTGTTTATTACACAATAAAATGTAATTCTGTCCGCTCTGACAAAATAAGGGTTAATTCTTTAATCAAGTCTCTGATTAAAACACATGAATGCTCGAACCGCCGTTGCCAGAGAACGTACGCTGATGCGCTCTTATGGGTTTAAGAACCTTAATGTTTAAGACATTTTGACCCCATTTCCTGGTTTTGTGTCCGATGCGGACCCCAAACTCTATGTGTTTATTATACAACAAATGCAATTCTGTCAACATTTCTAGTTTTAGAACGCCTCTGATTTAAACATGTGGGTTTTAAAATGAAACGGCGATGTGACTTTTATGACAAAAGCTATTCGATCTTAATTTTTTGTTTTAACATCCAAAGTTTTTATACACAAGCCATAATTAAACATCTAGGTGTGTATGAGTAAGTTTATATCTAATGTCACATGATCAGCACCAAGTAGCGCTTGTGTCTGTGTGTGTGTGTGTGTGTGTGTGTGTGTTTGCTTGCTTGCATGGGGGTCTATGATGTCTCTGTTTGTTACTAAAGTTTTGATATTAAGTCTGTGTCCTCATTGACAAGAAGTAAAGGGGTTTTTAGATTTAGTCTTCATTACACAGATACTGTTTAAATCATGTTATCCATTATTTGCAATTTAAAGAAACTTAAAAGGTTTAAGACATTTTATATCACATTTTGGTGTTTATTTTTAATAATGTAGCCTTAAATCCAGCTGTTATCCATTTGGGGAATAATAAAATGTATGCATATATTATTTATCAAAGTTGACGATGTTATAAGCCAGGTTGTCACTAACGTGACAACAAACATTTCTTTAAAGACAAAACATTTAACAAAATTGCCATGGCTTACAGAGACACACTAGACTTTTTTTTGTGTGTGTGTGTGTGTGTGTGTGTGTGTGTGTGTGTGTGTGTGTGTGTGTGTGGGTTTGTTAAACATGATTGTGTGCTACCATTAAACTATCTATATCAACAACACCAGATAGGATGTACCTCTACATAACAGTAAAATCATGTACATATATTAATTAGGTAAACCTTAACACTTATTTAAAAATAAAAATATACTATTCGAACATCCTAACCTGATATTAGGTTAGATTAGGTTTTAAGGTCAATCAGCGTCTTTAGCTTTACGACTTACAGCACAAAACCCCCCAATGACAGGAGCAATGACAGGATTTTTATGAAGTGGAGCAGACCCTTGGTTTGCCTGAGGGGTTAGGTTCAACTTAGGTTAACATCTATCAGTGCATAATAAGCAAACATGAAATTATATTTTACCTATGGTTTGTTACTGATGTTCATAGTTTCGCGTATTTTTCTGAAACAAACTTTTCTTTTTCAAACTTAGGCAGTATTCATACATTAGTCTTTTTCATACAATGTAAATAGATTTCTGCACTAGTGTCAACTTATGTGTGAGCTTTTTGTAAACTCATCAGACGTTCTTAGGTGTCTTTTATTTGTTAGTTTTCTTCGCTAGTATCAACTTATGCCTGAGATTTTTGTAAATTCACTAGATTGTTCTTGGGTGTATTTTTTCTTAGGCAGACGTTTTCTTTTCAAACTTAGGCATTCATCATACTTTTGTCTCTACATACATTTGTTCAAAGTTTCTCGTAGCTAGTGTCAACTCATGTCTGAGATTTGTAAATTCATCAGATGTTCTTACATGTGTATTTTCTGAAACAAATTGATGCTTTTCAAACTTAGGTAGTCATCATACTTTTGTCTCTACATACATTTGTTCAAAGTTTCTCGTAGCTAGTGTCAACTCATGTCTGAGATTTGTAAAATCATCAGATGTTCTTACATGTGTATTTTCTGAAACAAATTTATGCTTTTCAAACTTAGGTAGTCAGCATACTTTTGTCTCTACATACATTTGTTCAAAGTTTCTCGTAGCTAGTGTCAACTCATGTCTGAGATTTGTAAATTCATCAGATGTTCTTACATGTGTATTTTCTGAAACAAATTGATGCTTTCCAAACTTAGGTAGTCATCATACTTTTGTCTCTACATACATTTGTTCAAAGGTTCTCGTAGCTAGTGTCAACTCATGTCTGAGATTTGTAAATTCATCAGATGTTCTTACATGTGTATTTTCTGAAACAAATTTATGCTTTTCAAACTTAGGTAGTCAGCATACTTTTGTCTCTACATACATTTGTTCAAAGTTTCTCGTAGCTAGTGTCAACTCATGTCTGAGATTTGTAAAATCATCAGATGTTCTTACATGTGTATTTTCTGAAACAAATTTATGCTTTTCAAACTTAGGTAGTGTGGGATTTTTATGTTGTTTTATTAATCATGTTATAATTGATATGTGCCATTACGCTTTCTATGCTGAGATATGTGAGTAAATGTCTGTGTGAGTGGAAAGTTACCAGCTTTTGTGTGTGTGTAAGAAGCTTCAAGGAGAAACAGCATGAGGAATTTACGCCTGGCATGGATCAAGATAAGAGAGAGGTCTGAGGGGGAAAAGTATTTAATGATGTTATTAACTAATGCTTTAATATTCACAGGATGAAATATGCAATGTATTTCTTACTTAATCAGTATTAATCATTGAATAATTGATGTAATAAATATAAGATGTTGTCTTTGATAAATGTGTATTAACCAATGAAATGAAGGTTGCATATAGAATAACTTAATGGGGGCAGGGCAGCTCAACCTTGAAGAACAGAATCTCCTGTGTGTGTGTGTGTGTGTGTGTGTGTGTGTGTGTGTGTGTTTTCTTTCCTAACAGATGGTTTTTAATAATGATTAAAGTGTTTGCTTAGAAGTAGTATTGCAGTAAAAGATTTAATATGTGTTTATCTATCTAAAGAAGTTAATGTGTGCCTTATTCATATAACCAATTTTACAAATAATGAAATGATGTCATGATATTGAAATATGTTTTACATAATAATCACTTTCATCTTACAGCTTATGTTTTTTATAAATGAATGTTTTATTAATGATTTGTTTTTAAGAAAGCATTATAACATGCTATTCAAAGTGGAGGAGTACTGGAGAGGAACTGCAGGGCTCCCAGGGATGAGAGGAGAACAGTTTGTTTTTCTTTGTCTATGTGTGTCCATCTTTGCCTACAGGCTAAAATTGGGTGTGGTGATGGAGTCAGATGGACGAGGGGAACGGCCTTTGTGGGTGGAGATTTTCTGAAGAAAGATCGACGTCACATATTTTATAAATAAGCATGTTACTTCCTGAGCTGGTTGTTCGCTACTTGAGAGGACCCAGCGCTGTTAAACTTTTTCATATCTGATCAATAAATATTTGAACTTAGATATTTGTATCTTTTGCCTTTCCTCTAAATTATGAACATGCAAATGGACGCCTTAAAGTCCAACAATTGGTGACCGCCGACGTTTTGTGGAGGGAAAGGAGAGAGTGAGAGGAAGGAGGGTTTCACATTGAAGAAAGGCGAGTAAGGGAGGGCTCCATTTCAACACAAAATGAGCGCTCTACTGAAACAAGGTAAGCAGAAGCCTGTTTTATCGAATTCTGCTATTTGGATATACCAAATTACTTGTGTTGATAAGGAGATCCGAACTGAATTACAAATTTACATTTTTGTAAATTGATCAGAGTGAAAAACTTTTATTTTTATAGATATTAAGAGATTAATTGAAATTGGGTTGGAGGCCCTTAGCGTAGTAGACGCTATAAAGTACCAATTTGGGTGAAAGGCCCGTTAGGTGAAAATCCTACGAATACGGTTAATGGCGGTGTAAGTTAACAGAATTAAATATAAGGTTGAGGATTCCTTTAATACATTAGGTGTTATAAAATACCGACTCGGTTGTAGCCGTAGGGGGTGTACAGCAGCCCGTGAGGTGTAAGGCCTACGAATACTGGAAAAGAAAATTGACGTCTTACTGTTATTGTTGTGGTTTTGTCTGAGAAATTGTATTGTAATAGTATTTGTACCGTGTATTGAACGTTGATATATATATTATGGCTGAATTTCAGAAAGAGTGTGATGAATATGTGTGTTCACCGGTGTATGTGCCATGGCAAAAAATAATTCAATTAATGATGGCCCAAACTGATCCTAAAGATGTTGAGAAAAGACAGAAAGAGGTTGCATTAGTTAGGGGAAGTTGACAGTGGTGCAGCTGCAAAGCCAAAGGAAGTTAAACAAGGAAACAGTCAGCCAGACTCAAGTATGACACCTACGGCTCCTCCTGCAGCTCCACCCCCAGTGAAATCGATCTACCCCTCCTTGCACACACCTAATCCTTATGAGAAAGCCAAAGCCCAAATGAAACAGCCTGTTTTTCAAATCAATAGTGGTGAATTAAATGTAGATGCAGATTTTATTTGTGTGAAAATGTAGTGTGTCTGTGATATAATGAGTCTGTTAAAACCATAAATGGGATTAAGCAAAATCTAGCAGAAAGACTGAGGCGAAGCTTTGAAAGAAAAACAACAAATTAGAGAAAAGAGTAGAGACCAAGTTATTAAATGTGGAAATAAAGATGAACAATTAAAAAAAGGACAGAAAATTGTTAAAAGGTGAATGAAACAGATAGATTGTATAAAGGAAAAAAAGATTTAACAAAATGAAGAGGAGTCTTCATCTGATGATGGAAGGTGGTCACAAGATAAATTTTATTTTTAAATTGAAAGGCAATATTTTGCATGGGTCAAGCTGAAACCTTGTGGGCTGATTATTCCCATCCTTTGACATTCAAGAAAGTGAATAAAAGCTGGCAATGAAAAGACAGTGGCAAAAACTGTGTGTGACATCAAAGTGTTGGAGTTGCAAAGAGAGAAGTAACTCATAAACTGGACTGAGAACACATTCTATTTGAATGGGACTATACTTAAACTCAAGCAGTGAAGGGGGCACTGCATATGGTCAGAGACATTTACAAGGATGAAACACCAAAAAGACTGAGTGGAATCCAGAAAGAGACTAACAAAGACAATAATGTTCTTGGAGGCAAGAGAAACTGGACAATACTTCACTGGACACTGAACTTTTTCATCTTCATACGAGCCTTTGAGTGAAAAGGGGGAAAGAGTAAACAGCCGTTCAATGTTTAGTAAAGACCTTGTTACTGTAGGGACACAGACAATCTTTATGAGAAAATCAGCTAGACACATTTAAAGGCTGATCAAGAACTTTGTTGTTAGGTGTGACTACCTGTTCTGAAATCAAATCAGACTCCTATTAATCTGACAGGAAGAAATGCATAATTGAATTTGGTATCTACAGAGGAAGTCAGAACTCCACTGATGGTACTGTACTGAGCTACAAAGCAAATATATATGGCATAGCACAGCTATGGCAGAAAGGAAATTAAAATAGATAAAAGAAATACATTGAAAAAGAAAAAAAGAACAACATAGAACACTATAAACGGTAAACAAGAAAAGCTGTGACAATAGAAAATAACTGATTATTGTAACAAACTTTGTATTTAAGGAAATTGCCAGCCCAGACATCATATATGTGCATGAAGGTGTTCACATGGCAGATCTAATCACTGAGGGTGAGCCACATGATTGGATACCATTGACTGATATACAAATTATTGTTATTGTAATTAATTATAATTGTTATACCATTGACTGAAAAAGCAAATAAATTGAGAGATGGTTTGTTCGCGGTACCACTGACAACTACCCAACCGTTAATCACACTGTTTACAGATGGTTGTTGTTTCAGAGCAGCAGATGACACATTGAAGGCAGGCTTTGCTGTGGTTGAGTAAGTTGTGGGTGATTTTGTAACACGACTGAGTGGTAGGTTGAAAGGTAAACGGTCAGCACAGAGAGCTGAAATGACAGCTGTTATCAAAGCCTTGCACTACACTGGTGAAGAGAGGGTGATTGTTTATAGTGAATCTGCATATGTGATTGGTGCAGTATATATGGAACTGCCATATGGCAGATAGGTGGGTTTGAAACCAGGAAAGGCCGGCCTATAGTAAATGCTAGCAAAGCCTGACACATACTACAGGCTGTGAAGATACCTAATGAAGTGGCTGTTGTCAACTGCCTAATAAACCACTTATATCCCCAACCATGGTTTCCCAAGACAAAGTTAGATCTGACAAAATTGACAAACAAGCACTGGAATTGACATAGTTTCGGGGCTGCTTATCACCCCAATGCTAGAGTAAAGCTGAAATACTGAACCTGACTTTGACATTAAAACTTGACTTGACAAACTATGTGCACAGACAAAAGTAACATGGCTTGACGAATTACCAATTGCATTAATGTCTATTCGCTCTTCTGTTAACAGGATTTCTGGTTTCACACCCTTTGAATTGCTTACAGGTCGACAGTTTCCAGGTCCAAGGCATGACGTGGTGCAGGATCCCATCCTGCCTCTAACACATGACGTTTCATCTGACAAACTAACTGCTATGATTGAACATTTTTCCTGACAGGCTACCACACAACGAAATTGTGAGAACGACCCAGCTGTTATAAACAGTGTTGGGTGTAACTAGTTACAAAGTAACTAGTTACTGTAATAATATTACTTTTTTCAGTAACTAGTAGTGTAAGGCATTACCTGTCTGAAAATGGTAATATTATTACAGTTTTCCTGAGCTAGTTACTTGAGTTACATTCGCCAGTAGCACCTTCATCACAAAACACAGAGAACAAAAGGGAAGGGGAGGTGGGCGTGAATGGAACAGTGATTGGTCTAAGTTTGGCACGAGGTATCATTTACCATCACCGATTGGTCGACACCCGGCAGCCAGCAGCACAGAGCGGCAGCGGCACACTCAAAGACAGATCGGGTAAATGGAAGCGTCAACAACGGCAAGCTCTTTTTCAGAGGAAGGTTCCCAGCAACAGAAAGCTAGTGGAGATTCAGTCATATTTTATTATGTTCAACGGAAGGAAAATAACTTGACGGTGAAGTGCACACTCTTTAATGTTTCTCCGAACGCTGTGCCCCACGTCCGGTAGTGGGTAAGGAAGACAGCATTTTCTTGGCCGTGGCTTGCCCAAATAAACATTCTTGTCCAGAAAAAATATGTAACTAGTAATATAACTAGTAATATAACTAGTTACTTTCTCCAGGGAGTAATAAAGTAAAGTAAGGCATTACTATTTTTGAGAGTAATATGTAATACGTAATATATTACTTTTTTGAGTAACTAGCCCCAACACTGGTTATAAATGATGTTTGGGTTTTTAACAGACACAGGTGTGGACCTGAGGACTCAGGTCCAAGAGAGGGAGAGTGTTGAAAGTGAAAGTGAATCAGCTGGAATACAGAGAGGACAAACAGGAAGTGGTAACACATCAGTGGTAACACTCACACAACACCAACAACAAAGTCAATAAACACACTGTAAAATTGTGCATAAAAAAGGTGAAATTTTTTCCAGCCCAGTAACAGAACCCCTAGCACACTGTGTGAGTGCAGATTGTGCCTATGGAGCAGGTATAGCCGTACAGTTCAAAGCGAAGTACGGTACATAAAAGGTTGTAAGACAGAACAAACACACAGGTGAATGTGCAGTTACCCACGAGGACGACGGCAGATTGATTTTTCATTTAATAACAAAACAAAATTGTACTGATTTACCAACATATGAGAATTTTACCCACAGCCTCAGACGTATGAGAGAGTGGTGTGAGAAAGAAAACATAACAAGTGTATCCACTCCCCGGCTGGGGTGTGGCCTGGATAAATTGGATTTCCACAAAGTGCTGGAAATCCTGACAGAAGTGTTTAGAGACCTGAATATCACAATAACCATATATTCATTATAACCTGGGTAACTACATACCATATTGACCTTTGAATTTTGACCTTTGAATTTCTTAAGTTTCTTATACAATTCTACAGTATTAATTTCATATTTCATTTTTTCTTTTCCTTTTTGAATTTACGATTGTTATTTGAGTATTAGCCAATAGGCATAAGTGTATTTTTTCCACAGAGATGAAGCTATATGGAAATTGGAAGGTTCTGTGGGCCCTAGGAGTTATAACTGCAATTATAGTCACCATAATATTTGGCATAAACAATGGAGATCCCTGTGTAACAGACTGATAGTGTCTGCAATAGAGAAAAAAGAAAATCCACCCAAATACAGCATGCCGCTATTAGGCCTACAGAACCTGGAGGATGATGAGGAGAAAATGTGTGACCTCTTTCAGAGGTCAAGAGAGGGAATTGTGGGATTTTTATGTTGTTTTATTAATCATGTTATAATTGATATGTGCCATTACGCTTTCTGTGCTGAGATATGTGAGTAAATGTCTGTGTGAGTGGAAAGTTACCAGCTTTTGTGTGTGTGTAAGAAGCTTCAAGGAGAAACAGCATGAGGAATTTACGCCTGGCATGGATCAAGATAAGAGAGAGGTCTGAGGGGGAAAAGTATTTAATGATGTTATTAACTAATGCTTTAATATTCACAGGATGAAATATGCAATGTATTTCTTACTTAATCAGTATTAATCATTGAATAATTGATGTAATAAATATAAGATGTTGTCTTTGATAAATGTGTATTAACCAATGAAATGAAGGTTGCATATAGAATAACTTAATGGGGGCAGGGCAGCTCAACCTTGAAGAACAGAATCTCCTGTGTGTGTGTGTGTGTTTTCTTTCCTAACAGATGGTTTTTAATAATGATTAAAGTGTTTGCTTAGAAGTAGTATTGCAGTAAAAGATTTAATATGTGTTTATCTATCTAAAGAAGTTAATGTGTGCCTTATTCATATAACCAATTTTACAAATAATGAAATGATGTCATGATATTGAAATATGTTTTACATAATAATCACTTTCATCTTACAGCTTATGTTTTTTATAAATGAATGTTTTATTAATGATTTGTTTTTAAGAAAGCATTATAACATGCTATTCAAAGTGGAGGAGTACTGGAGAGGAACTGCAGGGCTCCCAGGGATGAGAGGAGAACAGTTTGTTTTTCTTTGTCTATGTGTGTCCATCTTTGCCTACAGGCTAAAATTGGGTGTGGTGATGGAGTCAGATGGACAAGGGGAACGGCCTTTGTGGGTGGAGATTTTCTGAAGAAAGATCGACGTCACATATTTTATAAATAAGCATGTTACTTCCTGAGCTGGTTGTTCGCTACTTGAGAGGACCCAGCGGTTAAACTTTTTCATATCTGATCAATAAATATTTGAACTTAGATATTTGTATCTTTTGCCTTTCCTCTAAATTATGAACATGCAAATGGACGCCTTAAAGTCCAACAGTAGTCATCATACTTTTGTCTCTACATACATTTTGTTCAAAGTTTCTCATAGCTAGTGTCAACTCATGCCTGAGATTTTGTAAATTCAACAGATGGTCTTACATGTGTATTTTCTGAAACAAACTTATGCTTTTCAAACTTAGGCAGTCTTCACACGGTTGTCTTTTCAGACGTTGTTCATAGTTTTTATTCGTTAGTGACAACTTATGTCTGAGATTTTGTAATCTCATCAGATGTTCTTAGTTGTATCTGCTCAGACAATATTATATTTTCAAAATTCGTCTTGTTTTCTTTTGTAAGTGACAACATATAGCTGTGATTGTTTTTATGAACACAGTTGGTTTCATTTCTGTAGTTTATGTAACACCTTTGTCAAACTCTTAAAGTTAGTACTAGCTGTTTAAAACAGCAATGCAAAGTGTGTTTTAGATTTACTTGCTAAATCTTTTACAAAAAAAAAAAAAAAAAAAACTAGGATAGCAATATGTTTGAAGCTGTAACTGGTAATAACACCATTAGCTCGATGTACATAACAAAACCTGAAAAATAATAAAAGTTGATTAGGTGTTTATTTAGTAAATCTTTTAACATAAAGTGGAGAGTCTGTTGTATGTAACAACAAAGATGCGATGAAACAACGCAAAACAAGAGAGGGTACGTTTGTTAAACCACATATAAATTAAGATGCAAACAGCTACAACGTGGAAATGTTTTACATCTATTGGTACCGAATTTAAAAGCTATACGTCCAAACTATTTCAAACATTGCCACGTTGTAGCTGTTTGCATCTTAATTTATATGTGGTTTAACAAACGTACCCTCTCTTGTTTTGCGTTGTTTCATCGCATCTTTGTTGTTACATACAACAGACTCTCCACTTTATGTTAAAAGATTTACTAAATAAACACCTAATCAACTTTTATTATTTTTCAGGTTTTGTTATGTACATTGAGCTAATGGTGTTATTACCAGTTACAGCTTCAAACATATTGCTATCCTAGTTTTTTTTTTTTTTGTAAAAGATTTAGCAAGTAAATCTAAAACACACTTTGCATTGCTGTTTTAAACAGCTAGTACTAACTTTAAGAGTTTGACAAAGGTGTTACATAAACTACAGAAATGAAACCAACTGTGTTCATAAAAACAATCACAGCTATATGTTGTCACTTACAAAAGAAAACAAGACGAATGATGAAAATATAATATTGTCTGAGCAGATACAACTAAGAACATCTGATGAGATTACAAAATCTCAGACATAAGTTGTCACTAACGAATAAAAACTATGAACAACGTCTGAAAAGACAACCGTGTGAAGACTGCCTAAGTTTGAAAAGCATAAGTTTGTTTCAGAAAATACACATGTAAGACCATCTGTTGAATTTACAAAATCTCAGGCATGAGTTGACACTAGCTATGAGAAACTTTGAACAAAATGTATGTAGAGACAAAAGTATGATGACTACCTAAGTTTGAAAAGCATAAATTTGTTTCAGAAAATACACATGTAAGAACATCTGATGATTTTACAAATCTCAGACATGAGTTGACACTAGCTACGAGAAACTTTGAACAAATGTATGTAGAGACAAAAGTATGCTGACTACCTAAGTTTGAAAAGCATAAATTTGTTTCAGAAAATACACATGTAAGAACATCTGATGAATTTACAAATCTCAGACATGAGTTGACACTAGCTACGAGAAACTTTGAACAAATGTATGTAGAGACAAAAGTATGCTGACTACCTAAGTTTGAAAAGCATAAATTTGTTTCAGAAAATACACATGTAAGAACATCTGATGAATTTACAAATCTCAGACATGAGTTGACACTAGCTACGAGAAACTTTGAACAAATGTATGTAGAGACAAAAGTATGCTGACTACCTAAGTTTGAAAAGCATAAATTTGTTTCAGAAAATACACATGTAAGAACATCTGATGATTTTACAAATCTCAGACATGAGTTGACACTAGCTACGAGAAACTTTGAACAAATGTATGTAGAGACAAAAGTATGCTGACTACCTAAGTTTGAAAAGCATAAATTTGTTTCAGAAAATACACATGTAAGAACATCTGATGAATTTACAAATCTCAGACATGAGTTGACACTAGCTACGAGAAACTTTGAACAAATGTATGTAGAGACAAAAGTATGATGACTACCTAAGTTTGAAAAGCATAAATTTGTTTCAGAAAATACACATGTAAGAACATCTGATGAATTTACAAATCTCAGACATGAGTTGACACTAGCTACGAGAAACTTTGAACAAATGTATGTAGAGACAAAAGTATGCTGACTACCTAAGTTTGAAAAGCATAAATTTGTTTCAGAAAATACACATGTAAGAACATCTGATGAATTTACAAATCTCAGACATGAGTTGACACTAGCTACGAGAAACTTTGAACAAATGTATGTAGAGACAAAAGTATGATGACTACCTAAGTTTGAAAAGCATAAATTTGTTTCAGAAAATACACATGTAAGAACATCTGATGATTTTACAAATCTCAGACATGAGTTGACACTAGCTACGAGAAACTTTGAACAAATGTATGTAGAGACAAAAGTATGCTGACTACCTAAGTTTGAAAAGCATAAATTTGTTTCAGAAAATACACATGTAAGAACATCTGATGAATTTACAAATCTCAGACATGAGTTGACACTAGCTACGAGAAACTTTGAACAAATGTATGTAGAGACAAAAGTATGCTGACTACCTAAGTTTGAAAAGCATAAATTTGTTTCAGAAAATACACATGTAAGAACCCAGGTAAAAAAGTAGTATACTTTAGTGTATTAGAAATATGATTGAAGTACATGAAGTATAAAACAAGTATGCTTCTACTTGTTGTACTTAATTTAAAGAGTATTTAATATGTACTTTTTAAAAGTATACTTCCAAAAAGATATAATTAAGTTCAACTTAACAGTCCAAAAAATAAGTATACTAATTTACCAGTAATTCAATTATCTTTTAAATGTACTTTTTGAAAGTATACTTCAAAAAATATGTAATTAAGTTCAACTTAAGAGTCCAAAAAATAAGTATACTAATTTACCAGTAATTCAATTATCTTTTAAATGTACTTTTTGAAAGTATACTTCAAAAAATATGTAATTAAGTTCAACTTAAGAGTCCAAAAAATAAGTATAATGAATTTACCAGTAATTCAATTATCTTTTAAATGTACTTTTTGAAAGTATACTTAAAAAAAGATGTAATTAAGTTCAACTTAAGAGTCCAAAAAATAAGTATACTAATTTACCAGTAATTAAAATATTTTTTAAATGTACTTTTTGAAAGTGTACTTTGTTGTCAATGTATTTTAAATTGTATAGAAGTTTATTTTTTTAAGTGTATTAAATTTGACATACTTAGAGTGACAATTCAATATACTTATGGGAAGTATATTTTTTGGAAATTAATTGTTAATTTACTTTTTTAGCATACTAGGATCTCACTTCATTAGAAGTGTGACTTCTGTACACTTTATACAGTACACTATAAAATAAGTGTATTTTTAGTTGCATATCAGAGTACTTTCATAAAATACGTTAGAATAATAAAATGTAGGCTATACACTGCATGAAAAGAGCTGTATCCAGACAAATACGGATGGGAAATCCCTGCTAAACTTTAGGTTTGCCAGATAAATGAGGCAGAGTGCTTGGAAACGTAATACTCAGAAGTAAACTCGTGAAACATCCAGAAACCTTGTGTATATGGATGTATACTGGTGGAAGTTTCTAGGAATCCTCACAGCTGGTTGTAAGGAGTGCTGGTTGTGAGGTGTGAAGGGTTAATGACAGAGTTGCTGTCTCTGTTTTCAAAGCTGGGTGGGGGGTTCAAGGCAGCACATAACATAAAAACATTATATATCTACAAGTGTGTTTACTAAATACATGTATTATTATGCTAATGTAATTTAATTGATAAAGGTTTTTTTTATTTAAGAAAATCTGAGCATCACTCAAAATAACTGTCAACATGTTTGTCAACTAAACATGTTTTGTAAACGTTATACATTTTATAAAAATATTTAATATTTTTATTATTGATAAAGTATAAAGAACAAATCAGTGTGAAAACGCAGATTATAAAAAGTACATAAAGTGCCAGCAGAGGATCCAAAATAATGAAAAAAAAAACATCCAATGCAACTTGGAAATTGTAGTCAAAATACATCTACAGCAGCATGCTAAAGCAGTACCAACGCCAGGGCAAAAGACTCAAATTCCCAGAATGCACCTGCACCCACCCATTCATTCCCACCAATCAGGATCAACGGCATTTTTCAAACCGCTACTGACTTGTTTTCATGCTAAACAGTACGGCTGAGGTAAGTTTGACTTTCATTCCTTTACATCGCGCAGATCTGTTCCATATTTGTTCCTATTTTGTTCTTCACTGTGATTATTTTTGTCTTTATGCGAGAAGTGTTTTAATTTAAAGCACACACAGGAAACATTAAGAGTAAGTTATACACTGTACACAGTAACGTTAGGAACTTGAACATGCGGTTTTTCAGTGAGCAAAGTAACATGCAAAATGCCTGATAAACGAATCAATTCGATGTTTAAAACTTTAAAAATAAAACGGCAAGATTACTTGTGTTGGAGATGTTCAGCTAACTGTAGCAAATGGCTCTTTCTGCTATTTTAAACGATAACCTTAGACGATTTCTGTTGTTTAAAAGCTCATTGCTGTAGGTAAGTTCTGATAGATGCTGCTTATTTTGCAAGCCTGTTTTAATAGCTTTATTCTGTTTAGTAACCAAGCCAGCTTCACTTTAAGTTTAAGATAAACTAACGTTAGATGTTGTTGTAATGAAGCTTGGAGTCAAAATATATTTTAAAGTTGTATGATTGTCTTCTTTTTTAATATGATGTCTATCCATGTTTGTGTTTACAGAGGTCATGTACCATGTGGTCGACCTTGCTGACGCTGAAGAGGTTTCTGTGTAAAAATGATGTAAGTTAAGTTTAATCTTTTAATTTAATATTGTTTTAATTCATGCCCATGTCATGCTGGCTACCAGTCAAATATCGCATACAATTAAAAATACTATTAATCACCAATAAAACCTTAAAAGGCCCAGCACCTTCGTATCTTAGAGAATTAATATCAGAATACAATCCAACACGTACACTGCGGTCGCAAAATTCTGGTCTCTTAATTTTCCCTAGAATATCAAAAGTGTCTAAGCTCTGAAATGATTTGCCAACTGGTATCTGTGAATCAGACACAGTCAATCACTTTAAATCTAAAGGGACACTTCACCCATTTGTATTAAGCTTTGTATCTTTAGAACCCCAGTCATGTTTTTGAATGGTCATGCATCATTTCCTGAGACAGGAGAAATACAGATTTCAGTGTTGCACTTCCTTCTTTCAATGATGTAAAAAATTATAATTTTGCATCATTGAAAGAAGGAAGTCCAATATCTTTGTTGAGGTGGTGAGACTACAAACACCCCTTTTTTAGTCAAATAGGCACCAAATTCGAAATGTATGTTACATTTCCACTACAAATATGAGACACTTTCAATAAAGATTAATGTTTCTACAGGTGAAATGCTCCATTAAAGGATAATTCTGGTATTTAACACTTTGAGTCTTATTTCTGGTTTGTTTTGGATGAATTACAGTGATGGACACTGTAATTTTGACAATGGGTCGTGTCTTTTTTTGACTCGTTTAGAAGCGTCTCTTCACTGCTTCAGAGTGGAAGTCAAGGGTCATGCACAAACATGTCATTAAAACAACACTTAACCTTCATTTTCAAAACTGTCCCTTACGAATATTAACCATGGTTTTATTGTGGTAAAAGTGTAGTAACCATGTTTTTTTTGGTCAATTGATTACTATGAGCAAAACCATGGTTTTACTACACTAACCATGGTTTAACTATGGTTTTTGAAAACCATGGTTGTCAAAACCATTGTTATTTTGTGGTAGCTATGGTTTTACTACAGTAACCATGGTTTTTTTGGTCTTAACTGTAGTAAAACCATGGTTAATTTTCGTAAGGGGTGCTACTCACCGAGTGGTTCTTGGTGTTCGTTGATGATTAAAAACAAGTAGTGTAGCGAAATACAGTTTCTGTGGTGTTTTATTTGGCATTTTGTAAAATTCCATTGACTTCTCTTGGAAGACTCATTGCTCGCTGATATATCACTCTGCCGCCGGAAATGGAAAGGGTCTGTTTACATCTGGTTGTAGTTTTTTCGCTCGGTTTCTCTCAAAAGGCTAGCATGAGCAGAGCAACTGTGCCCTCGGAGTAGGGCACAAATTTTTCCCATATTTGATGGCTCAGTGACCAGCCTTAGGTTTGAATTTGAGCTCGATTGTGACTGTCTATACGCTAGACACCAAGTTCCGTTCAGCATCCTTGTTAGGCAAAGTGGTTGTCGCCATCAAGTGGTCAAGAGTGTGCTAACGCTTCAGACTCAAATATAGAGCGGAAGTATATACGTGGTTGTGAGGTGTCTGAAAAAATAGATCCACTATAGCAAATAACACGGATTGAAATCATACATTGCTCTGATATATTTGTTTTTAATCATCAACGAACACCAAAAACCACTCTGTGAGTAGCACAGTTTTGAAAATGAACGTTAAGTGTTGTTTTAATGACATGTTTGTGCATGGCCCTTGACTTCCATTCTGAAGCAGTCAAGAGACGCTTCTAAACAAGTTAAAAAGTCAAGACACGACCCATTGTCAAAATTTCAGTGACCATCACTGTAGTTCATCCAAAACAAACCAGAAATGAGACTCAAAGTGTTTAATACCGGAATTATTCTTTAAGACTTTTTTTCTTTAACAAAGCATTCACATAATTTGTCTAGTAAATTATACTTATCTCGCAAAAGTTAGCTTGTACGGAACAAAGCATTCACATAACTCGTCTGGGTAATTTACTAATGCCGCAATAGCTAGCCTGTCTGGAACCGAGCAGATATTAAAACACAACACTGTGTGACACTGCATTACATGTGAATGGCCCCTACGCTAATAGGATTTTGTTTCTCTCTCCCTGTCTCGTCCTCAAACCCGAGGACATTGAGACAAACAGACCAGTTCTGGCTGCCGTGGAGGTCAACACACCACTGATCTACTGGCTGCCCTTCAACGTGATGCCCAGCCGATGCCTGACCACCGACGGAACTAGGGCTGCACGATAAGTCGCATGTGTTTGTCAGGCGCATCTCCTCAGTAATGCCGGTTCCTTGATTAGTATTAAATCGCCATCAGCTGTTTTCAGATGTAGCAGCTTTAACTACACAGAGCCGTAGTTCACTGACAATCGGGGCAATTTCGCATTAATTATCGCGGACGTATCGGCTGCGATATGTATGCGATATGGCCCAGCTTGTCAGGGAACTACGGCTCTGTAGTTAAAGCTGCTCCATCTGAAAACAGCTGATGGCGATTTAATACTAATCAAGGAACCGGCATTACTGAGGAGATGCGCCTGACAAACACATGCGATTTATCGTGCAGCCCTAGACGGAACCCGTTAAATCTCCTTATCCGTTTACATCCCATATATATATATGTGTATATCTTTTCCTCCTAGGACTTTTTGTTCCTCCCTGAGGTTTTTCTCCTAGGGTTTTTTTAACCCCGGGGAGTCAAGCAACATTGGCTTAACTTAGCACCCTCTTGTATACGAGACATTATTAATTTGCTCACTTGTAAAGTTTATTCATAGCCGCTGTATTTTGCTACTTATATTGTCTGTCGATTTTTCTGTTTCCCCTGCTTCTTTTAATGTAAAGCTGCTTTGAAACAACTACAAATTGTGAAAAGCGCTATATAAATAAAATTGAAATTGAAATGTCTCTTTCCTGTTTTACAGATGCAGTGAGGGAGTGATTCCCCAACATCGAGGTGGCAGAGATCCGGGACCTTCTACGGAGGAAGTGCAACAATGCCAGTTACAAGGCCTCCAGTAGTTCAAATCAGAGCTAGATGTCCATATAGTACAAGTTGTTCGCAATTGTTCTCTTCCCGGCATTTCAAAGAAAGTCGACTGTTTAAGGTTCCCCATTTTGTCAATATCTGTTTTGTGTGTTACTTTTGTGTCATTAATAAAGATCCTTTTTTGAAATGCAGTTTGTAATCTGTTTGTGTGCATTTGAACTGAATTGTTATATTATACACTTGTAGTGTAACAGCAATATTCATGCTTAAGTATAACAAAATGGGGATAAAAGTACAAATTAAATATACTTAAAATATAAAAAATACACTATAATAATATTGCACTGAAAGTACGTGTCTATGATGTTTAGGTTATAATTGAAATTCACTTTAAAAACATTATTATTGTCATAGTGGGACACTTTAAAAGCACTAAAAATAGTTAGGAAGTGCATTTGTAGAGCACTTGAAATATTACAGAGGCATACTAAATTAACATAGTTTATACTAATTATAAGTATGATAGCAGTATGCACAAAATGTACTTAAACACAACTATAATTTGTGCTGCAATGGCTTTTTAAGTGTATTTCCATTAAAATTGCAATACAATGCAATTGTACTGTAAGTGTGCTTAATTACTCATAAATCTTGATTTTCAGGAGTGTATTTTAGTGCACTTGAAGTTTAAAAAAAGTTGTTCCATTTTAGCATACTATTTACACTTGAAGTGTAATCAAATAGGTGTTAAGTTGAAGTTAATACATAATTGAGTACACTTAACTATACTTGGATTTGACGAAAATAGTACAAAATCTAGAAAATATACTTAGTACACTTTTTTAAAGTATATTTTTAATAGAATTTTTTTTCACCTGGGAACATCTGATGAATTTACAAATCTCAGACATGAGTTGACACTAGCTACGAGAAACTTTGAACAAATGTATGTAGAGACAAAAGTATGCTGACTACCTAAGTTTGAAAAGCATAAATTTGTTTCAGAAAATACACATGTAAGAACATCTGATGAATTTACAAATCTCAGACATGAGTTGACACTAGCTACGAGAAACTTTGAACAAATGTATGTAGAGACAAAAGTATGCTGACTACCTAAGTTTGAAAAGCATAAATTTGTTTCAGAAAATACACATGTAAGAACATCTGATGAATTTACAAATCTCAGACATGAGTTGACACTAGCTACGAGAAACTTTGAACAAATGTATGTAGAGACAAAAGTATGATGACTACCTAAGTTTGAAAAGCATAAATTTGTTTCAGAAAATACACATGTAAGAACATCTGATGATTTTACAAATCTCAGACATGAGTTGACACTAGCTACGAGAAACTTTGAACAAATGTATGTAGAGACAAAAGTATGATGACTACCTAAGTTTGAAAAGCATCAATTTGTTTCAGAAAATACACATGTAAGAACATCTGATGAATTTACAAATCTCAGACATGAGTTGACACTAGCTACGAGAAACTTTGAACAAATGTATGTAGAGACAAAAGTATGATGAATGCCTAAGTTTGAAAAGAAAACGTCTGCCTAAGAAAAAATACACCCAAGAACAATCTAGTGAATTTACAAAAATCTCAGGCATAAGTTGATACTAGCGAAGAAAACTAACAAATAAAAGACACCTAAGAACGTCTGATGAGTTTACAAAAAGCTCACACATAAGTTGACACTAGTGCAGAAATCTATTTACATTGTATGAAAAAGACTAATGTATGAATACTGCCTAAGTTTGAAAAAGAAAAGTTTGTTTCAGAAAAATACGCGAAACTATGAACATCAGTAACAAACCATAGGTAAAATATAATTTCATGTTTGCTTATTATGCACTGATAGATGTTAACCTAAGTTGAACCTAACCCCTCAGGCAAACCAAGGGTCTGCTCCACTTCATAAAAATCCTGTCATTGCTCCTGTCATTGGGGGGTTTTGTGCTGTAAGTCGTAAAGCTAAAGACGCTGATTGACCTTAAAACCTAATCTAACCTAATATCAGGTTAGGATGTTCGAATAGTATATTTTTATTTTTAAATAAGTGTTAAGGTTTACCTAATTAATATATGTACATGATTTTACTGTTATGTAGAGGTACATCCTATCTGGTGTTGTTGATATAGATAGTTTAATGGTAGCACACAATCATGTTTAACAAACCCACCCACACACACACACACACAAAAAAAAATCTAGTGTGTCTCTGTAAGCCATGGCAATTTTGTTAAATGTTTTGTCTTTAAAGAAATGTTTGTTGTCACGTTAGTGACAACCTGGCTTATAACATCGTCAACTTTGATAAATAATATATGCATACATTTTATTATTCCCCAAATGGATAACAGCTGGATTTAAGGCTACATTATTAAAAATAAACACCAAAATGTGATATAAAATGTCTTAAACCTTTTAAGTTTCTTTAAATTGCAAATAATGGATAACATGATTTAAACAGTATCTGTGTAATGAAGACAATCCAAAAACCCCTTTACTTCTTGTCAATGAGGACACAGACTTAATATCAAAACTTTAGTAACAAACAGAGACATCATAGACCCCCATGCAAGCAAGCACACACACACACACACACACACACACACACACACACACACACACACAAGCGCTACTTGGTGCTGATCATGTGACATTAGATATAAACTTACTCATACACACCTAGATGTTTAATTATGGCTTGTGTATAAAAACGTTTGGATGTTAAAACAAAAAATTAAGATCAAATTGCTTTTGTCATAAAAGTCACATCGCCGTTTCATTTTAAAACCCACATGTTTAAATCAGAGGCGTTCTAAAACTAGAAATGTTGACAGAATTGCATTTGTTGTATAATAAACACATAGAGTTTGGGGTCCGCATCGGACACAAAACCAGGAAATGGGGTCAAAATGTCTTAAACATTAAGGTTCTTAAACCCATAAGAGCGCATCAGCGTACGTTCTCTGGCAACGGCGGTTCGAGCATTCATGTGTTTTAATCAGAGACTTGATTAAAGAATTAACCCTTATTTTGTCAGAGCGGACAGAATTACATTTTATTGTGTAATAAACACATATTCCCAGTTGGTTTTAAGATGTCATTAATTTAAAACAAAACCCAGAAGATGATATGAATATGTCTTTAATCGTTTAAAAAGTTTCTTAATGGCCTATATGTGCTCGCATCCGCGTATGTTCTATTGTGAACGCCGGAGCCCCGATCTTTAATGGCTTGAACAGAACCCTCTGTTTGAAAAGCTTCACAGATCTCCTGAAGCGAATCAGCTTTTATTTAGTTTAAAATAATAGGCTTTAGTTTAAAGAATAGTAGACCTATGGAGGTTTTGGTACAATTTATTGCTTAAATATAAACGTACTGAATATTTCATTAAATAATTTTGTAATGTTACATACTTTTAGATCCTGCAGTGTCTCCCCTAAATTAGGCTCTGGTGCTCACCTAAAATCTAAAATAAACCTTTTAGTTATTGTCAATGGTGGCTGTATTACCCCTTTATTTTACCAACACAGAGTTAGAAACAGTACGGTCCGCTGTTCAGCCACACTAGGGCCGCTGGGTGTTAGCAAATGGTGATAGAGAGAGAGAGACTGAAACTGATCGTCCAAGCAACAAACTTTTTTCCACATCAAAAAATATGTCGAACACTCGCAAGACAAGAAACACACACTGGAATAACATGTTCAAGAAACCTTTTATTTTTACAATGCGTACCATGTTACATTTATCGTAAATACACATGTACACACGTGGATATTAGATGACATTAATGAATTCAACTCAGAAGAGGGTGTGAAATGTCTTAAAACGTTTAAAAGGCTCTTAACGCCAGATATATGAGCGCATCAGCGTACGTTTTCTGTCACCGTTGGTACACTCATTCACATGTTTTAATCAGAGACTTGGTTAAAGAAAGTCCCAAATCTAAAATAAACCCTTATTATACCGGAGCGGACAGAATTACATGTTATTGTGTAATAACCACATATTAACAGTTGATTTTAAGGTGTTATTATTTTAAAACAAACCCCAGAAGATGAATTGAAAATGTCTTTAATCGTTTAAAAAGTTTCTTAACGCTGGATATGAACACACATCCACTTATGTTCTCTATTGTAAACACTGGAACACAATCTAATGGCGTGAACAGAATATTGTGCATGAAAAGATTAAGATTTTATTTAGATTAAAATAAATACCCTTTAGTCTAAAGAATATAGTATTGATGGGACCCCGGTGATTTTGGCATATTTCATCGCTATACCCGTGCTGAATATTTCATTAAATAATTTGTTACAACCAAATGCTTTATTTTTGGCCATATTACATTTTACCACTACAGTTTTAAAAGACTCTACCTAGATTACAAACCGACCCTGCTGTGAAATATCTATCACACACGGTCATAAGTTCAGCATCAGAAACTTTGAGGCTGTTCAGAAAAATATAGCTTATAGTTAAATAGATAATAGTACATTTAAGGTTAACCAGTTACAACTAAAATATTTTATTCTTGCGTGACTTTAAAGAAATCTCATGACAAAACAACCGTATATATCAAACTATATTTGTCATACACGCAGTCAATTCACATAAAATCTAAAATAATATTTTATTTTTGTCAGAGCAGACAATGTAAGACTCTTTGTATAATATACACATTTTCACACATTGTTTTAAGAATCATTTAATTAAAAATAAAAACATCCTAAGATGGATGAACACGTCTTTAATCTTTTAAAAGTTTCTTAACGGCAGATATAAGGTCTCTGTCACCATCGGTGCACGTAAACACATGTCTTAATCATAGACATGATTAAAGAATCCTCTAAATCTAAAATAAACCCTATTTTGCCATAGTGGACAGAATTACATTTATTAAGGTTATTTTAAAACGGCATATATGAACACTCACCCGGCGCTTTCTCAGGCACCATCGGATCTTTAATACGTGTGAATCTATAGAGCAGGTCATGAAAAGATTCACGGAACTCATGAATCGTTTAACATTTTATTTAGTTTAGACTTTCGTCTAAAGATTATAGTATTGCCGGCTCCGAAGGTTATGGCTCAGATCATTGCTTAAACTATACATGTATACGGAATATTTCATTAAATAACTTGTGATGTTACAAACAACTGTTTTAATCATAGCATTGTTCATGATTTGTCTAAATCTAAAATAAACATTTACTTTTTTGACACCGTAATGGGGAATTGTTTTACCAACATTGAGTTTTAGAAATCTTTACTCGCTTTACAACACGCACCCCTGTGAAAGAATGCAGGTCTTGTGAGAAAGGAGGGAGGAAGGGTGAGAGCTGACATCAAATGTCGAAACACGAGCTGTCACACACGAGCCGTCATTAAACATAACAACATAGGCTTGACATAAAACACACACACACAGGAATAAACAAACCACTAAATGGCCGGTCATAAAACCATTAAACACTCGCTGTCTAAAGTTGACAGCTTGTACAGATTTTGATTGATGGTCCCGCCCCCTGTCAAACACGAGCTGTCAAAGAAGTCATAAAACACAAACTGTCAAAGGGAGTCATAAAACACCATCTGTCAAGGGGTCATAAAACACCATCTGTCAAGGGGGTCATAAAACGCCATCTGTCAAGGGGGTCATAAAACACGACCTGTCAGCGGGTGGGGGAGGGGGTCATAAAAGTTTGACGAGAGGTGGTCCACTACAACTACTAAGGTGGGGCCCAATATGTATAATAAAAGCCAGGAAAATCACAGTTACGAAAATCACAAACATGGATAGGCCATGCAGCTCGCACGGTACTCCGGTGAGTGAATGGTGAAATAGCATGGAGCATCTCGCTATGGCGACGAAAAAATTTAACTTTTAACATGCACCATTTTGGAATGCGTGACATCGTTATAATCTGTCATGCTGGCACTGAAATATTGTGAAATCCTCTCATTGATTAGTTTCATTAAACACAAATTTTTATGTGAAATGATCAAATAAATTAAGTGTTCTTTCTTTTCTTTTTAACGTCATCCTGGCTTCTAAGGTTATATTTATGGTGAAAATAAACTGTAATTAAATAAATTAAGACTAGAAAATGTTTAAATTTAACTTCCTCTAAAAATCTTAGCACTAAGCACGGATTCGACTGATTAAAAAAACCATTTCAATAGTACCAACAGAATAAAAAAGGTTTCTCACAGCAGCAGATGAAATACAATCTAAAAGAATAATGAACAATGAATTCTGTCAAGATGATGATTTTGGTGGATTTTCTCTAGAGAGTAAAAATTGATGTGTAATTTTTAAATGTCCTATTCTGCATTTTGTATAGATGACCTGATTTTCAAAACAGAAGTTATGTTTTTTTTTTCAAATAAACTGTTCAATACAAAGATATGGTCTTCTGCCACTTACACAGATCGTAGTCCTTAAAGTTGCATTCCTGAGAGATGCTTCCACTCCGAATCGTAAATCGTTTTGGCAGTGCCAGTGTGAGGGCCGAGATATTTTGTTTTT
Source organism: Paramisgurnus dabryanus (assembly GCF_030506205.2). Classification (NCBI taxonomy): domain Eukaryota; kingdom Metazoa; phylum Chordata; class Actinopteri; order Cypriniformes; family Cobitidae; genus Paramisgurnus; species Paramisgurnus dabryanus. The sequence goes on along the minus strand of NC_133350.1, from coordinate 1,019,805 downwards.
TAAATAGTAAAGCATGTCCAGTCCAGTCCTCCTGCGATAGCAGGACAGTGTTTATACAAGGGGCCTGCATTAATGCAGCTTGCTTTGCTTTCATCATATTAATAAGTACAGCATAAGTAAAGACAAAAAGACACATATTACAAAACATTACGGGCCCTATTTTAACGATCTAAGCGCATTGTCTAAAGCGCACAGCGGAACGTCTAAATGGGCGTGTCCGAATCCACTTTTGCTAATTTAACGACGGGAAAAATGGTTTTTGCGCCGAGCGCATGGTCGAAAAGGGTAGGTCCTATTGTAATGGGAGTATTTTGGGCGTAACGTGCAGTAAACCAATGAGAGACTTAGCTCTCATCCCCTTTAAAAGCAAGTTGCGCTGGCGCTATGTCTAATCCCTATTTAGATAACGGACTTTGTAAACTGAAAAACTAAGCGGAGGAAGAAGATCCGTTAAATAATTGTGTTGTTTTTCACTTGTATTGAAATTGTTATTTTTTTATTAAAACCTTTAAAACCCGTTTTCTTTTAGTCATGGAAGTAAAAAGCAGGCTTGTAATTGCTTTAAATGTATGGCTATCCAATATCATCAAAAAATAATTTACAAGTATGTAAGATAAGGTTTGTACTCTAAAAATACTTTATTTGTAACAAACAGGAGATAAAGAATTTACAAACGGCTCCCCTCACGTTTCAGCACTTTGGACAGCGGTTTTTTTAGCAAAGAGTTTTTTTAAGCATTACTTAAAAATGTTTCTCATCTCACCATATCCACAGTTACAGAGTCATCATATACAATAAATCCGTGAGGTAGCATTAAAAATTTTTTTAAAAACAGACGCATTTGTTCAAAGCAAAGCATTTATTTACTTACCAGGCTGCAGAAGCAGCTCTTTGCGCCTTCTAACGTCTCATAATTAGTCCTCATTTATGTCCAAGAGACTCTTTATAATCTTTTATATTCAATCCTTTAATCTTTCATATTTAAATGCATTTTTGTGTTGCTGCGCATTCATGTACCTTGTGATAAGCAAACCCGCGTTGTCCTCCCGTGTATAGGCGCATTTTACTAATGCGCTCTTTAAATAACATAAAACACATTGCGCCATTGACTTTAGACTTTAGACCAGGTTTTTGTTGGTCAATGGCGTAGTCTATTTTAGTTGCCTCAAAATAGCAACGCGCCAACAATGCGCCTGAACACACCTCGTTTTTAGACCAGAACGCCCATGGGCGCAAAAGGGGGCGCAAATGCATTTGCTATTTAAACAACGCGGCGCTAAACGTGAAAATTAGGGTGGAAACTAGCGAAAGACACTTGCGTCGCGCATTGCGCTGCATTGCGCCGGGTGTAAGATAGAGCCCTACTAGTCTAAAAACTGAGACTTTTAACTTTAGGTTATTAGTATATTAGGTTTAGTATAGTTTTCAGACTTTCAGAAAGAACTCATCAACTTAAAGAATAAAGCACTTATCAATTACATTTATTTTAATCTCAAAAACTCAAGTTTACGTCTAGTATTTATTATTGCACCTGAAATACAAGTACCTGAGACATGCTCACACTCCTTAGCCAAAACACTAAAACTTTTAGTGCTTTTGTATTTAATATAATATTTGACAAATTACCCCATACAAGACAAACAAATTAGATGCATTCATTGAACACAACATACACAATCTTACTTCATTATGTGCTTTGATCCCCTCATGCCTCTGTCTCTGCTGTTCTCAGTTAGTAATGTCTATAAGACAGAAGTTAAAAATCAAACTACTTACACATTTAAATTTAAAGTCTATTAAACTCACACTACTCTTTACCCAGAATAACATGTACTTCTTTCGTGGTGACAAAGCGAGGTACATGATTTCTTCAATTTATAAAGTAAACTTTTTATTGTAAAATAGTCAAATAAAATAGTAAGTCTAAAGACATAGGCTAACTGATGATCCTTACATATGAAATACCCGCACAAAATCATCTAGGTATATTCTTAAAGCGACGTTGGTTTTATTACACCTTAATATAAGAATAATAAATCAGTATATACTATAAAGATTCACTTTGCTATCATTTCCAACTAATGTTGATTTATTGTGTTGTACTCGAAACATCTGAACTTCAGTCAGCTTTTTGGGGGGCTGAGCATTAATTTACTTTTTAAAGATTCCAACATCTAGTTGATTTTTAAGCCTTACCTATACATGTTGCTATGCTCACTGTAAACCCGGCATGCTAACCGTTATGTTTACCTTTAAATGACAGAGAATATAATAGCACTTACCCCATAAAAACAAAAAATGTCATCACAGAAAACAGTAACAAACCATCTGGTAAATCGAGTGTTGTAAAACAACAAGTGAAATCTATGTGTTAGTTCAGATTAAAAATACCTCGCTTTATTATAAACAGCTCCACAAGGCAAAACAAAGATCTCACGTAGTCCATCATGTTACACCGGCAGTTTGATTATTGTGACCACCGTGTCCTTTAGTGCACTAGGGGCAGTATGGGAAATGTAGTCATTTTCACAAGGCGAATCGAACGGTGTATATGTTAAAGGTGCATTGTGTTACTTTTAAAAAGACAAAAATGCTAAATAATATACATAACTATATTATCAGTGGTGTATAAGGACCTTACATAATGAACTGAATTGTTTCTATTACCTAAGAACGAGCCATTTTTATCTCCATACACCGCGGGTCCCCTTATACGGAAGTCACCGTCATATCTCTACAGTAGCCCTAAACGTACAAACTGCTCTAAAGAGCACGTTTCTTCCCTACGTTGTTTCAGACGATGACATGTTTGTCGTGCGACAGCTACCATATGGGTTTTAAAATTGAAGAGTGAGTTGTCTGTGGCAATTCACAATCTCACCACTAGATACCGCTAAATTCTACACACACCACCACGTTTCCAAGATGCATTACGATCTAAGCCATCGCACTGGGAGAGAGAGTACATCATGAGACATATTATTTACCATTTTATTTGTTGTTGTTGACACAATTTAATGTAAAGTGGAAGATTTTATTAATTTATAAAAAATAACAGCTTAAAGATAACTATTAGGGCTGAAACTAAAAACCCTCATATTAGCTGTGTACATTATGAAACTGATTTTATTTCACCTCTTTTACAAGTTAAGAAAAATTTAAGCGTTCCACATAAGAAGCAAGAATTCCTTTTCCTACGGGTGCATAGAGCGGAGGGGATGATATAGAAAATACCGGGAAAGACCTTTCTTACTGACACTTTAATATTCTATAGCTTCATGACTCACACCGATGACTATGTGATGAGGGGCGTGTGAATTGCTGTGTTTAGAAGGGACGGGTCAGGATTTTTAGGTTACAAATCAGAGCCTGAAACTTAGAGCTCTCACACCTCAGATACGACGCTCTTGCATGTTCGTATAGCAGCTTATTTGAAGGCTACTTTCAGGAATTCTCTAGTAAATTGTTTAAAGCAAAGTTTTTAACACGGCATAACTCAACTGTGCAGGATTCAAGGAGTTGCAGACGCAATTTTTGAGGACGGTGCAAGCACGACCGGAAGCTTAACAAAATCAGGGAGAGACTTGTGGACGAACATTGTGTAAAGTTGTCTAGGACGCTGGATTCTTGAAAAGAGAGCACAAATGTCACTTGAGCGTGATCACAAACGCAAGACGGCGCACGTGTGCGGTCCTCCGGTTTTTAAAGAAATGCTTTCAGAACACTGCAGGAGTGAGCTTGTTTATCTTTTTTATGCTGTAATATCTGCAAATGCTGATGTGTGCTTGCCGCAAAATTACTGCAAAACTGATGCCGAGCGTGTAACCAACCTCAAGAAAAAAAGAGATGTCGTAAAAGTCTTTTGATAAGATGGTTCAAGTGTCTGTTAACGCCGATGAACCGATCAACGTGTTCATCAAAAAAGCCCTGAATGCTATGTATGAATGTAATGATGAGGAGTTTGGCATTGCTGACATCCTCCTCATGTCTGCATATGTAATAGATGTATGTGTTGCCGTAGCGACAAAGAAAGACCAAATCAATGTGCGTGAAATTGTTGAAATTGCTGTTGACTTTATAATCGACAAAGGTCTTGGCGCATGCACAGACTTTCTATTGTATCTAGACAACATCATAACCTTTGGTGATGATTGAAAACAATGCGAGTTCCTGGGACACATCGTACACCTGAAAACACATTCACTTTTTCACGACCTACCTTTAAACATTTGAACATGGTCTTTTAATTTTTCTTCACATTCTTTCCACCTATAGGCTGTTTATTTGATAAGTTCTGGTTTTAGCTCTTAGAAAGTTTCTGATAAATGTCTGTGTGAATTTGGACATTTAGACATCTTGTTCATACAAAGTGCGACACTTGTTATGTTAAAATAAAAGTGACTTGCATCAGTATGAAAAGCTAAATTCACATGCATGACCTGATACAAATTTGGTGATTTTGTTACTTGGTGATTTTTACATAGACACACCAGTTACTTTGCATAACCTATATAACTCTATGAATCCTGTGCTTCAATAACTGAATCATGCCAGCATTTTTACTCAAGAATTTTAACTTATCAGGACCATTTTAAGCACATTACAATATACCATAATTTATTTACCATTCGTAAAACATGCGTAGTTGCAACACTACCATTCAGTTAGACTTTACATTTCTAGACTATGTTTTTTCTCAAAGGTTGCTTATATTTACAGACAACACACTACACCTAAGTGTATCTTAACAATGGCAAACAGGAATACCAACGTTTGCAAACAAGTGTAGTTAAGCACTTTGATTTTTGACATGATTCACAGAAAGCAACAGTGAATCATCAAAACGTTGCTAGTTTTTTAGCTTCCGAAAGTTTACATTTTTACTTGCAAACAAACCAGGAACATTATTCATCTGAACACTTTCACCAAACCTATGTCTTTGCTGTATTTATTTAGACAATCTTTTGTTTTCATAGTTTTGATCTGTTCATGTTAAATTTCTTCTGTATATCTTCTAAAGATAAATATGGTCATTGTCCTTGGGTTTTCTCAGATTTCATAAACCTTTGAAACCTTCTTTGTCTTAATGCCATCAATGTATTTATTACTTATCCGTTATTTGCTATACTGTATGTCATATTTTTGAGTTTACACCATTCATTTTTACAGAAAGTTTCAGAAACTCACATTTACATGGAATTATGATACATTTTACTTTTAATGATCTCCAGGAGTGAGTGCTGGTTTAACAGGGGTAAACTGTTATCATGCCACACCATCCTGAAGGTTTATAAGCCAAACAAGAGTCCTTCAACACCTCACACATCATATTGATTTCGTTTAACTGAAAAACTGTAAAATTATGTACAGACCAGTTCAAATTGTAAAAACAGTTGTAAGAAAACGAATAATGTTTAACTAGTACAATCGTCACTTAAAGTTTTGTCATATGATAATGATATGATGTTTTATCTTTCAGGTGGTTGTTGAAGTATTTTGGCACAACTGTTTATTCCAATCTTTAATCAGCCATACATGACAAGAGTTTTTGTTTTTGTCTGAAGCGACATTAAGCATCTAATCTACAACATCGCACTGTAAATGTATAAAAAATTATACAAACCATCCTTAACACAATATACTGAAGATGCTGTAAAGTGTTTAATCACATGGTACTGATATCACATGATACATTTTCAAACAAATCCAAAGTTACATTTCACTATGTTCGCATCACAATTTACAAGCACTTAACAAACACTGTCTGGTTTAGTCTTATTTTTAAGCGCATTGATACCGTTACACTTGGCATGCACTGCACTTAATGTTGAAAGATTACTCAGTACACGTTGTAATGTTTTAATCACTTGGTACTGATTTTACACGTTTTACATTTTCATAACAATTTATACTCTACTTTTCACCGTCTCCACTGTTTCACAATAACAGATTTAGTAAGTATATACTTCACTATGTTCTGGAGTTGTTTTAGTGCCATTTTTAGAGGTAAGCTGCACATTAACTTGAGTACTGTACTTACTGTGAGTACCGTGTTTTTTGGTATCTGTACTTTACTTTATTATTTTCTAGAGAAAAAAAATCCTTTAACAACGGTGTTGTTTAATTGTTGTAGCATTTTTGTACATAGTTCTCTCAATACATTATGCCTCTGAAGCAACCTACTGAATACACTGACTAGTTTGTAGTCAGTGATCTTTGGAATAACGAGCTTGATGAACGATACACACCCTATAGAAATTAAACAAAAACAAGGTCATTAATAAAGGCATCTCCACTTTTTATTTAAAACTATAAAAGTTACACGATAGAAAAAGTCTTACACTCATTTACATTTGAATGAAAAATATCTTACTTTTCACGTTAATATAACTTAAACAGGTACTTGGGTGTCAAAAGTTGTTACTCTGTTTGAGGTTTGAAAGTCAGCGGATGATTTTCGAACACTAATCGGTGATGTCAAAATAGGCAAAGGTGATTATTTGACACAGTGCCTACCAGTGGTCATACTTAATAAAGTCTACTGCAGTTTTCTGTTTATTTATTGTTTTGACTAGTTGCAGATACTGAACCATTAAAGAAATACCTTGTAATCTATGTGTTGTTTATTTGCTTGTTATATATATATATATAAACCACTTTAAAAGGACTTTGTTGTTATTTATTCTTCGCAGAGTTTACCGGAAGTTATGTGAAGACCACGAAGCCACTTGTTTATGTTGTTACTGCTGAAACCATCTATACTTGCATGTTAGACCACATAACATTTCATTATTTAGCAGGGGCAGCAGTAGCAATGAAAACAACAAAAGAGCCAAAAGTGTTCTAAAAACTATACTCTCAGTTAACTTAACATATTGTAAACAATTTTTATTTATTGATAAGAAAGAATATGTGAGGAAAGAAGAGGTGAAATAGAAATAAGTGCTTAGTATTCCAGGGTCTGGGTATAGTTGAGAGATGTGTCTTTAGTCGGGTTTTGAAGCCGGCAAGCAACTCGAGTATGTATGAATAGTGAGTGTAGGTATTGGGTGCGGTTGTCTTAGGCTAACAGCAGAGTTTTTAATTTAATGCCGGCATCTATACCAGGCCAGTGTAAACTGATAAGGAGAGGTGCAACGTGCTCTCTTTGGGTCGTTATGTCACAGCGCGCATTCTTTTGCGAAGCCAAATGTAACTATTGTGATTGTTGAACCTGACATAAGTCACTTGGCAGGTAAAATAATTAAATCGTTACACTTAACATAATAGAATCTGTAGCTATGAAAGACCAACAATATCCAATTTAAGATTTTAGCATAAATTAAAACTTTACATACTTTACACAGGGTAAAGGCTAGGTTTTGAAGGCTGTGATATAAACAAACAAACATTTAGAATGAAACAAATGTTTAATCTTTTCAGAAAACTGCAGTAGACTTTATTAAGTATGACCACTGGTAGGCACTGTGTCAAATAATCACCTTTGCCTATTTTGACATCACCGATTAGTGTTCGAAAATCATCCGCTGACTTTCAAACCTCAAACAGAGTAACAACTTTTGACACCCAAGTACCTGTTTAAATTATATTAACGTGAAAAGTAAGATATTTTTCATTCAAATGTAAATGAGTGTAAGACTTTTTCTATCGTGTAACTTTTATAGTTTTAAATAAAAAGTGGAGATGCCTTTATTAATGACCTTGTTTTTGTTTAATTTCTATAGGGTGTGTATCGTTCATCAAGCTCGTTATTCCAAAGATAACTGACTACAAACTAGTCAGTGTATTCAGTAGGTTGCTTCAGAGGCATAATGTATTGAGAGAACTATGTACAAAAATGCTACAACAATTAAACAACACCGTTGTTAAAGGATTTTTTTTCTCTAGAAAATAATAAAGTAAAGTACAGATACCAAAAAACACGGTACTCACAGTAAGTACAGTACTCAAGTTAATGTGCAGCTTACCTCTAAAAATGGCACTAAAACAACTCCAGAACATAGTGAAGTATATACTTACTAAATCTGTTATTGTGAAACAGTGGAGACGGTGAAAAGTAGAGTATAAATTGTTATGAAAATGTAAAACGTGTAAAATCAGTACCAAGTGATTAAAACATTACAACGTGTACTGAGTAATCTTTCAACATTAAGTGCAGTGCATGCCAAGTGTAACGGTATCAATGCGCTTAAAAATAAGACTAAACCAGACAGTGTTTGTTAAGTGCTTGTAAATTGTGATGCGAACATAGTGAAATGTAACTTTGGATTTGTTTGAAAATGTATCATGTGATATCAGTACCATGTGATTAAACACTTTACAGCATCTTCAGTATATTGTGTTAAGGATGGTTTGTATAATTTTTTATACATTTACAGTGCGATGTTGTAGATTAGATGCTTAATGTCGCTTCAGACAAAAACAAAAACTCTTGTCATGTATGGCTGATTAAAGATTGGAATAAACAGTTGTGCCAAAATACTTCAACAACCACCTGAAAGATAAAACATCATATCATTATCATATGACAAAACTTTAAGTGACGATTGTACTAGTTAAACATTATTCGTTTTCTTACAACTGTTTTTACAATTTGAACTGGTCTGTACATAATTTTACAGTTTTTCAGTTAAACGAAATCAATATGATGTGTGAGGTGTTGAAGGACTCTTGTTTGGCTTATAAACCTTCAGGATGGTGTGGCATGATAACAGTTTACCCCTGTTAAACCAGCACTCACTCCTGGAGATCATTAAAAGTAAAATGTATCATAATTCCATGTAAATGTGAGTTTCTGAAACTTTCTGTAAAAATGAATGGTGTAAACTCAAAAATATGACATACAGTATAGCAAATAACGGATAAGTAATAAATACATTGATGGCATTAAGACAAAGAAGGTTTCAAAGGTTTATGAAATCTGAGAAAACCCAAGGACAATGACCATATTTATCTTTAGAAGATATACAGAAGAAATTTAACATGAACAGATCAAAACTATGAAAACAAAAGATTGTCTAAATAAATACAGCAAAGACATAGGTTTGGTGAAAGTGTTCAGATGAATAATGTTCCTGGTTTGTTTGCAAGTAAAAATGTAAACTTTCGGAAGCTAAAAAACTAGCAACGTTTTGATGATTCACTGTTGCTTTCTGTGAATCATGTCAAAAATCAAAGTGCTTAACTACACTTGTTTGCAAACGTTGGTATTCCTGTTTGCCATTGTTAAGATACACTTAGGTGTAGTGTGTTGTCTGTAAATATAAGCAACCTTTGAGAAAAAACATAGTCTAGAAATGTAAAGTCTAACTGAATGGTAGTGTTGCAACTACGCATGTTTTACGAATGGTAAATAAATTATGGTATATTGTAATGTGCTTAAAATGGTCCTGATAAGTTAAAATTCTTGAGTAAAAATGCTGGCATGATTCAGTTATTGAAGCACAGGATTCATAGAGTTATATAGGTTATGCAAAGTAACTGGTGTGTCTATGTAAAAATCACCAAGTAACAAAATCACCAAATTTGTATCAGGTCATGCATGTGAATTTAGCTTTTCATACTGATGCAAGTCACTTTTATTTTAACATAACAAGTGTCGCACTTTGTATGAACAAGATGTCTAAATGTCCAAATTCACACAGACATTTATCAGAAACTTTCTAAGAGCTAAAACCAGAACTTATCAAATAAACAGCCTATAGGTGGAAAGAATGTGAAGAAAAATTAAAAGACCATGTTCAAATGTTTAAAGGTAGGTCGTGAAAAAGTGAATGTGTTTTCAGGTGTACGATGTGTCCCAGGAACTCGCATTGTTTTCAATCATCACCAAAGGTTATGATGTTGTCTAGATACAATAGAAAGTCTGTGCATGCGCCAAGACCTTTGTCGATTATAAAGTCAACAGCAATTTCAACAATTTCACGCACATTGATTTGGTCTTTCTTTGTCGCTACGGCAACACATACATCTATTACATATGCAGACATGAGGAGGATGTCAGCAATGCCAAACTCCTCATCATTACATTCATACATAGCATTCAGGGCTTTTTTGATGAACACGTTGATCGGTTCATCGGCGTTAACAGACACTTGAACCATCTTATCAAAAGACTTTTACGACATCTCTTTTTTTCTTGAGGTTGGTTACACGCTCGGCATCAGTTTTGCAGTAATTTTGCGGCAAGCACACATCAGCATTTGCAGATATTACAGCATAAAAAAGATAAACAAGCTCACTCCTGCAGTGTTCTGAAAGCATTTCTTTAAAAACCGGAGGACCGCACACGTGCGCCGTCTTGCGTTTGTGATCACGCTCAAGTGACATTTGTGCTCTCTTTTCAAGAATCCAGCGTCCTAGACAACTTTACACAATGTTCGTCCACAAGTCTCTCCCTGATTTTGTTAAGCTTCCGGTCGTGCTTGCACCGTCCTCAAAAATTGCGTCTGCAACTCCTTGAATCCTGCACAGTTGAGTTATGCCGTGTTAAAAACTTTGCTTTAAACAATTTACTAGAGAATTCCTGAAAGTAGCCTTCAAATAAGCTGCTATACGAACATGCAAGAGCGTCGTATCTGAGGTGTGAGAGCTCTAAGTTTCAGGCTCTGATTTGTAACCTAAAAATCCTGACCCGTCCCTTCTAAACACAGCAATTCACACGCCCCTCATCACATAGTCATCGGTGTGAGTCATGAAGCTATAGAATATTAAAGTGTCAGTAAGAAAGGTCTTTCCCGGTATTTTCTATATCATCCCCTCCGCTCTATGCACCCGTAGGAAAAGGAATTCTTGCTTCTTATGTGGAACGCTTAAATTTTTCTTAACTTGTAAAAGAGGTGAAATAAAATCAGTTTCATAATGTACACAGCTAATATGAGGGTTTTTAGTTTCAGCCCTAATAGTTATCTTTAAGCTGTTATTTTTTATAAATTAATAAAATCTTCCACTTTACATTAAATTGTGTCAACAACAACAAATAAAATGGTAAATAATATGTCTCATGATGTACTCTCTCTCCCAGTGCGATGGCTTAGATCGTAATGCATCTTGGAAACGTGGTGGTGTGTGTAGAATTTAGCGGTATCTAGTGGTGAGATTGTGAATTGCCACAGACAACTCACTCTTCAATTTTAAAACCCATATGGTAGCTGTCGCACGACAAACATGTCATCGTCTGAAACAACGTAGGGAAGAAACGTGCTCTTTAGAGCAGTTTGTACGTTTAGGGCTACTGTAGAGATATGACGGTGACTTCCGTATAAGGGGACCCGCGGTGTATGGAGATAAAAATGGCTCGTTCTTAGGTAATAGAAACAATTCAGTTCATTATGTAAGGTCCTTATACACCACTGATAATATAGTTATGTATATTATTTAGCATTTTTGTCTTTTTAAAAGTAACACAATGCACCTTTAACATATACACCGTTCGATTCGCCTTGTGAAAATGACTACATTTCCCATACTGCCCCTAGTGCACTAAAGGACACGGTGGTCACAATAATCAAACTGCCGGTGTAACATGATGGACTACGTGAGATCTTTGTTTTGCCTTGTGGAGCTGTTTATAATAAAGCGAGGTATTTTTAATCTGAACTAACACATAGATTTCACTTGTTGTTTTACAACACTCGATTTACCAGATGGTTTGTTACTGTTTTCTGTGATGACATTTTTTGTTTTTATGGGGTAAGTGCTATTATATTCTCTGTCATTTAAAGGTAAACATAACGGTTAGCATGCCGGGTTTACAGTGAGCATAGCAACATGTATAGGTAAGGCTTAAAAATCAACTAGATGTTGGAATCTTTAAAAAGTAAATTAATGCTCAGCCCCCCAAAAAGCTGACTGAAGTTCAGATGTTTCGAGTACAACACAATAAATCAACATTAGTTGGAAATGATAGCAAAGTGAATCTTTATAGTATATACTGATTTATTATTCTTATATTAAGGTGTAATAAAACCAACGTCGCTTTAAGAATATACCTAGATGATTTTGTGCGGGTATTTCATATGTAAGGATCATCAGTTAGCCTATGTCTTTAGACTTACTATTTTATTTGACTATTTTACAATAAAAAGTTTACTTTATAAATTGAAGAAATCATGTACCTCGCTTTGTCACCACGAAAGAAGTACATGTTATTCTGGGTAAAGAGTAGTGTGAGTTTAATAGACTTTAAATTTAAATGTGTAAGTAGTTTGATTTTTAACTTCTGTCTTATAGACATTACTAACTGAGAACAGCAGAGACAGAGGCATGAGGGGATCAAAGCACATAATGAAGTAAGATTGTGTATGTTGTGTTCAATGAATGCATCTAATTTGTTTGTCTTGTATGGGGTAATTTGTCAAATATTATATTAAATACAAAAGCACTAAAAGTTTTAGTGTTTTGGCTAAGGAGTGTGAGCATGTCTCAGGTACTTGTATTTCAGGTGCAATAATAAATACTAGACGTAAACTTGAGTTTTTGAGATTAAAATAAATGTAATTGATAAGTGCTTTATTCTTTAAGTTGATGAGTTCTTTCTGAAAGTCTGAAAACTATACTAAACCTAATATACTAATAACCTAAAGTTAAAAGTCTCAGTTTTTAGACTAGTAATGTTTTGTAATATGTGTCTTTTTGTCTTTACTTATGCTGTACTTATTAATATGATGAAAGCAAAGCAAGCTGCATTAATGCAGGCCCCTTGTATAAACACTGTCCTGCTATCGCAGGAGGACTGGACTGGACATGCTTTACTAGTTAAAAAACAAAATATCTCGGCCCTCACACTGGCACTGCCAAAACGATTTACGATTCGGAGTGGAAGCATCTCTCAGGAATGCAACTTTAAGGACTACGATCTGTGTAAGTGGCAGAAGACCATATCTTTGTATTGAACAGTTTATTTGAAAAAAAAACATAACTTCTGTTTTGAAAATCAGGTCATCTATACAAAATGCAGAATAGGACATTTAAAAATTACACATCAATTTTTACTCTCTAGAGAAAATCCACCAAAATCATCATCTTGACAGAATTCATTGTTCATTATTCTTTTAGATTGTATTTCATCTGCTGCTGTGAGAAACCTTTTTTATTCTGTTGGTACTATTGAAATGGTTTTTTTAATCAGTCGAATCCATGCTTAGTGCTAAGATTTTTAGAGGAAGTTAAATTTAAACATTTTCTAGTCTTAATTTATTTAATTACAGTTTATTTTCACCATAAATATAACCTTAGAAGCCAGGATGACGTTAAAAAGAAAAGAAAGAACACTTAATTTATTTGATCATTTCACATAAAAATTTGTGTTTAATGAAACTAATCAATGAGAGGATTTCACAATATTTCAGTGCCAGCATGACAGATTATAACGATGTCACGCATTCCAAAATGGTGCATGTTAAAAGTTAAATTTTTTCGTCGCCATAGCGAGATGCTTCATGCTATTTCACCATTCACTCACCGGAGTACCGTGCGAGCTGCATGGCCTATCCATGTTTGTGATTTTTGTAACTGTGATTTTCCTGGCTTTTATTATACATATTGGGCCCCACCTTATATAAATTATGATTGGAGCAAGGAATGTGTTTTAATGAAGACCACTTGTGTAAACACTGTTTTTATTGTTTTATCGTAGGAGGACATGATTTAACGCACCCCGGAGATAACCCCGGATGTAAACATGTCAACGTGACGTGGGCGTACCGGTTAAAAGTTCAATGCAACGTGGGCGGTCCGGTTAAAAGTTCAATGCTACGTGGGCGGTCGGTTCAAAAGTTTAGAGCAGCGTGGGAGGTCGGTTTAAAAGTTCACAACGTGGGAGGACCGGTCAAAAGTTCACGATGTGGGAGGTCCGGTCAAAGGTTAGCCCCTCCCCGGAGGTCAAAGGTTCACAACGTGGGTGGTCCGGTCAAAGGTCACCCCTCCCTCGCAGGTCAAAAGGTCACCCCCTCCCCTGAGGTCAAAGGTCATCATCAATCATTTTTATGTGACAGTATGTCGCTCATATTTACTACTGATATACTTAAGTATACTTGCAGTCACACTAATGACCAGTATACTTAAAGTGTGCTATTGATTAGTTTATTTAAAGAGTGCTATTTTGGAACAACTATTTTTGTACTTAGTTTTTAGTTGTATATTTTAGTTGTATATTAATTGTAACAAAGTACAACTTTAAGTGTATTTAGTGTACTTTTGTGTGCTAAAGTGGAACAACTTTAAGTGTACTTGGTACAATTTAAGCACATGACTGTTTGTGCTAAATTCATGCTTGATAAGTGGATTTAGAGTGTGTTTTATTTATGTAAGGAGTAGGGGAGACCGGGGTTGGTTGTCACAATTTTTACTCATGCATGAATTGCTCATCTTCAAAAAATCTCTCAGCAGTAATTCCTACATGAAATGAAACTTTGGAGTCTTGGCTTTAAATGTGTATACTTTTTACTTTTCGAATGTATTGTAACATGAAGTAATTAACCATCAAAGACAATCTGACACAATGTGACAACCAACCCCATCACGGGGTTGGTTGCCACAGGGTATGGGGTTGGTTGTCCCTATAGAGGTTCAATAGGATTTCAGTGATAAATTGGGATGTGAAAAGATAGTGTAATTTTTGTTTAAGCTAGAAATTGCAAATAAGTTTTAATATGAATCAACCGCTATGATAGTTGTTATTAATGCCCATTATGTTTAAACAATGGGATTAAAGTGGGTGATCAGTTACTTGAATAGGTTTTATGCCCAGCTGCACTATGAACTTCAGCCAGATCCTTGTTTCCTGTCTGCCATTATTGGACAAACTGATTAATCCAGGTGTGTCTGATTATTGTTGTTGTGACTACTGAGGTCAGGCACACCTGGATTAATCAGTTTCTCCAATAATGGCAGACAGGAAACAGGAAGCTGTCTGAAGTTCAGGAAGTAGTGCAGCTGAGCATTATGTTTAAGTTAATTAATGTGTACAGCTGAAAGCGGTATGCATTTGACACAAAAACTATTAAAAAAAACTCATTCCCCTTACGAAAATTAACCATGTTTTTTTGTGGTAAAAGTTTAGTAACCATGTTTTTTTTGTGTATTTATTATTAGCAAAACCAAGTTTATTTTGTGGTAAAACACAGTTAATTGGTTTATCCAATGCTTGCCTATAGTGAAGTTAAAGTGTACCTTATTATGTTGATAGTATATTACAAATGTATACATCTACAATATAAAATGTAACTGAACATACTGCTCTCTCGTAATTTTAAGCCTGCGTTATTTCTCCATAAAATATACATTTGTACACCCCATATACTTTCAAAATGTACTTAAAATATACTGTTTCTAAAGAATACTAAATAATGTATTTTAGAAATATACTGTCAGTGCATTATTATAATGATAACTTTAAGCATACCGATAAAGTGTATACCTAAAATACATTTTAAAATAAGTTTAAATTTAGTATACTTTAGAAAAATATACTTAGTTTTGTGCAATTTTTAAAGTATAATTTTAGAATATATACTAAAGTATAATTATTTTGAAGTATGTTAAAAGTTTAATTGTAAAAAATACGTGCAAATATGTTGTAAGCATACTTTAAATATGTTTAAAGAAATTACATTTCTTTGTAAGTATATTTGTAATGTACTATTGCAAAGTTAAATATACTTGAAATACAATAGAGTATATTTGTTTTTCACCAGGGTATGGGTGAGTCTTTAAAATCAAGACCATATCTGAGTGGAGGTCCTCTTGCAAAACAAAAACCTTACCCTAATACGTTTAAAAAACACGTAATTTTATAAACATAATCCATTAGGCGCATGCGTGATCAGTTCTGCGTTATTGACTCCTTGTTTAAGAAACTGCAACTGAAAATAGCTAATAAATGAGCACCGTATAATATAGTTGCGAAACAACATCTAAAGTGCATTACAACACCAAATAGTTCAGAATAAACCTATATTATTCAATTATGTTTTATAATAAACGGAGTATTTAGATTTATTACATCAGCTTTAGTAAACTTAAGCTGGGCGTATACGGTGCGAATTCTGACAGTCTGAACATCAGAGCTCTCACACACAACACGAGTGAGTTTATGCGAAAATAATTTGGAAGCAGTAACACACGACAAGATTTTACTGTAGCCTACTACTTCAATTCTGACATAAGCATTTTAGGTGTGTGTGTGTGTGTGTGTGTGTGTGGATGAACTAGGCTACTTTTCGTTGTGGCAGAAATCAAACAAGAATAGATATTGGCAAAGCTATTGGCTTAAGTGCAGAGAACAGCATGGAATTAATGTTCTTTTGCATTTCTGTTTATGCATTTCGACATTGCAATAGGTCTAGAAGGCTGTGGAGGTGAATGAATTTCCTTGCCAGCGATTTTTCGTGACTAACTAGCACAGTTTACCAACTTAATAATAGCAATATATTTACTTTGCACTGTACAATCATGATAAATTATGTAACATTGTTGCTTTTTTGATAAATATGATAGTTTAAAAACAAATTAAGTGGCATTATTTATTTGTAAATGCAGGAAGAGCAAGGTACGCTACACGTCTTTTCCCTTTATGATTAAAGTATTTAGACAAGAAATCTAAAGCCAAATATTAATTTACAAAAATAATTTAATATAAAGCACATTGTTAAGGCTTGTTAGCTCAAAAATGTATGGACCGTCTGTCAATACGGTGTCACAATATTAAGCCGTATTTGTGCACCTGTAAATGCACAAAATAAATGCCACATAAACATCGCATATTAATATATGGCATTTTTCATAGTATATAAATTAACTATAGTCACAACTATAACTATTCAACTATACAAATATAGTATGAAAACAAGTGAATCGTTATTTAAATGAAGTTTCAGGGATAGCATATACATTTGCAGTCATTTACATTTTGTCAGAAATTGTCAATTTCATTTCAGAACGAGACATAAAAACGACATAACAATTTACATTATGCTACATAATGTGTTCCTTTGGTCAAAAATATGTATAATGTATAACACACAAAAAATACCAAATATAAAACGTTTAATATAATAAAATATTAATATAACATCTTAACTCTTGTGTTCGTTGACAATTTATTTCACATTATTATACGTTTTTAAAGTGTAAAACAAAGGCATAGCTTAAATTAAACATGGACATTTTTATTCTCTGTGGACAGCCCTTTTACTATCTATTCATTTATGAAACTGTATACTGTACAGCGACTTTGGCACAGTCTGGATTACACAAAAACTCCGACATCCTTTGCACAACCTGTACTGTATATATCATGGGTCTCCGCACGAAGTCTAAGAATTTTAATATGTATTAAATATCTTTAGTTGGCTTTTTTATGCATGTTTACATTGCAATGATAAAACATTAAAACAAAAGTAAATTTTACGTTAAGCCGTTTAATGCGAAAAAACACCTTTCACCGTCTACTTTAAAACAACACGCAGTCAGAAATCATGTCAATTTACTTGTTTTAATTTTGAGATAGCCAAGATTACTCTATACCCCAAATATATTTTAAAATATACAAAAAGGCCAAACAAATATTTGCTGAAATTTATTTTGGAACGTTTACAAAAACATATTTTACATCGATATATTTTTTGGCGATTTTTGTAAATTTTTAAATATTTTAAAAATAAATACATTTTAAAGCATTAAATATTTTTAACCCTCCATATATTTCAATCCAAGGAAATATATTCACGTCCATTGAAAGAAAA
The DNA here is from genome assembly GCF_030506205.2 of Paramisgurnus dabryanus. Lineage (NCBI taxonomy): Eukaryota > Metazoa > Chordata > Actinopteri > Cypriniformes > Cobitidae > Paramisgurnus > Paramisgurnus dabryanus. The sequence continues at coordinate 1,002,061 of NC_133350.1, read as the reverse complement.
ACTGTTACGAACCTGTAAACGTTTTAAAAAGGTTTAAATTAAATATTTTCAACTTCAAAAATGTACTTTATAAAATTAACTTGCATTTAGCGTATACTTAAAATATATTTTGGCAAAGAATACATTTTGTATACAAATGTATTTGCTTACCTTGGAAAACCTATATTTTGAAATATATGTTGATAAATGAAGGTTAAAACTAAATGGGCTATATTTCCAAATTAAAAAATATATTAAACTGACCATTACTTTCTACAAAATGTATTTAGTATACATTTAAAATATATTTTTGGCCACAGAATTTTTTTTTTTTTTTTGCCGTATGGGTGTAATGGATCCATCTACACACTCAGACCATTTAAACGAGAGTTTACTCGTCTGTGACTCGTAGAAACGTTTGGTCCGTTTGGAAATATTGCCTTGTGAATGCGAACCGAACCAAAATGAAATTACAACATTGTAGCGATTTAATCCCAGGTTTCGGAACAAAGCAACAGGGTCTTCTTTTCGAGACGTCGGCAAATCAAACTTAAATGGTGCACCGGAGTTGTTTTGTGAAATAAAAAACAAACTGAACATAAAACACGTTATGTTTAAATACCTGTGATAAGCGTTTGTTGGCGTCTGATCAGTTGGTCTTCCGGACGTGTTTCCTCTTCGGCTGGCCAAACTCGACTGCAACCAGCGGCCCGGCTAAATAGTGCCAGTGTCGTTTCACGCAGGCGCAAAGCAGGTGCAGACCGACGAGTCTATTTTTTTGTCATAAGGGGGGAGTACAAAACTGTAGATTATTTAAAATAATCTTACTTATTTGGACCCTTTTAGACGTAACTTGTTAGAATATTTAATCCCTTCAACTTTATATGACTCCATCATTCTAGAATAGAAAATAATTAGAGAAGCTGTCCGGTCTTCTGTCGAAGGACAGCTTCTCTAATTATTTTTTATTCTAGTTTTTAAAAGATTTCCAGATGATTTCATCACTCCAGTCTGCCCGTTTAAAGGGCGTATTGCAACCATAAACACCTACGTTTATTTTCAAATGTGTCTTCGACCACGATGTTCTATAAAATAATATTATATTAGCATTTATATTCTGACACTGGACAGCACAACAATACATTTTCTAGTGAGTTATCATGCTCCTTTACTCGTGTATAATTCATTTCCAAGGTTTTTCTGCCACCACATTGCACGCGCAGCTTGTAGTGACGTAAGTGTGACGTCTACTTGCAAAAGGTAGCACTTGCAAAAGGTAGGTCTTGGAGCACAGAGGTGAGATTATTTTGAATGATGGAGTCATATAAAATTGAAGGGTTCAAATATATAAAGTTACGTCTAAAAGGGTCCAAAGAAGTAGGATTATTTTAAATAATCTACAGTTTTGTACTCCCCCTTATGACAAAAAAATAGACTCGTCGGTCTGGACCTGCTTTGCGCCTGCGTGAAACGACACTGGCACTATTTAGCCGGGCCGCTGGTTGCAGTCGAGTTTGGCCAGCCGAAGAGGAAACACGTCCGGAAGACCAACTGATCAGACGCCAACAAACGCTTATCACAGGTATTTAAACATAACGTGTTTTATGTTCAGTTTGTTTTTTATTTCACAAAACAACTCCGGTGCACCATTTAAGTTTGATTTGCCGACGTCTCGAAAAGAAGACCCTGTTGCTTTGTTCCGAAACCTGGGATTAAATCGCTACAATGTTGTAATTTCATTTTGGTTCGGTTCGCATTCACAAGGCAATATTTCCAAACGGACCAAACGTTTCTACGAGTCACAGACGAGTAAACTCTCGTTTAAATGGTCTGAGTGTGTAGATGGATCCATTACACCCATACGGCAAAAAAAAAAAAAAAATTCTGTGGCCAAAAATATATTTTAAATGTATACTAAATACATTTTGTAGAAAGTAATGGTCAGTTTAATATATTTTTTAATTTGGAAATATAGCCCATTTAGTTTTAACCTTCATTTATCAACATATATTTCAAAATATAGGTTTTCCAAGGTAAGCAAATACATTTGTATACAAAATGTATTCTTTGCCAAAATATATTTTAAGTATACGCTAAATGCAAGTTAATTTTATAAAGTACATTTTTGAAGTTGAAAATATTTAATTTAAACCTTTTTAAAACGTTTACAGGTTCGTAACAGTTTTTCTTTCAATGGACGTGAATATATTTCCTTGGATTGAAATATATGGAGGGTTAAAAATATTTAATGCTTTAAAATGTATTTATTTTTAAAATATTTAAAAATTTACAAAAATCGCCAAAAAATATATCGATGTAAAATATGTTTTTGTAAACGTTCCAAAATAAATTTCAGCAAATATTTGTTTGGCCTTTTTGTATATTTTAAAAATGTATTTGGAGTATAGAGTAATCTTGGCTATCTCAAAATTAAAACAAGTAAATTGACATGATTTCTGACTGCGTGTTGTTTTAAAGTAGACGGTGAAAGGTGTTTTTTCGCATTAAACGGCTTAACGTAAAATTTACTTTTGTTTTAATGTTTTATCATTGCAATGTAAACATGCATAAAAAAGCCAACTAAAGATATGTAATACATATTAAAATTCTTAGACTTCGTGCGGAGACCCATGATATACAGTACAGGTTGTGCAAAGGCTGTCGGAGTTTTTGTGTAATCCAGACTGTGCCAAAGTCGCTGTACAGTATACAGTTTCATAAATGAATAGATAGTAAAAGGGCTGTCCAGAGAATAAAAATGTCCATGTTTAATTTAAGCTATGCCTTTGTTTTACACTTTATAAACGTATAATAATGTGAAATAAATTGTCAACGAACACAAGAGTTAAGATGTTATATTAATATTTTATTATATTAAACGTTTTATATTTGGTATTTTTTGTGTGTTATACATTATACATATTTTCGACCAAAGGAACACATTATGTAGCATAATGTAAATTATGTCGTTGTTATGTCTCGTTCTGAAATGAAATTGACAATTTCTGACAAAATGTAAATGACTGCAAATGTATATGCTATCCCTGAAACTTCATTTAAATAATGATTCATTTGTTTTCATGCTATATTTGTATAGTTGTATAGTTATAGTTGTGACTAAAATATGTATAGTTAATTTATATACTATGAAAAATGCCATATATTAATATGCGATGTTTATGGGGCATTTATTTTGTGCATTTACAGGTGCACAAATACGGCTTAATATTGTGACACCGTATTGACCGACGGTCCATACATTTTTGAGCTAACAAGCCTTAACAATGTGCTTTATATTAAATTATTTTTGTAAATTAATATTTGGCTTTAGATTTCTTGTCCAAATACTTTGATCATAAAGGGAAAAGACGTGTAGCGTACCTTGCTCTTCCTGCATTTACAAATAAATAATGCCCACTTAATTTGTTTTTAAACTATCATATTTATCAAAAAAGCAACAATGTTATAATTTATCATGATTGTACAGTGCAAAGTAAATATATTGCTATTATTAGGTTGGTAAACTGTGCTAGTTAGTCAAGAAAAATCGCTGGCAATGAAATTCATTCACCTCCACAGCCTTCTAGACCTATTGCAATGTCGAAATGCATAAACCGAAATGCAAAAGAACATTAATTCCATGCTGTTCTCTGCACTTAAGCCAATAGCTTTGCCAATATCTATTCTTGTTTGAATTCTGCCACAACGAAAAGTAGCCTAGTTCATCCACACACACACACACACACACACACACACACACACACACACACACACACACACACACACCTAAAATGCTTATGTCAGAATTGAAGTAGCTCAGAGGCGTCATGCCCATTCAAACTGAGGGGGCACCTGCCCCCTTGGTTTTTTTGAGCCAATGGATTTTTCATCCAACCTCAAAATCAAATAAGCGTCCATTAATCTGTTATTTGACTTTTAATCTGTTAATATGCACAATATTATACATTCTGTGCTGCATCCTTGTCACTTTTCGGAGATTTTCGCCGTTTTGATAGTGTTTTGATCATGTTACATTACTTTTATTCTGGCGGCAGCTGGCGCTGCAGTCAGAGCGCAGTCGCAGACGTCATCAGTGTCTGGGCGCGCTCACGAGCTCTCTGAAGTTGCTGGCTTGCTGCTGCATTTGGCTATCTGAGGAATTAAAACGTGTTAGAAACGCTCACAACATTTCCAAACCCCAGTACGGTAATGTGCAGTTAACCTTCTCTGTGTAGAAAATGTATGGTTTTAAATGTGACCGTCTCAACGTTATATTAGCAGAGATTCATCTTCTTGGCACAACGCCAAAGTTCGCCAAAGTTCACGCGGGCGCGGAATCTCACATGCTCACATGAGGTAAAATTTAATGCAAAAATCCGTTCCTCTAATAATTTTATCTAAACATATTTTTTTAAAATCATTAATGAACATTAAAATCAATCACGTGGCTATAGCTTATGTCATTTTCGTTGTTTATATACTTTATGGATTTAAAATTACATTAATTTTATATGATAATGTAGTTGTTGTGCAAAATGCATTAATGACACAATTAAACAAGCCATTAAGACTTAAATAAAACATGTCGTTTCAGATGTGAATATGATGCAAATGTGTCATTATTCCGATTGAATAGTATATGATATGAAAGTAGTCATCACTGTTATTTTGGAGGTTTTTGCATGAAAGCAGGGGTTTTCAGATTGTTAGAAATGTAAGTGCCATGGAAAAGACTGAAAGCTCTATAATATTTCGTTTGATGTCTGTGTATGCACAAATTTCTGTGAGCTGTTGACACTGTGCCCCCTTAAAAAAAATTGGTGCATGACGCCCCTGAGTAAAATCTTGTCGTGTGTTACTGCTTCCAAATTATTTTCGCATAAACTCACTCGTGTTGTGTGTGAGAGCTCTGACGTTCAGACTGTCAGAATTCGCACCGTATACGCCCATCTTAAGTTTACTAAAGCTGATGTAATAAATCTAAATACTCCGTTTATTATAAAAGATCTTCACAATATTAGAATTGAATAATATAGGTTTATTCTGAACTATTTGGTGTTGTAATGCACTTTAGATGTTGTTTCGCAACTATATTATACGGTGCTCATTTATAAGCTATTTTCATTTGCAGTTTCTTAAACAAGGAGTCAATAACGCAGAACTGATCACGCATGCGCCTAATGGATTATGTTTACAAAATTACGTGTTTTTTAAACGTATTAGGGTAAGGTTTTTGTTTTGCAAGAGGACCTCCACTCAGATATGGTCTTGATTTTAAAGACTCACCCATACCCTGGTGAAAAACAAATATACTCTATTGTATTTCAAGTATATTTAACTTTGCAATAGTACATTACAAATATACTTACAAAGAAATGTAATTTCTTTAAACATATTTAAAGTATGCTTACAACATATTTGCACGTATTTTTTACAATTAAACTTTTAACATACTTCAAAATAATTATACTTTAGTATATATTCTAAAATTATACTTTAAAAATTGCACAAAACTTTAAGTATATTTTTCTAAAGTATACTAAATTTAAACTTATTTTAAAATGTATTTTAGGTATACACTTTATCGGTATGCTTAAAGTTATCATTATAATAATGCACTGACAGTATATTTCTAAAATACATTGTTTAGTATTCTTTAGAAACAGTATATTTTAAGTACATTTTGAAAGTATATGGGGTGTACAAATGTATTATTTTATGGAGAAATAACGCAGGCTTAAAATTACGAGAGCGCAGTATGTTCAGTTACATTTTATATTGTAGATGTATACATTTGTAATATACTATCAACATAATAAGGTACACTTTAACTTCACTATAGGCAAGCATTGGATAAACCAATTAACTGTGTTTTACCACAAAATAAACATGGTTTTGCTAATAATAAATACACCAAAAAAACATGGTTACTAAACTTTTACCACAAAAAAACATGGTTAATTTTCGTAAGGGGAATGAGTTTTTTTTAATAGTTTTTGTGTCAAATGCATGCCGCTTTAAGCTGTACACATTAATTAAATTAAACATAATGCTCAGCTGCACTACTTCCCGAACTTCAGACAGCTTCCTGTTTCCTGTCTGCCATTATTGGACAAACTGATTAATCCAGGTGTGCCTGACCTCAGTAGTCACAACAACAATAATCAGACACACCTGGATTAATCAGTTTGTCCAATAATGGCAGACAGGAAACAAGGAGCTGGCTGAAGTTCATAGTGCAGCTGGGCATAAAACCTATTCAAGAAACTGATCACCCACTTTAATCCCATTGTTTAAACATAATGGGCATTAATAACAACTATCATAGCGGTTGATTCATATTAAAACTTATTTGCAATTTCTAGCTTAAAAAACAAAAATTACACTATATTTTCACATCCCAATTTATCACTGAAATCCTATTGAACCTCTATAGGGACAACCAACCCCATACCCTGTGGCAACCAACCCCGTGATGGGGTTGGTTGTCACATTGTGTCAGATTGTCTTTGATGGTTAATTACTTCATGTTACAATACATTCGAAAAGTAAAAAGTATACACATTTAAATCCAAGACTCCAAAGATTAATTTCATGTAGGAATTACTGCTGAGAGATTTTTTGAAGATGAGCAATTCATGCATGAGTAAAAATTGTGACAACCAACCCCGGTCTCCCCTACTCCTTACATAAATAAAACACACTCTAAACCCACTATGACTGAGATTATTTAGTAAAGCAGTCATAAAATGACTGGTTTCTTAAAATATTCTTGTAAAAATAAGTTATCAATCATTGCTATCATTGTATAATGTAGAAAATATTTTTCTGCTGTCATTATTTCCAAACACGTTATGCCATTTATGCCTCCAAACATGTTAATAATGTTAGGTATGATGAAGATTACACTTGTATGTATCTTTCGCAGTACCTGTTGCACTGTAGAATAGTGGGTTAAGCAAGGACATTGTATAGAAGTGTTGCACACTTCTTGCACACAGAAGGCTTTCAAAAAACAGTCAACAAAAAAATGGGGGGCCTGTGCCCCAGTAGAGTTTTGTCTAGCAACGCCCCTGTTTTGTGTGTAAAAACCTGTTATTTTTCACACAATTAACTTGTGTCTATATGGCTGTTTTCATGGTCCTAAAAACTGGCTGGGCTGAGTTCCCCGATAACGATTGATCTTAGCACTTAAGAGCGCTTTCTAGAAGCTACTTGACAAATTCTTTCACGTGCGTTTCTCAAAGACTTAAATACGATTCCACGTAGCGTGCTTTAAGTGCTACTTACTAGTCGCTATCCGTCTGTCAAGTGCTGAAATGTCACATATAGAATGATGAATTGTAATCGTAGCAGACGCTTTTTTTATATTTATGATCTTCACCCGATGCGCAGCCGATGTTGCAGTTTATATTAGTTATTATTTTTTATATTATTAGTTTTACAAAATGTTTATTGTACACTTTACCAGCACAGTTCTATGCATACTGCACACATTATCCCATACGGAAAGAAAATGTATTTGTAATATATGGTAAATAAATACAAGTTAATTTTATAAAATATTTGTTTTTGAAGTTGAAAATATATGTAGCATAAGGGTGGTTCTTCGCCTCTACGTCGTGCATTAAAATCCTTAAATGCATGGCTAGCTGTGGACTATCCTGCTTATATCTTTATTTGCAAAGTTTAAAACAAGTTAAAGCTGTAATTAATGTTTACAGTGTAATTTTTTTAACAGACGGTTAAACATGACGGCTCACACTTCGTTCGCTTTAAACCAGCCCTGGACTTTTTCACAAATAGGCCCATCATCCTGCCTTTCGCAACTGACACAAGTATGTCCTGATACTGCCACAATACTGTCAGGCTATCAGATTAAAATTATTTAATATTTTGTCAATGTCATATTACACTTTGATGTATAATAAGGCTGTGAAATAATGAAAATGGCTAGGCCCTATAAATTTTGTATATAAAGCTTTCACAAACAACCACCAGGTCTTTGTCAATTCCACAATACTAAGCACAGAAAAAGACAAGGAAAAACTGCACTCAGACAGTTCAAGCTAGGATTTTTTGATTAAACTAATATTTGGTCAATTATTTAGCCCCGTCTTGTATATTAGCACGTTTAGAGTCGTAGCAACCGTTTAGTCTTCATTGTAGCAGAAAATGTGAGCTCACTACAACCTATCATATACAATAAAGTCAATGAAAGAAATGAAAACCCACAGACACAGTTTTTAAATGGCGTTGAATGAATATTTTTTGCTTTGGTGTGTGTGATTTTTGGTAAGATGACAGTTGTAAGTTAAAGATTGACAAAAGCACAATGTTTTGTTTTATTGTTACTGCACAAAAATATAAGCAAACACTTTGCAGTTTGAATGATGTCCCATATGAACAAAATGACGAATTATGTATTGTTTTTACGTTTCCCCTGTTCAATCATGCCCGCACCTCTCTCTCTCTCTCTCTCTCTCTCTCTCTCTCTCTCACGCACGCGACACACTCACATCACATCTCTCTCTAACAGTAGTTGCGCATTACATTAATTTTCACTCAAGTTTTATTTATATTGTGTATATTATAATAATGTCACGTGTCCTGCTACTACTGGCACTTAGCTCTTGCTGATGTGAAGTTAACTCTGTCTGTCCCTCATCATGACCAGGCAGTGGATGCTCAGGGCAGGCTCGCGAACATATAGACGGTCGCAAATTCCGGGAATCTGTGGACCAATCACGGCTAGTAGGCGGACTCTTCTTCCTTGTTTTTTTTTTACACGTAGCAGCATATAAGTGATTGTATTAGTGCCTCTGCTGTTGGCTGTGCATATTGCGTTATTAGACTTTTTTGCTGTCGGCCTGGCAACGGCCCTCCGTTGAACGGCCGGTCTGGACTTTTCCAGAACATACAGATTGCCAATCCGTCCCTGTCTGAGAGTTTTTTCCCCCACTTGGCAACCTGACCGGACGTGACATGGGGGCGTGGCAGCATCGACGATCCCATTTTTTTAATTTGAAGTTTGAGGTTGTGCCTTAATTTCGATTGATTTCGATTTAAAATCGAAATCATGACACCCGTAGTAGTTTGTTCTGGTTGTGTAGCTACTGTAGTGTGTTGTGATTATGTAGCTTGTGTAGCGTGTTGTGATTGTATAGCTAGGGTAGTGTTTTGATTGTATAGCTTGTTTAGTGTGTTGTGACGGCTAGCTGCTGTCAAGAGCGTTTGAGCTTAGCTGGTGACTGACGTATTCCTGTGGGTGGATTTTTGTCAAAAACACTAATATTGACAACATTCAGTCAGGAAGTAGAATGCCGTTGGTAGGAATTCTATAAAGTAAAAAATTTTGCTTGGTGTTGAACTTTATAATTATTAAGGTATTATTTATGCTTTAACAGCAACATTACGCAACTAAAGTTTGAAAAATTGGATCAAGATAAACGGGACCTTTAAGTACTACATGTGTACGTTAAAATTTAACCCTGAAATGTGTTAATATTATCAAAGTCTTTTTATTCATTTTGTTATGCATAAATGTATTGTTTCTCAATTTGTTTTAATTTGTGTTTTTTGTAGTGTCCAGTCTGTCCACAGAGAAGTCTCGCTACAACACATCTCTCAATCTGACCAACAAATGTCTTCTGCATCTGTCTGCCCAGTCTCCAGATGGTGTGGTTGATCTGAACTGGGCCTCTCAGGTGCTTTACTGTTCTATGTTCTAAACATTATGGAGATTGTCCCATGACGTTGGTAAAGTCCAAAAACAACATTCAGTTGGTAAGTCAAAGTCGTTTCTGTAGATCATTCAGCCCACAAAAATCCAAAACACCAGGAGCTCTCCTCCTCTCAGCAGGGATTAAAACTCGGATTGTCGAGTGTCTCCGCATTTCCAGTTTCTAAAATTCGCGTCTCCACATTTCCGGTGTCCGCATTTCCGGTGTCCGCCCTGGATCGAGGCTACGGCTTAAAAACTGTAAAAAGATCCGTCCTGGATCAAGGCTACGGCCTAAAAACGCTCGGGCGGGACAGGGCCGCCATCGGCTATGGAAGTCGAGTGGGGCCGCTTCCAGGGTCCAAGACCCTCTCTGTATGACCAACGAAGGTGCTTCATCTCAGGGCGGGACAGGGCCGCCAACCGCAATGGAAGTCGAGTGTTTCGGCTCACTTACTTCCAGGGTTTAAAAACCCTCTCTGTATGACCGACAAAGGTGCCTCATCTCGGGGCGGGACAGGGCCGCCATAAGCTATGGAAGGCGGGACAGGGCCGCCAACCGCTATGGAAGTCGAGTGTGGCGGCTCGTTTACTTCCAGGGTTTAAAAACCCTCTCTGTATTACCGACAAAAGTGCTTCATCTCGGGGCGGGACAGGGCCGCCATCAGCTATGGAAGGCGGGACAGGGCCGCCAACCGCTATGGAAGTAGAGTGTGGCGGCTCGTTTACTTCCAGGGTTTAAAAACCCTCTCTGTATGACCGACAAAAGTGCTTCATCTCGGGGCGGGACAGGGCCGCCATCTGCTATGGAAGGTGGGACAGGGCCGCCAACCGCTATGGAAGTAGAGTGTGGCGGCTCGTTTACTTCCAGGGTTTAAAAACCCTCTCTGTATGACCGACAAAGGTGCTTCATCTCAGGGCGGGACAGGGCCGCCAACCGCAATGGAAGTCGAGTGTTTCGGCTCACTTACTTCCAGGGTTTAAAAACCCTCTCTGTATGACCGACAAAGGTGCCTCATCTCGGGGCGGGACAGGGCCGCCATAAGCTATGGAAGGCGGGACAGGGCCGCCAACCGCTATGGAAGTCGAGTGTGGCGGCTCGTTTACTTCCAGGGTTTAAAAACCCTCTCTGTATTACCGACAAAAGTGCTTCATCTCGGGGCGGGACAGGGCCGCCATCAGCTATGGAAGGCGGGACAGGGCCGCCAACCGCTATGGAAGTAGAGTGTGGCGGCTCGATTACTTCCAGGGTTTAAAAACCCTCTCTGTATGACCGACAAAAGTGCTTCATCTCGGGGCGGGACAGGGCCGCCATCTGCTATGGAAGGTGGGACAGGGCCGCCAACCGCTATGGAAGTAGAGTGTGGCGGCTCGTTTACTTCCAGGGTTTAAAAACCCTCTCTGTATGACCGACAAAAGTGCTTCATCTCGGGGCGGGACAGGGCCGCCATCAGCTATGGAAGGCGGGACAGGGCCGCCAACCGCTATGGAAGTCGAGTGTGGCGGCTCGCTTACTTCCAGGGTTTAAAAACCCTCTCTGTATGACCGACAAAGGTGCTTCATCTCAGGGCGGGACAGGGCCGCCAACCGCAATGGAAGTTGAGTGTTGCGGCTCGCTTACTTCCAGGGTTTAAAAACCCTCTCTGTATGACCGACAAAGGTCCGTCATCTCGGGGTGGGACAGGGCCGCCATAAGCTATGGAAGGCGGGACAGGGCCGCCAACTGATATGGAAGGCGGGACAGGGCCGCCAACCGATATGGAAGTCGAGTGTGGCAGCTCGCTTACTTCCAGGGTTTAAAAACCCTCTCTGTATGACCGACAAAGGTGCTTCATCTCAGGGTGGGACAGGGCCGCCAACCGCAATGGAAGTAGAGTGTTGCGGCTCGTTTACTTCCAGGGTTTAAAAACCCTCTCTGTATGACCAACAAAAGTGCTTCATCTCGGGGCGGGACAGGGCCGCCAACCGCTATGGAAGTAGAGTGTGGCGGCTCGTTTACTTCCAGGGTTTAAAAACCCTCTCTGTATGACCGACAAAGGTGCCTCATCTCGGGGCGGGACAGGGCAGCCATAAGCTATGGAAGGCGGGACAGGGCCGCCAACCGCTATGGATGTCGAGTGTGGCGGCTCGTTTACTTCCAGGGTTTAAAAACCCTCTCTGTATTACCGACAAAAGTGCTTCATCTCGGGGCGGGACAGGGCCGCCATCAGCTATGGAAGGCGGGACAGGGCCGCCAACCGCTATGGAAGTAGAGTGTGGCGGCTCGTTTACTTCCAGGGTTTAAAAACCCTCTCTGTATGACCGACAAAAGTGCTTCATCTCGGGGCGGGACAGGGCCGCCATCTGCTATGGAAGGTGGGACAGGGCCGCCAACCGCTATGGAAGTAGAGTGTGGCGGCTCGTTTACTTCCAGGGTTTAAAAACCCTCTCTGTATGACCGACAAAAGTGCTTCATCTCGGGGCGGGACAGGGCCGCCATCAGCTATGGAAGTCAAGTGTTTCGGCTCACTTACTTCCAGGGTTTAAAAACCCTCTCTGTATGACCGACAAAGGTGCTTCATCTCAGGGCGGGACAGGGCCGCCATCTGCTATGGAAGGCGGGACAGGGCCGCCAACCGCTATGGAAGTCGAGTGTGGCGGCTCGCTTACTTCCAGGGTTTAAAAACCCTCTCTGTATGACCGACAAAGGTGCTTCATCTCAGGGCGGGACAGGGCCGCCAACCGCAATGGAAGTCGAGTGTTGCGGCTCGCTTACTTCCAGGGTTTAAAAACCCTCTCTGTATGACCGACAAAGGTCCGTCATCTCGGGGTGGGACAGGGCCGCCATAAGCTATGGAAGGCGGGACAGGGCCGCCAACTGATATGGAAGTCGAGTGTGTCGGCTCGTTTACTTCCAGGGTTTAAAAATCCTCTCTGTATTACCGACAAAAGTGCTTCATCTCGGGGTGGGACAGGGCCGCCATCAGCTATGGAAGGCGGGACAGGGCCGCCAACCGATATGGAAGTCGAGTGTGGCAGCTCGCTTACTTCCAGGGTTTAAAAACCCTCTCTGTATGACCGACAAAAGTGCTTCATCTCGGGCGGGACAGGGCTGCCATCAGCTATGGAAGTAGAGTGTGGCGGCTCGTTTACTTCCAGGGTTTAAAAACCCTCTCTGTATGACCGACAAAGGTGCTTCATCTCAGGGCGGGACAGGGCTGCCAACCGCTATGGAAGTCGAGTGTGTGGCGGCTCGTGCACTTCCAGGGTCCAAGGCCCTCACT